>NC_081779.1:6564376-6883751 GCF_963082965.1 Carassius carassius | reverse complement strand
CAATTTTCTATTATAAAGAGATTTATCATTTGTTTCTATGATAGAAAATTGCTGTGTAGTCTTTTATTTAAGACTTTGTGTAAATATATATATATATGCATGCATGCATGTATGTGCAGTAATTTTCTTTTATATAGAACCTAAACGTTTATGCAATGAGTTGCAGTCAGATGACAGGTGGCTTTTTCACGCTCACTCACTTTAAAGCCTGTCTGAGGTCGACTAACTGATCACAGACAGACCAGCTGTGGACTGACTCACTTCCTGTTTTTGTCAATTAGCGCTGCTGCTTGCAAAATCGAAACAGCTAAACAGTGGCCATGACACCATCCAGACTCATTACCTCCTGCGTAGGTCAGCCGGGGCTGCTGTGTTTTTCTTAAGATGGTTAATTGCGCTCATGTTAATGTTTCGTTACTTCATCAGTCGGCGGCGAGCGCGACTCAGGCTGGGCTTCGTGTGGCTTCGTAAACGAGAGTAATTTGACGAATTTCATTTTTTCCTCATCGTGCACTGGGGTTATTATCTAGAAGTCTATTTAAAGAAGTTTTCACAGACCAGACTGCAGATGTTGAGGTGACAAATTCTGTTACTGTCGGATCTGTGTCGAATCCAACACCAACAGAGCGGAAAACCAGATCGGCATACCTCGTATTCGTTGAAGTTGATGTCACCGAACTTGCCCTGCTGTAGACGATGCACGAGGTCCACCTGCTCATCTGACAGACGGATATCAGCCCCCGTCATCTTGTCTTGGACGGTACGCCTAGTAATGACAGACAGAATGAGTGCTAAACAATTACAGAGGTTCAATGAGTTTAAATGGACATTCCAGATGCTCCTCACCAGTAATCGGGATTGTCCATCTTGTCGAGAAACTCATCCAGCTCATCTTTGTTTCTGATTGGTTTAAAGATCTTCTTGCCATCCAGATCATATCCGATGTGGGGATAATCCTTGTACCACTCCATAGGGATGTTGCCGACGGTGTTACGGATATCCTGTAAATGAACAGAGAACGTGATAAAGATCAACAGGGAATCTCATCAAGTGTAGTTTTAGCAGATCAACACCACAGAATATTTTGCGTTTCTCTAGTACCTGCAGAGTAAGACTGGTTTGTATTAAAGAAAGCCACATTTTTTTGTTGATCTCGGTCATACCCATACGGATACATTTTTTTGTCAAGCTTCTTACACTCAAATGGTACTTAACATTATGAAGCTAGGTGATGCATTAGAAAATGGGCTCATCTCCTGTTTCCAAAATGCATCACAAAGTGGTTGAAAAAGCTGTAAACTAATTCCACATTGCACAAGGTGCAAACAGCCTTGCACCTGTTTCACACACACTCCGTCTGCAGTGCGTATGCGTTGCATATTTTTTTATGCACCCATGTTAACGGATTCCAGGAGCGTTCCAGGAGCGTTGTGTCTGCAGCAGTGCATCGATCGTTTACGTACCGAGTAGCGGACTGCAAACTCGTCCTGTGTGAAAGCACATCGAGTCCGTGCTGCACCACATACGTAACGCACACGGACTGCATACACACTGCAGATGGAGTATGTGTGAAACAGGCGTGAGCAGGGCCTAGCTGGGGTCAGCGGGGCCCCGGTGAAGGTTGTACCAGTGGGCCCTGTTTGAAATTGTTTAATTTGTATGTTTTTTATTTTTATTTATTTGTGCTATTTACACAATGTTTAAGTTTGTAGGTGTCAAGGTACAGAAACCAAATAATTAAATGTAAAATAGCACTGAATAGTCTTCAATGTAAAAATGAAATATACAATCAAACCTACATTTATTCAGACACCTTCAACATTTCTCACATTATTACAGTTTTGCTATATATGTCAAAAATATATCTGGTGTCTGAATAATTTTTGGTTTAACTGTTAAAACTACAAAGTAATTCAGTCAAGAGCAGTGAGTGATTTTCATTTTCTTGGCTCAACATTACAGCAGCCAGTAGCTAAATTAGGCACGGTCACTTTAAGAGACGATGAACGCATCCAATATAATACACATCACATTTTTTTCCTCAACTGTTTACTTTCACTTAAGAAATAACTGACAGTTTTTTCGAGCATAATTTCCAAGGTGGATATTTTGACATATTTTGTATGTATTTGTCGGCACAAGAGTAAAAATAAGCAAATTCGATGTTCAAGTGTTTTGAGACGTCTTTCTCTGCGTGAGCCCTGAACACCAGAACACCGCGGCACTGAATTGGGCTCTTTCACATCTTTTTGTTTGTTCAAACTGTGATTTGTATTTGTTCGTTCAGGTGCAGGAGGGACTTCGAGGAGAACTTCGCAGAAGAGAGCTCGGTTCAGTGTCGCTGTCCGTGATACGCGGCTCTTGATCTCTCTCTAACGCAGCACGTTAACGCCGATAACGGCCCACCACTAATATTATATATATATATATATATATATATATATATATATATATATAACAATATATTGTATATATACACACACAAATACAATATGTATAAAAATATTTGGAAAAATGTATTAATAAAATATACATCGTATGAGGTTGAAAAAACTAAAGACATATTTATCAGTGACCTAAAATGTGCAGAACTGTAAACAATATATAAAATACTAGACATAATACATAACTAATTTACACACACACACACAAATGTCTAATATAATATTCAATACATAACATATTTCAAATACTTAATGTATATAAAATACTAAATGTCATATATAAAATTTTATTAAATAAAAGAAATTGGAAAATAGTTAAAAATACATTTGTGATTAGTGACCTATAAATGTACTTTGACCTTTAACACTAGTAAAAATCTCAGAAAAACTCAAGCTCTGAAAATCATTGTGCAAAGCAGTGAAGTTTAATACAGATGAATGAGAAGTGAGTGTGTGAAGATCATAAAACAACAGTTTTGAATAACAACATACATAAGAACCCCTATTTTATTATATTGCGACCACGTTATCAATATACCATTGTACCATCAGTTGTTTCGCAGCCCTACTAAACTAAACAGTTGTCATTCCCTCGACATTCTTTACTAGCAGTCACAGTCAGGTTACAGCTGTGCGTAAGGAAGGCCTCAGTTCTGCAGGTGCAGAAAACCATACGCCTTTTATTTAAGCTCACTAACCTGCCCACTTTACAGTATGCCACAAGAACATTAAACAGTTAGGACTGCTAATAAACCAAACAGAGCTTGGGTCTGAAAATAGAGATTTCTTTGTCTGGGAAAGATGCACACACACGCTCTTGCTCGCAGAAACACACACGGGTAACGGCAGACAGCTGAAAGTTCTCAGAGGTTGCAAGCACCACTTTAAAGCAGGTCCTACACCTGTGAGTGATTTCTATTAAAACACCCCTACCATATCCAATTAAGTCCGAGTGGGCAGTGCTGTCACGCTTTCACACACAGCCGACAGCAGCTGCAGAGGCCACGCCCACACGCCATTCATCTTCAAAGGCTCACGTCTGATTGGCTAATGACGACCACCTCACAGACATCTGACTGTAATGTAATCTAAATGTCTATGAGACATATTAACAGTAATCTTGATGTCTGGCCGACTGAAGTGCTTGTGTTGTCTGGTGCGACTGGCATCCATGCCAACTTGAAGGAATCAGTTCCAAGATGGTGAAAGCACGACAGAAGGAAAGTCTTGCAAATCTGATACTTCCTGTGTGGAGGCGTCACAGATTGTCACTGGATCTTCACACAGTTTTCAAAAAAAAGAAAAGTTAGGGATGCTTAAAGTGCTTCTATGCATTGAGACAACTAGTATTTTGGTCATTTAAACAGGGTGAAACCAACTACTGCACAACCAGATGACTATTTAATTTTTCAACTAAAGTAAAATATAAATTTTTTTGTGACTTAATAGCATGAAGAATTATATGCAAGCAAATATACACACACACACACACACACACACACACACACACACTCACAAATACATTATATATATATATATATATATATATATATATATATATATATATATATATATATATATATATATAAATAAACATAATACATTAAATCAAATTTCATAAAATTTTATATTATAAATTACATCGTATTTAACACTACTGGTCAAAAAAAATATTTTTTTGAAAGAGCTTGCATCAAATATAACAGGAATTAATATTCACATAAGAATATTCGGCAGAAAATAATGTATATTAATATAATAGAGATACAAATCACAAATGTAGATTGGGACTTGATTTTACTGCAACATATTAGGCTGGGATATAATTATTATTGATAAGATCATTTATACATTTTATTTATCATTAAATTATAAATTTCACTGCCTAGATTGTCTTAGTTCTGATGGACATAATATTTAAACATTATGAAAAATATTTTCTCTAAACCTCGTTCACGCTGACAGCTGTCTCGATCACATCACTGGTCATTTGCATTGAACTTCAAGAGCTCAGCTTTATGCAAATGAGCAACAGTTGCTGTCGCTCACGATGACGGAAATAATGGGTGCTTTTTTGCTGCAAATCATTCAGTTAGATATACGAATTGTGCACAATAAAAGTGTTGTCTTGAATACTACAGATTGCAAAATCAGAAGGGTGCTAGAAAGGTCAATAGGGTCACACTCAAACTCGGCTCTTCTCAGTGGGATGGTCCAAGAGAAATGGACACAAAAAAAAAAAAACATCACACGCACAACTCACCTGCTTTCAATTGAGCTGCTGAACACTGCCTTTATTAAGTGTCAGTCAACCCAGAACACTAAATGCAGTTGATCTGCCCCTTACCGCACGCTCTTATCAACTTCCTGTTCAGACTGCGGTGGGGACCGCGAGATGGGGGACTGACTGCTGATCGTGTGTGCGTTTTTGACAGAAGCTTCGAGGAAAGATGGTCAGAAACCTCGCTGCTGGCAGCCTCTACGCCTGATATTTCCACACCACATCATTAAACTCCAGGAGACAAGTGGGAAAACATTCCCTCCTCACAAACCACCTGAGAAATCTGACTGTCAATCCAGAAATATATGTGCAGAGCTTTAGAGGACGATCTTCGTGACATTTATCAGCTTTGAAAAAAGCTCTGGCTGAATCTCAATTCACATACTTCACCTACGCATTGAAAGTACATACTTCACTGCTGATGGGAAGTACATACTTTAGAGTATGCAGTGCAATAGTAGGGCACTATTGGGATTTAACCACACATACATAACTACCGTATTTTTCGGACTATAAGTCGCACCTGAGTATAAGTCGCATCAGTCCAAAAATACGTCATGATGAGGGAAAAAACATATATAAGTCGCACTGGACTATAAGTCGCATTTATTTAGTAATATTTCAAAATAGTAATATTTTATATAATAATATTTCAAAAGCATGCTTTTTTATTTTATAGTAAACTAAATATACAACTCTCCATGTATATATATATATATATATATATATATATATATATATATATATATATATATATATATATATATATATATATAGGCCTGTCGCGATAGTCTATTCATTAATTAATCGCACAATAAAAAAAAATTAGCTTGATAATTTTTTAGTCCGCGATAATTTCTTTTTTAAATTTTTATTTAAAAAAAAATTCACATGTCATGATGTGAGGTTAGTCTGGAGCGCAGCCTGTGGACAGCCCACGGTAGAAAACACTCTCTCTGATGGCACAGATGTCGCGGGAATAAAGAGATAACGTCTCGCTAGAGTGGCCAGCTTTGGGAAGCACCTTTCATTTGCTTGTGGATGTTTGCGTCTCAAGTGATATTGCATTGTACTGGCACTACTACTTTATTTTAATACCATGTAGCATATTTTGCAAGTAACTTTGTTGCCCTTTCTCTCGAAATGCTTGCTCAGCTAAATCTGTCTGTAGGCATGTAGGTGCGTATGTCAACACGCCCAATGAGTTCACACACACACAAACGCGCGCGCACCCTTCTTTCCAAAGCGCTCTAGCAGTTGCGCTCCTGATGCGTCTGTCGTTGCTAAGCATCCATCAGCTGCGATCTCCGTTACAACAAGGAAATTTCAGTAATGGATTTCCACCACCGAAAAACCCTTGCTGTAGCTGTACTACAAGATTTATTTTCGAAGCGGATTGAGTTGGTTCTTTTCACATGACCTGGTGCGCTTGCGTCATTCTGAAAAGCTGAGATGTTTTTAACTAGATACGGTGCAGACGCGCCTGGAAAAAACGAGCGAGTTGCGACCGCGTCTCTTCCATTATGAGCGCGCTTACCGCATTTGAAATAACGAACTTGAGCACAAAAAAAAAGACGTGATATGTGAACGGCCCCTTCATCGATCAAAATATATATATATATATACACACACACACACACACACACACACACACACACACACACATTTGTTTTTGTGAAAAGTGGGGACATCCCATAGGCGTAATGGTTTTTATACTGTACAAACTGTATATTCTATGGCCCTTCACCAACCCTACACCTAACCCTAACAGGTAACTTTGTGCATTTTTACTTTCTCAAAAAAACTCATTCTGTATGGTTTATAAGCGTTTTGAAAAATGGGGACATGGGTTACGTTCTCATAAGTCATCCTCTGCTTGTAATACCTGTGTCATACCCATGTCATTATACAAAGTTGTTTCCTGATATGTCACAAAAACATGCACACACACACACACACGCTGATTAAAAGTAGTACATTATTAGCGTTTCCAATATACATACATGGCATACAAAAAGGAGGGTCTTAAAGAAAAAAAAAAAAAGGAAGGGCAGATTGTAATGAGGTAATATTTTATGCTTTACAAGGTCTCTGGTAGGATGCCTCACCCATGAAACGGATTCTTTACAGGACAACATCAAACAGAGCGGGCGCCCATCTCACAAAGGTGCCCCATGCTTTCACACATTTCACAGACCACAGAGTGAACATGACCCCCCAGATCTTCATGAGGGACACTCGTAAAGGGGCCCTGAGAGACCCTGGAGAGCTGGAGAATTAGGCCACACTGAGAGCCACCAACCTCGCTGGGAACCAGAGATCACTAAAAATGTGGAAATGCACCAATGTTTTGTAAAGAAACGATGCAAACCTGAACACTGTACAGCCTAATGCTGGCAACAGATCCTAGGGTTGATTCCCAAGAAAAACATACTGATTGCTTCGCTACTTTTGCTGAAGACCAGTATTATTGTAATATCTTTAAGGTACCATCATATGTGTGCTTGTATATCGATCTATCTATCTATCTATCTATATATATATATCTATATAATTTTTTTTTTTTTACAGTTTTAGATTATATTCAGTATATACATATGGTTCAGATTCAGATTGTTTTAGTTTACTATGATAACACTGCAGAAGACTTATTACATGAGTGATTTGGGTTACTTTTATGGTGCTTTTTCTTGTTCTGTTTAAAGAAACAGCACATTTTCACAAGCTATTCCTTTAATAAGGCAGAGCAGCATTGAGTTTGGTGTCAGTCAGTATGCAGAAACAGGATTCTGAGAGCTCCAGCAGTGAATGATTGAATGCATCTGATCATTAAACGGATGACTCAGGCAGGTGGTCCCGTTTTGGAAGGGACGCAGCTCTCTGCTGGGTTCCACGGGTTCACAGGCCAAAGTGGCACTGGCCCATCAATATGCATGGTGGCAGATACGTGACAGGTTAATCCATCAAATCAGGTCAGGAGTCTTTAAACACCCCAATAATAACAGAGTAAAAGAGGCCGTTCTCACCGTGATGTCCATAAGAGCTGTGGGTAAAAATAAAGTTGAAGGTGCTGTCAGAAGAGCTGAAGGAAAATCTGCAGGTCTGTCTTTCAAGAGAACGGCTCACATTTTCCGCTCCTCGACACCGTTGACCTCTGCCTCATGGTGGTGGAATTCCTTGGCTACGGGAAAATCCTTGGAATTGCAGCATGGAATTTGTGAAAGTCATGACTTCATCTTTAGTAATGAGGTCGAGATCAAAATAATATGGCAAAACAAACACTATTCAAAATGATTCAGCAAGTACTGTTTGTTTGAATAAAAGAGAATGTAGGGGTAAACCACAGCAGATATGCGTTTCAAGTGATGGTATATTTTCAAAGACTTGGCAAAACAGATCCGTGTGGTCGTAGATGGTGTGACAGTGCATAAATGTGCAGTGGAATGAATGGAAATGAGCTGGAGATTACGGACAGGATTTGTCTGAGGCTGAAGGGTTTCTGAAAAATGTGTTGATAGAAATAGTGAAAAGACAGGTAATGATGGGGAAAAAAGGGATGGGGACAGGGAAGTGGCACAAAAGGGATTCCAAAACTTGTGTCAACTAAAAGAACATCACAGTTATGCCGCGGCCCCAAAAGCTTGAAAGACTGAAAAGATATATATATATATAGACATGTACCGGTATTCGGTAATGCGATATATCACGGTAATGAATATGCACAATATTGTTATCGTGGGCACTTCTAAATACCGTGAATAATTATATATTACAAATTATTCAGAATTTGGAATGTATTTTAAGAATACTATTCCCACTAACTGGTCAAAATGCACAACACCGTTGTATTCTGCTTGAAAGACTCTGTGCGCTCTGATGTAAACAAGCACTTAAGAGAAGCACATGGAGGAACACGCGCTGAATGAAAGCACATTCACATTGTGTATTTGTGATGTTCATCACAGTGCCAAATGCTTAAGTATTAAGTCTTAATAGGCTATTTTAATCTGGACTACAGCATGACATAGAAATAGTTTGAAAGTGTTTTGATTTTTTATTGTTAATTTACATTTTACATTAGGGCTTCATTTTTAACATTAATTAATTAGTTCACATAAACGGCCAATGAAAAATTCTTCTGAACATTCATTCATTTTAGGTATTCCAATATTTAACAACACATTGATAAAATCTAAAGTTGCAACTGTATTATTTAACGAGCTAACACAAACTATAACTTTTATTTTTTAACAAAGATTAATAACTTCTGTAAATGTAAGCTCTGCAAATGTAGCTATTGCTCATTATAAATGTTAATGGTGAACTAAAGAGAACTTATTGTAAAGTGATACCTATGGGCCTTTATAGTTCTTTTGCACTTTAATTTGTGCAGAACTTTTAACTTTATATATTTATATATAAAATTTATATATAGTTATTTTTGGTTTAAGAAAAACAGTATTTTAACCTTTTATACTGTATTATGAGCACCCCCCCCCCCCCCCCCAAAATTAAAAAAAAAAATAATAATTTAATTTAAAATGGCTAATATAAAAATAAATGAATATATAAAAATTCAAATATATGTACAGACAAAAAAAAAAATCAAACAAATAAACACTTTTCTTTCTAAATATGAATGTCTTTTCAATTGTACTGCTACAATCTGACTAGGTTCCCAAAATAACCCATTATGTCTGTCAGACAGGGCATTACATCATGAGGGAAAGCACCACTACTTGTGCCCAAACTAAAAAAAATTACACTGTCACTTTCTTAAATGCTGACAACAACCTGAAGCCGTCTAGACAGAAGGAAAGAGCAGACGGCCTTAATGCTACCAAATTCATCAAAGCGTTCAAATGCCCATTTCCAGCGGCTGACTCCAAGCCGCAGAGAATTGCCTCCTGACACAAAACAGAAATCGCCAGGAGCCTCTAACAGGCGCAAAACACACAGTAATAATGACACAGGACAGGGTGTCTTTCCACAGAATGGAAATTATATCCTTGCTGAGAATGTGACGTCACCAATTGGCCACGCTGCCAAAGTGAGTCAGGCCTACACGCCGATTGGTGTTTGAAGTTGAGCAGAATGGGCTCATGAGAGAAAGCTGCATCCTCCCAGTGTCAGTAAAAGTGATTCAGGTCGGGCTTGCGTGTGTGAGTCAGGATGAGCCATAATCCATTGTGGCAGAAGACAGAGCCGCTTGATGAAGGTGCAGAATCATTGCCTTACTGCAACTCATTCATTTTTCTTCTCCTCTACTCTTCTTTCCGCATTTCTTGTTTGGCTCTGGTGCTCAAAGCCAGAGTGCAAAGCATCCCACCAGTGTGCTGTCACTTGGGAGAACTGAATGGAAGTTGTTTTTGGAGAGGGAACTGCATGCCTGGAAGTGAAGCATTCCTGCTCAGCTGCCTAAGCGAATCCTGGAAACGTAGGGGAAAAAATATATATACGTATTCTTGAAAAGAGTTAAAAAGAAGAGTCTGCTTTCAATCGCTATACTGTCACACTATTTGCCCTAAAACATCTGCGACTCATCTTTCAAACAACTATTTGGGGCCAGTCTGGCTGGCAGAAAACTGCAAGTTATCACCCCCTATTTTTTTGTCCTGTACCAGGTCATATTCACCAGTGATTGGGGACCAGTGAGCTTTTTAGGTGTGAGGTTCTGAACCCTTGCACTTAAAGGTTTACTCTTTCATTTGATAGTACTCAACATGGATAATTTTTAATGTTTAACATGCATATACTTTATAATGTTGTTTTTACTAAGTTTTTAGACACATTTCAAAATAATCAGGAGCTCATAATATACACATAAGCCACTTGGCTCGGCTGATAAGATTAAAAACAATGCTTAATAATAAACAACTGAATGAACTGAATAAAAGTACAATAGAATCAATAAAGGAATCAAGTTAATTAATCATTAAAAATAATCAGTAATTTTTCCTGACAGTAATTGAATGAATAAAATAATCCAATAAATGAAAAAGCAAATTATAAAAATAACTAAATGGAAGTGTAAATAAAAATAAATAATGAATAAAAGAATACGTAAAATAAATACATAAATGGATAAAATAATAAATTGCATGAATAAAAGTATAAGAAAATAAAAAATAAAACAAATAGTGAATAAATAAACAAAACGAATCAATTGAATGGACTAATGAATAAAGTAAATGAAAATGAATAAAACAATACATTGAAGAATATAAATAAAAGCAATAAGTAAAAAAAAAACTGACTGAATGGAAGAAAAAATCAATCAATCAATACACGAGTTAGTAAAGATCGGATCATGTATGGCCAGCCTTGCTCCGTTTGCACACCATGAGTGTCCTCCACAGCAGGTTTTGTAATAACGATTGCACTGCGGTCAGACCCCGCTGGACGATCGTCTGTAGCAGCAGCACACTTTGCCGCCCACGAGCAGACAGATCAAAACAAGTCCATCTGCTGTATTTTGCAAACCAATTCTTTGCTTTCATACAACTTATCTAAAGCGATGCTCAGATGGGCCGACACGCTGAGTGTCTAATCGTGATGTCGACATCCAAAGATGTTCCTGTCCACAGATACCAAACAAACAGCACATTGTCAGCACAGTAATGACTTCAAAATAACTGACAGAGTGGCGGCCTATTTTCCCATGAAAGTTAGTGAAAGCAAACAGCCACCTTAAAAGGGGTGGTTATTAAAAGCAGAGATATAAGACCCAAGCTCTGATAATGCCTTAAACAGCTGAAGGAAGGGTTACGGATGTGGTGTATTGACTGCAGGGCTTGCGGTCGGAGTCCCTGGTCCCTGTACAAGCAGAGAGAGTCTATTAGGAAAGTGTGTTTGATACTTCAGACGTTTATGGATGTGTCTGGTTGACCAGGTCGATCTCTAGATTGGGAGCATGGGTGGGCGATACAGCACCTGTACGTCTGTCAGATGGATGGCAGTGAAAGTCCTGAGGGACGACGAGCCCCTTGTTTTTACTAAGGGCTAACTGACCACCAACGCTGACAGACACAATCCCAAAAAACTGAGTTTTGAAAAAAAGGAACAGATGACAGTAGGCTTTTGTGTGGGTCTGGGAAGTTACTGGATTTAGATGGATAAAATAAAAGTATAAAAAACAACAACAAACAAAACGACTTGCACTACAGCATTTTAGTACCATGTTAACAAAAAATGATATTAAAAGCTTAATAATCTTTGCTTTAAAAATCTTTGCGCAGGGGAATCACAATATTACAAGAAAAGGCATGACTATCCGGATCAGTATTGTATCAGTGTTATTATTTGTATAGAAAATATATGGTGAATTAGGAAACTGAATTTAGGCCAAGTATCCTGACTGCAAACATAACAAATCACACAACATACCACATTTTGGTGCCACATACAAACTTCAGAAGAAACTGCATGATTATCTGGATCAGTACTAAGTTATTAATAGTATCTGGAAACTGCAGTGGTGCTTTCTAATTCTACAACTTTTTTCTCACAATTCTGATTTGTTCTCAAAATATTTAATATTTAAAACGTAGAATAAAGAGTGGTCAGACGTGAGTAAAGGACATAACAGACATCTGCTTTATAGCAGAAACAAAAGTTGTAAATATAATTTAAAATGACAGTGACATTGTTTTTCATGTTGACAAGAGCGAAGCAATCCATTGAATAAAGTGCTATATAAATAAACCTGATGTATGTAACTTGAGTGTGAATTGTGCAAACCTATCGCTAAAAATTTAAATGCTATGATCAGATGTTTTCTTAACTGCTGTTTTCTCACTACTGACATTTCGGCTGTGTGTTTATTTTGTTACTGAAAGGAAAGTGTGCATCTTAATGGGTGGCACTGGGATGTTCCCTTTTAATAAGCGTGTGGGGAAACTCAGATTTGAATCATGGTTAAATAATACAAAATGTTGCAAAAGGCATTTTATGGTTGTTATGTACAGATCTGGCTCTCATTTGTGAATCAGCAGGGCCTCGGTGGTGAAACACCTGAACATTTCTGCTGTTTGCTTTAAGAAGCGATGACTCAGCCTCTCAAAACTAGTGCATTTAAAACATTGGTTAATCTGTACTCCAGGGGCAATTTCTGAAATCTAACTTGAAATTGAAAAACGTGGCCATTTCAAATTCAATAATGTGTTAAGGTGCATTAAGTAACTTGATTTATGAGTTCATGCTGGCACAGAATATTTTCCAGCAGCAGTGCTGATTTGACGGAGGGCGTTTAACAAGAAGAGACGCTGGTTCTCGACGGGCACCAGGCAGGAGAACTGCTTAAGATGGGATTTATGGAAGCGGTTCCACGGCTTACCCACTCGGCACGGGCCACTGAGCGACAAGCCATTTGCAGACGGAGCAGCCTGCATCTCCTCCCCACAAATGCAGGTTTGCATTTCCCTCTAATGGGATCATTTATAATCCCAGTAAAACTCAAACTCCACAGTGGAACGCTGCCACATCTACACTTTCCATGAGGTCCATCCAAACAGGGCCATGCGTCTGCAGCACCGTATCCCTGTGCGCGCGAATGTGGATGAGTAGCAGCTGCGTGCAGGCCATTAGGATGCCGCTAACATCCACCACTAACAGCTTGCTGGAAAAATCTAAATTGGAAAATGATCATGGAATAATACCCAAACCCATGCATCTAGGGTAAGGAATATAAGAAACTGAGCGGGAATCAAAGTGCTCTCCAAAATGCAGCACTTTTCACATTTGTTGCGCACTTCATTTTGAGTTGTAAAAAAACATTAAAATGTCAATAAAAGCAACCACTTGAGAAAATAAAGACAAAAAGATGTGGAATAAGTGATTAAGTACATGCAGTGATTCATAATTTAAATTGAAAAAAAAGTTATATAATATATATATATATATATATATATATATATATATATTATTGCACTGTACTGGGTTAAATTCATGATAGCTTTTTAGTTATTATCATTATTGCATTATATACAACAAAAATAGACTATGTATTTCATTGTTTAAGCAACCTGGTTGCATTCTAGAACATAACCCACACTTTTTAAACCGTCCAATCAATTCCTAATGTATAAAATCAAGTCCTGCCCTGTATTTTGTTATATAAAATATCCTTTCATTCAAGAAATGATCAAATTCAGAATTAAAATGAACTACAATGCACATGTAAAATGCACATGTGGATGGATTGCTCTAAATTAGGTCTTCCGGCCTTCATATTACAATGGAAGAAACCTACTCAGAGTCTCTGTAGTTTCGGCCTGTGTATATGCTTTAACCACTGTAAATGTACCCAAAAGAAAACACATAAAAAAAGAAAACACATAAAAAAAAAAACAGGAGCACTTTAACAATGGAAAAGTCACAGTAAGAGCAATGAGAACAAAGGCCTCGGCCAGTCTAATAGGTTTTATTTGTTCCCTTCATATGACTCCGCCTTCTCTTTTGAATAAATTAACTGAAGTCATTACCACGGTGATCTCAGCAAGTCCTGCATGCATGTGTGTGAGCTGGAACAAATGTGGCTGAGATTAAGCTGTCTGTGTTCATCTGAAAACGATGCAGGGGATCGTTTGGACCCATCCAGACAAATCCACCCACAAGCTTAGGGATCCGAGCAGCCGATCGCAGTACGATGCACCTCAGGTGTTCAATCAAACATCCAAAACCCTGCTGCCTGAGAGGATTGGAGCCCAGAAAGCATTTTCTGCTGGTTTATATGTCGCAGAGCCCCAGAGGAGGTCAGTGGGCCTAATGGTAGTCAGATGGGATGCCTTTTCTCCGCTTTAAACAGTCCGATGGCGAGATAACAAGCGCTGTCATTCGTTACCGCAGAGGTCGATCTTTATGAGGTAGCGAGACATTCCATCTCTGCTGTGGTCTCGCTCAACCGTAATGAATGTCATCACCTTATGACCCAGTTCCTGTAATGACTCATCCCGGGATATACGGATTGCATCAGTGAGCTTTTGCTTTAATGACTGAAAGGTCACAGCTGGGTTCTGGAAAGAAATATTGCTGTGTCATTGTGGTCATGACTGTGACACTAAGAGACACAAATGGTTCACTGAAAGAGCATCTTTCTTTATTGCCAACAACGACAAATGCACTTCCTTTTCTATTAAATATAGGCCAAAACACCTTGCCAACAGGTGCGGAGCACAAACGTGCCTTTTAAAAAACAAATCCCTAAAACTACTAATATGACAAAAGAACATCTCATTATTTTGGAACACAACTTCATTTACCTTTAACTTAATAAAAACAGGTAAAGAAAGTATTGCAAAACAACCTCATGATATAATACAAGTCATGATTCAATATTTCGCAATGCATTAGGCTTTGATTTCATTTCTCCAGTGAGGAGAGTCTCACTGGAGAGTCTCCAGTGAGTCGAGCTGACTGACAAGAAGAGTGAGGTGACAGACAAAATGATGGCAGATGATTTAGTTTCAAAACTAAATGCAAAATCTCCTGTTTGGCAATATTTTGGATTTAAACGTTACTCAAGGTCTGCACTCTAATAAATTCTCTTTATTTAAACAGGAGATAAATACAAATAACAGATGTTTCGGCCGAAATGTCTGTTATTTGTATTTTTCTCCTGTTTAAATAAAGAGAATTTTAGTGCTAAAGTGAGTTTGACATTGTATTTTGTTGTTGCATTCAAGCAATTGACACCGAATTGCCACTAATTCGAAAGTGAAAGTAAAATGCGCACAATGCTTTTACAAACTATTTAAAAATGAAGGAAAGCAAGGAAAAGAGGGAATGCCCTCGCCCCCACAGTGATATCGGTATTATCGGTGATGTCACACATCGATTAACGGGTGGGAAAATTTCCTCACCGTCACAACCCTACAATGTATTAAAAAAAACAAACAAAAAAAAATATATGATTTGCTTTGTTTTTCTTAAATAATCTGAATAGTTAAATATAAATGCACAACCACTCAAAAGTTTAGGGTCATT
Organism: Carassius carassius; assembly: GCF_963082965.1. NCBI lineage: Eukaryota > Metazoa > Chordata > Actinopteri > Cypriniformes > Cyprinidae > Carassius > Carassius carassius. The sequence continues at coordinate 6,868,043 of NC_081779.1, read as the reverse complement.
ATACTTTTTTTCAAATAAATCATTTAGCGAGGATGAAATTAATCGACCAAAAGTGACAATAAAGACATATAGAATGTTACAAAAGATTTCCATTTCTTTTTAAACCTATTAATCAAAGTATCTTAAAAAAATTCAAATATCTCTAAGTAAATAAAATAAAATAATAATAATAAGCAGCTCAATTGTTTTCATATTTTTCAGGTCAACAGTTTTCAAGCTTCATTTTAGGAAGAACATTTTCTGGAGCAGGAAATCAGCACATTAGAATGATTTCTGAAGGATCGTGTGACACTGAAGACTGGAGCAATGATGCTGAAAATTCAGTTTTGCCATCATAGCAATCTATTGCATCTTCAAATATACTCAAACAGAAAACAGTTATTTTGATTAGTAATATTACATTATTACTGTTTTTGCTGCTGCAAATCAAATAAATGCAGCCTTGGTGAGCATACGAGTCTTCTATTAAAACATTTTTAAACAATCCCATCGACTCCTAAATGTTATAAATAACAATACTGTAAGGATCTAAAATAAATATAAAATTGTGAGACAAAACTCATATCGATATATGAATGTATCGGAAATGCTTTACAACATATGAATCAAAAAAAAAAAAAGATTTTAGTGAATCTTTTCATTTAGATGGCTGATTTTAAATTATACTTACTGATTCAACTCAGCAACATATATATTCATTTAGAAGAGCCACCATTCACTACATTTTCATATAGTTTTATTGTGTTATAATTCCAATATTTCACTCACCTCACAGTTTGACTGCCAAACCAATTTCTTAGGTAAGTTATTTACAAATACCATGCAAATCAGTTCGAACTAAATGAACTAATTCAAAAGGAGGATTCATCAGAATGATTCATCTAATGATGGGATCAGAAGCAAGCATACAACAATATCAGAGACTTTCGAAACGGTGAAGTTTTCACCTCTTCATGAAGACACAATCTTTGCAGACGTGCAACTGATACTTTTCAGTCTGAGCAGTGAATATGTCTGACTAGTGACTGGTAAAGCCATTCAACTTCAAAATCGGTTTCAAGAAGGAAAAAAAAGACATCTTTAAGGGTTTATTCCAATTGCCCAAAAAACAGGAAAAAAAGGAGGAAAAGTCCATTCGGAACAGGATAATAGTGCATGTTTCGACATGCGGAAAACATTATTTCAATACAATGGTGTTAAAAACTCAACTAGTGATTTACTGCTGCTAGTTAAAACAGTTCAAAATTCCCTTTACAAGATTAAAATTAAAGAATGCTCTCCCACTCAAAGGAATATAAATCTCCTCACTTGCAGCAGCCATTAACAAAACCATTTTCATTAATGAAAACATAAAACTCAAAGTCTTCGTGCCTCTACAGACCCGGGAACGTTTTTCATCTTAAAATTAAAAAGAAATCAAGTGTTAAGTGTTACGTTCCTGTTCTCCAAGACGATGGGTTTCAAATGACCATTCAGGGAACTAATTAATGAATAAATTCCCCTTAAAAAGGAAAAGACTGTATAGTCTAGCGTGAAAATATCACTACAATTAACAACAAATAACATATTAAAATATCCCAAAAATCTGAAAAAAAAAAAAAAATAGTGAAAGTAAGTGTTTGAGAGGATCCTCCTCTCCTGTGGTTTTGACCTCGAGCAAACGCCGGAAATCAGATATCCTGTCTGGCCTTCAACTCGCATCGCTTATTAATGAGGCTGCGGTTCAAAGAGACTAAACATGAGACGGCATTAATATGGATTTACCATGTCCTCAAAACGTCTTTTTCATCATCTCCATCTCAAGCCATCATTCGCAAAGTAATGGTACGAAAACCACATTGTTACGCTGCCAGACTCGTCTTGAGCTAATGTCAAAAATATGGAATCTAGAGGAAATGAAGGGAGAAAAATGACAATCCACCATTCATATCTTCATATTTTACAGAGGGTAAATAGGCGTTGAAATTATAATGACAACAAGGAGTACACTTATAATCCATCAAATGGTTGCGTCGTATGGAAACGTATTTAGTTTTTTACCTTCTCCCTCTTTCTTTAGATCGATATTAGGATGAGAAAAGTCCTGAACTTGGAGAACGAGCATGCTGTTCTTGTATAATTTTCTCTCAACGAAACCTTTAAGAACAGTAAAGTTAAATTGATATGTTTTGGGAACAATATTTTTAATGACTTGTGGCTATAAAGTTACAAAAGCGCGACAGAACACATAATAAGTTCAGACAACCTTTTCAAACTTCCATAGTTAAGCTAAACAAGACCATATAACTTTCCTCAAAGTTATTCTCAAAAAGATCCAATATATCCTTTTCGCAAAATCAAAACATGACCAAAATCTGTTTCTCAGGAGGATTATCTTCATTTCATCATAAACTGATTGGTGATAATGACTAAGAGAGGAACAGGTGCTATGATCTGAGTTATGGTCCTGCTGGATGATGTTATGTTGCTATTTCCCTCCCGTGACTAAACCAGTCCAGCCAGATAAAACCGCAATACGCTAAAGTGTAAGACAATCTTCACGGACAACATAGTTCATCAAGCTACTGGACAGTCACTGACTCAGATGGAAGAAAAACCACGGGAGTGCAGACTCACGGCAAAGGACCGGTCCAGAGAAGGTTTGACAAGAAAGTAGGAATAATTTTTTTTAAGTAAGGGAACAATGGGAAAAAGCAATGAATGAAAAAGGAGAGAAAAAAGGAGGATGGAAAAGAATATGAACCAGAGCAAAAAATTAAGAAAGAATGATTTAAAATTAGTAAAATAAGAATTGAGGGGAGGAGTAAAGGAAGAAAAGTTAATTACGATTTAAAACCAGTAAGGAAGGAATGAAGGAGAAAGAAAAAGGAGCAAAAAGCAAGATATAATGACTTAAAATTAGGGAAGAAGGGAGGGAAGGAAGGAAAGATGGAAAAGTAAATGTAGTATGAAAGTAGCTGAATCTAACAGAAGGATGGAGGGAATGACAGAAGAAAGGAAGGAAAAAAGAACTAGAAACAAGAACAAAAGAATGATTTAAAACCAATAAAAGGAAGAAAGAAAACAGGCAAAAAGGCAAATAAAGAAAATAAAATCAATAACATTTTATTGATTTTACTTCACATCAAGAAAGAAAAGACAACCTTTAAGCAAAAAAGTGAGCAGATTTAGGGAAAATAAGATTAGTGTGAAAGCAAGGAAGAATGATTTCAAACCACTAAAGTGAACAAGCAAGAAGAAGAAGAAAAAAGAAAGGCCATTATTAACTGGGAGTTAAAAAGCTGAAGCTGAATAGAACCACTTTGCTCCCTGCCTGAGCCGCCAGCTGGGGTATTTGCATAAGCAGTAAAAGAGAGGGATGGACAGAGGGAGAGAGAGCAAGGGAGTGAGAGAGGGAGGGGGTAATCATATCAGACACTCCCACAACCTATAAAGCACAACCATACTGAAACACTCAGTGAAACCACACGTGGGTCTCTGCACAAGGGGGAGAGCAAGCGCAGCACAGGGACAGAGAGCCGGAGGAGGAGTGTGCATGTGTGTTTTAGGAAGCAAGACGTGGATTTCAGCTCATATGTGATGTGAGTGAGGACAAACAACAAATTCAACCCTTCAGGATCAATTCTCCAACTCTCGACTTCAAGGAAAAACTCATTTCAAATAATTCCTAGTAGCAGGGCAATGTAATACCAGAGTGCAACTGTACTAGAGGACTATCCGGAGAGCAAACAAGTGGAGGACTTGGCTTCGGAACCAGAGATCCATGCATTACGAACTCTAGAGTCTTGCAAGCAACATTTGAAATCTGTGTGGAGAGGTTCGGAGGTTTCAGTGATGTCTTTCGCGATGGTGCGACCGGCTCCCAGCCGATACCTGTACTCCGAGATCTCGATGATGTCAGAGGATGACGAAAATGGAAGCGAGAGCTCGGGCTCGGATGACCGCTCGTTTCGTTTGGACGCCTCGGGATACGAACTTAAAGTTGGAAGAAAGCGGAAACCTGGTGTAGGTGGAGGACGGCTGATAGGTACATCACCCAACTCCACCGGGACAATGGCTCCAGTGGCAGAGGGCCGTCCACGCAATGCAGCCAACGCACGGGAGCGGGATCGCACCAACAGCGTCAACACAGCCTTCACCGCGTTAAGGACTCTCATCCCAACAGAGCCTGCTGACCGGAAGCTGTCCAAGATCGAGACCTTGCGGTTGGCGTCCAGTTACATCTCCCACCTTGGAAACGTGCTCCTTGTTGGTGAAGCTTGTGGGGATGGACAGCCGTGCCACAGCGGAGGGCCTTCAACCTCAAACTACTACCACCACCATGGCTCGCCTAGTCGGGACTCGGAGAACTCGCAGCCCAAACAGATCTGCACATTTTGCCTCAGCAACCAGAGGAAAATGGTGAGTGAGACTTAAGCAGGTGTTCTCTGTTAAGATTGTGCAATGATCTGGACGTGTTCAAGTCCACAAACAAGCTGTAGAAACACAGAAAGAGGTGTGAAATACAGCTGAACCTCGGGGAGGGATAAAAGCAGGGATGAATCATTCTCTGCTAGTAAGGTCACTGAGGGCAATGACTTGAGGCAAAGTTAGTCAGGATACAGTTGGGTTGCATTAAATTCTATCAAAGTAAACTTGTAGAGTAACTTTGTTTATTTGAGAGTACATTCAAACAAGTAGTTTAAGGGTTTGTTCCTTTCTACAAAGCATTTCTGTAATACGAGCCACAACAAAGCAGTTGATATACACAAACCGTATTCCTAACTTCTAGAACTGACACAGCCAAAACTTTTGAGATAACAGAAAGCTGATAAGGCATAATTTAGTACATGCTTTCTAAGTAATAATCAACTAGTGATTTCAGACAGTGTTCAGTCTTCTACACCAGCCAACTACACCTTTTAGTGAATCTGCGTCGTAATTCTCAGCCTCCACGAGATAACATTTGTCACTGTAAACAGTCCTAGGTGCTCTGAAGCTGGGTTATGACTTCATCCACATGTCCTTTTCCATCAAGAGCAATATCTCTGTTACAGAGTGCGCTGCTACCATGACCTCATAGACAGATGCAGTGAAAGATCGGATTAAATGTAGCCCAACGGAAAATATCAAATCAACAAAGAGACTGTCAGGTAATATACAAACACATCATCCATCTCTTCCCCCGGCGAGCGTGACTGTGCTGACCTTGGCCCGTGGAGCCAACTCCACAGCACATTAAAAATAAAACCATAAATCACGCTTTGGCTGTGAGGAATACAATGACACCAAACCAAAAACAGGGGAAAACTGTAATTTAAACTTGCGTGGCGAAGAACTGTCTGAGGTTGAAATATAACACACACTCAAGACAATTACACTCCGCCATGACACAAGAGCATTTTTAGTCAGGGTATCTCACAACCGCAATGTGTGTTTAATCTTCAAAAACCTGAAGTGCTTCCAGAAGCCGTTGAGCTACATTTTCTTTTTCTGGATCTTTTAAAGTCTGTAGCGAAGGAAATAAACAAAAAAAGATGGCATCTGATTCCGCCGTGTATACTCTGCACCAAACGGGTGAATTACAACTAACCTAGTTTGGGCCATTTATAACAAATGAGCAAATAGGAGGCATAAACAAGCAAATGCTAATGATCCATGATCTATATATCAGACCACGAGAATCTAGGGAACATCTGCTGCTGGGTATTTTCCCCCAAGTAGCTATGCACCAACCTCAGCGTTTCACTCTCACATCCTGTGTTGTTCTTAGTCGCTTCCTCATTGCCCAATTAGTATCCTTGTCAAGCATGACATGCAACTTGCTCGGACCTTCATAAATTTTTCAGAGCATGATTTGCACAGATTTCTGAAAGTAACATAGCGGTCTTTGCACTTTAAGATGAGGGCATTAAGACCATTAGATTAAGATTTTTATGGATTTATCTTGCAAGAAAAATACTAAATACAAAAATATAGTTTCTTGTAAATCCCAAAAAAGAATTGGCAAACTAATTTTAAAAAGCCAAACAGATCCAACTGGCTGCTATTTAATCATTTTCTACATCAAAATAACTGCTTTAATGAAATGTCAACAAGTCTGTGTGTCCAATTCATGTACCCAGACAGCTAAATAGGCAAAATATTCATAAATTTGACATCAGCCACTATTGTTCTGTAGATATCAGTCAAGCACAAATTAGCAACTGATTAAGCATCTTTAAGTATTTAATTCTAATTCCTAGATGTTCAATACTGTAAAAACCAAAAAGACTGAAACAAATGTACAAAATAAACAAGAGCTCCTTATAATGCAAATTTATAACTGGCAACTTAAAGGTTTTATTTGCTAAACTGTTTGTTGTTGAAAATCACATAGAAACAAACCAGAAACCACAGAGCTAGAAACAACAACAGGCCAAAGGCTAACACTCCCATTTCAGGCCGTAACCTTAATCCGTACTAAACGAAATGATAGATCTTTATAAGTCCAATCGAGAAATACGCCCATGTCTTCAGGATTCCAGTGGCAGGCAGATATTTGAAACAGACCATGCCTAGCCTTTGTAGTGCGCTTTCAGAAGTGGGTCTGTGCGCTCCAAAACCACACTCGTCTCTTTTACCCCTACTTAGTGCTCATTACGCCGTGAAAATATCACTCAGCCAAGACGCGCAGCTTTATTGTTTCTAAAGAAAGAGAAAGACGAAATAAAGAACACACAAACCAGGGGGAAAGACATGGAGGTATAACTGAATTCAAATGTTCGGGTTTTTGCCAAAGCGTCTGTAATCTGACACAAAACAGACAGCTGCTTCGAGATTCTCCAGCGAAAGAGTGAAATGGACATTTAAATCAAACGGAGACAGTCGAGCGGCACAAAACTGCTACTTTTGCCTGTTAAGACATTCAAGACTCAAACAGATTTGTGTCTATATAAAAATGATCGATTTTACCCTAAACATTTTCCAGCTTCTGATGCATCTGGCGGGTTTATCTGTATTTGTTTTTTTTGTTTTTTTTATCTTGGACTGCTTCTTGATGTTTGTACATGCACACACTCACTCACTCGGTAACTACTATTTCTACATCACTATATCCACATGGATGTACCACAAATATGACAGAGGTAGAAATTACCCCTATTTTTGTGTTTTGACACCATCTTCCTCTGTCCATCTGGCTAAACCACACTAGTCAGTAGTGGTGGACGTTTGGTTTCTTGCAGGTGAGGGCATAGGTTTGGATAGATTGCATAACCAGACTGGATTACTCAGAAAAAGTCTTTGAGGCAAATGCGATGTCTTCCTTTCATTTATGGCATCTGCTCAGATGGTAACTGAATAAAAAGTAACGTAGGTCATATTTTCTGCATAATTATCAAGACTTCTCTCATTACAAGCATATGGAAGAGTTTAGAGACTTTCTCTAACGGGAGCCCGAACATTTGACACAATATGAAATTATTTGAAGTGTTAGCACCGCGCATTAAAGAGCCAACATTTTTTCCTCCGTAAACTGCCATTTCATTCGAATTCGTCCTGAAAGATTTGGCCAAAAGTGGGATCTTATAAAACAGCCAAATGTGAATACTTCAATACCTTCTGGAAAGTGAAGGCACATAAATTCAAGTTGGGCTGGAATTGGGTCATCCTTTAACATAGGTGGGGCGGTACGCTTCAGAACCATAAATGAAGGAAATCTAGCTTGTAGGCAGCAGCGAAATGGTCTGTGCAAATACTCCTGAACACTATAAAAACAATCAAAAGAGTGTATATGGTGCATTAAAAGGGTGCAAAACTCATATATTGGGATTAGCTCAAACACAAGACTGGTTTTAATAATCTACCCATCCTGTCACCACCAGAGGCTAAAGTTACACATCTAAACCCATGCATGCACACACATTGTCTCGTTGTGATCTTTAGAAAGCTGTCAACGTTAAACGTCAACCTAAGGTGAAGCCAAATATTTGTGTTAAGAGAACCGTAGCTGCTTGAAAGAAGAAAAAAGGAGGTGAACATTAATTTATTGATATAAAGATATTTGAGAATTTGCTGTGATTTGTTTCCTGCCTCAAAGTACTTGGAAATAATGTGTTTATAAAGGACTTCAGACCAACGGGAGCGTACGATCAATCTGGGCATTTGGACGTAAGCTCCAGCAATAATAATTTCTCTACGGTGAGTTAGACAGGATATGAAAAGCAAATGTAGGCAAAATCCTATTAGTTTGCCCATAAGTGATCCCTGGAGTAAGAGCGCTGCTGACTTTAAAGTGGCACTGAACTTAGAGGAGGGGCTGGAGAAAAAAATAGGAGTGAGGAAGAAAAAAAGGAAAGAAAGGAAAACGTTGAAGGTCAGGGTTATTTTCAAATGGGATTCTGTCTGACTTCATCAGTTAAGGTTGAGTGTTTTGACTAGGAACTCCTCCTACATCAGACGAGGGCTGCAGGAACGATGGCATTCCATCTGCTCCTGTTCTAAGAAAAAAAGAAAATCGGGAAATGTCAGCCAGGTGTGTGTGTGCTACCGCAAACTGAAAGGTGATAGGAGAAAAACAGCAGGCGCATTAATGCCAAACAGCAACATGAATCATCAAGAGTCAAAAACTCCTTAAAAACTGAAAATCAATAAACTTGTAAAAATTACCTAAACACAAACTTCAATGTAAAAATTTAACTACATTTCAATACATTTATATGAAACTAAATGGATATTAAACAATTTTAAAACATTAATAAATATAATATATTAATGTAAATAAATAAATAAATACAAACAAACAAAAAAAATTATTAAAAAGAACAACAACAACAAAAAATTGTTGGACCTGACATTGTTCATAACTAATCAATTATTTTCTTTCATTTCAGAGCAAAGACAGAGAGAGAAAATCAGCCTTGAGGAGTTAAGCCACGACGTGAATGGATTTACAAAATATCATCACCAATGTACAAAAGCTGATGACTGCAAAATGCAATGTTGTGGTGTATATATGCAAATATCAATTCATATTTAATTATTTGTAAATTGCCATTGGACTGGAGCATTTTGTTGGAGAAAAAAAAAAGAACACATATGACTGGACAAAGACCAGACTGCAGCGACTTGATTACTCAAGAGCTGAACATCCCGCCACAGACTACACCAAGCTAAACCAAATGTTTATCATCGACCACAGGGAGTTTAGGTAATGCTATTCACGCCAAAGAATCTCCATAAGAGGACTGCATTTACAAGGCTGCAAATGATCACATCACTTCCCCAGTAGACGCAGCGTACGGAGCCCAGCTTTGCAAATCAAAACAATGATGGAACATCTTCCTATATTCAAAATCAATGAGGACCTTGGGACAGTGCTCACTGAAGACACGAATAGATGCAAACTGACATGTGGCACGTTATTTCTTACAAAAACACAAAAGACACTTAGCCTGACTATGAAAATGCAATAAATTCAATAAATGCAGTATACTGTATGTGTATAAAATGGCAAATTACTTATATTCTTCATTATTTTAAATTAAAAATAAATAAATACTCAAAGAGTGAAAACCTATTTTTATTTTATTTCTAGTATGACTCAATATCATGTCACAAAGACATTTGGATAACTTTGTTATCCAGCCCTACTGCAATTTGGCCAAAACCTCAAAAAAAGCTACAAAAACAGTCCCTCCAGATAAAGATCAATGCTTTCATTTTATCATCTCAGTAGATCATCTCTCATCATGAGTTCTTGAAGCCTAAATATTTAATTTCACATTGTCTTTCTGTGTTTAATTAGGTTAAGAAATCCAAACACATCTAGAGACACTTACATAGTCTTATATTTCACAAACTCAGACACTTCAGGTTTATTCAGTGTTATCGACTAAAACTGGCAAGAACAGCTGTTTATGATCTATTGCACTGATTCTCAAAATTTCAGACTCTAGATGAACTGGATAAGTGTATTTATTAGGGCTGTCAATCGAGTCAATTTTAAAATCAAATAATCTTCTGTAATTAATCACGATTAATCGCACACTTCCTGAAATTAAGAATAGACCATTTATCTTTTTCAAATGTTTTTTTGTCATCATTTGCTATATCCAGCAAAGCAAACCAAAAGACTGAAGGGTGATTCTCAAATATCAAAATTTTCTGCAAGCTTTTTTCCAAGATAAATTTAGATGTCTTTCCAAAAAAGGACACTTAGAAACTCCAAAAGGACACCAAAGGACCAAATTATATAAGGAGCCCATATAAGCACATATGAAAGAAAAATAATATCAGAATTTTTTAGTATGTGTACACTGCAACAGCAAATAGCTTTTTTACATTTTAAAGAAGCCAAGTTGCGATCTCCTCATGGAGATAAAAAAAAAAAAAAACTCAACCAACTGCCTGCTGCCTGCATACAGTGTATCTACTACAGTACATGGATCCATTCCGTATAACTTAACACAGAAACAAACATGACAAATCAAAACATTATTGTGAAAGTGAGTGGAAACAATGGAAATACAATGTGCGATTAATGCGCCAAGAGCACTCATACATGCGTTATTATATCCGACTCAAGAGTGCTTACTGTATGCTGTATGCCACCGCAATTGTCTTTAACTTGACCACAGTCCATATCCACCAAAACTTTTTTAATTGCGTTAACTTATTTTAATGCGTTAAGGATCGTAAAATTAATCACGTGTTAACGATGACAGCCTAATACTCACAATTTCTCCATATAAAAGATTTTAGAGCTTATATATCTATATATATATATATCTATATATAGATCTATATATCTATAGATCTATATATATATATAGCTGAGTTTTTAGGATCATTATCACATGATCCTTTAGAAATCATTCTAATATGATGATTCATTCAAGGTTGGAAACAGTTCTGCTGCTAAATATTTTTTCAGAACATGTGATACTTTTTTAGGATACTTTGATGAATAAAAGGTAAAAAAAAAAATGCTATGTTTTTAAAATATAAATATTTTGTAATAACAATATACACTACTGGTCAGTAATTTGGGGTCAGTAATTTTTTTTTCTTTCTTTTTTTAAATAAAATCAATACTTTTATTCAGCAAGGTTGTGTTAAATTGATAAAAAGTGATAGTAAAGAAAATATATTATTAGAATATATATTTTTTATTTTGAATAAATGCAGTTCTTTTTAACCTTTTATTCATCAAATATATTAGACAACAGAACTGTTTCCAACACTCATAATAAATCAGAATATTAGAATGATTTCTAAATGATCATGTGATAGACTGGATGTTACATGTGACACTGAAGGCTGGAGTAATGATGCTGAAAATTCAGCTTTGCATCACAGGAATAATTTTTTTTTTTTTTTAAGTATATTCAAATAGAAAACTATTATTTTAAGTTGTAATAATATTTCACAATATTACTGTTTTTTTGATCAAATAAATGCAGGCTTGATGTGCAGAAGAAACTTCTTTCAAAAACATTAAAAATAGTAATGTTTCCAAACTTTTGGTCTGTACTGTATATATATATATATATATATATATATATATATATATATATATATATATATATATATATATATTCATTATAAAAATGCCGATGGAATTATAAGATTTTACAAAGACAGTGAGAATCCTGGTTGAGGGTGTGAATTGACATGAGAAATATTTAGGTTTTTTATCATTTTGCCTTATTTTATATCTACCTACACATCTATCTACATACATTCAGCTCTCTCTCTTTAAATATATAAAATCCTACTCATTACCTTCATTAATCATTACCTTACAAAAAGAACAAAGACGTTTCAATGTTTGTTACAATGGTTGCTCAAATCAGAGGACAGGAGGAAGTGAGAGCTGAAACAGATGACCGAACGGAGGTGGACGACACAGGAAGTGAGGCCTGTCAGACAGACAGCTGTTCCGTGTGGTGGCACAGATGGGATTCACAGGAAAAGCCTTTGGCAGCGGTCCTGGAAGTGTCCACCCCTGACAGCTCCAAAAAAAAAGGTTGAGAGGAAGTTCGGACAAATTTTGTCTTGGTCTTTTGCGTCTCGTCTCACATATCACCCTCAACAACCTCCACACCTGCTCGCCAAACTAAAGTCACTTCATCTCTCCTCTCAGGTAACTACACCAAGACTCTGTTAAACTCATAAAAAAATAAAAAACAAAACAAGAGAAAGCTTTATTTTAATCTTTTGACGTGAGGTTAATATCATAATAATTGCAATTAATCTTATGATTGCTTTTGTAGTTAATGTCTCAAACATTCAGCTGCTTCTTAAGAAAAAATAAAAAATACATATACACAGAAGAGCTTCTGACGGCCGATATTTCATACTGAGCTTCAGTGATATTTCAATTCGACCACTGCAAAAACAGCTAATTATTTTACTTTTGTTAAATGCCCCATCTGGATTTCATTTATAAATATGTCATTAACCTCCATGATTGATGCAAGAATGGCAAAAAGTCACAATGAGACATAGAAACTCTGGTTTGTCATTAAGAGAGCATATTGTTTTCAACTATATTATTGATTGTTTTTAAGTTTATAAGTAAATCAAACTAGTCTGGTGTCAATGAAGCGGTACATGATCCTTACTGATGGGGCTGTGGAGGTACGCAAGACAAAAAGCAAAGCATTAGGGTAGCATCCCACTGAGTCTTACCCCCCTGTTCACCCCGGTCTGTCATTCTGTCATCCCCTCATATCTCACAGAACAGCTCCATATCGACATACATGAACCCAGTTACCTCACATCCAGCTACTACAGACATCAACACTCATACAGAAGAATAACAAAGGAAGTAACCAGCAATGACAATGCATTCAAATATAATGTCTGATCTAGGAAAAAAGAAAAGCAACCATTAAGGTGCTCATAAAAAATGCTATTACTAGAGCTCCAAATGTCATAGACTGTAGAATAAAACACTATGGACAACTAAATGGAAAAGATATAAAACCTGAACAATTATATATATATATATATATATATATATATATATATATATATATAATAGAAATGAAATGTGATCAATTAATACATGAATGTCATAAATCAATGTTATAATCAATAATGTTATATACATGGCAGTAAATGTGAATTACACAGTGTGAAGCGTGAAGAAGAAATGCATTTTGGAAAGGACACAAGGGGAACCATCAACTCTGTTTCCGAATGTTTCCTAACGGACAGCATTATGAGCCAATACAATAATCTTAAAATGATTAGATATCAGTTGATTAATCTGCTAAGAAGTGTCTGAATCATCTCTGCACAACCCGTATCCAATGAATCTTGAAATTGTTTTTTTTCCCTATAACCATAAAACAAAAGCATAATTTCTTACATCTATATATATTAGTGATTTTTATCTTTTAATCATGCCGATATTTAATTACAGCAAGTTAAATACTATGAAATGGGCCACTTTTATACAGTAAACAAGATATGTTAAACTCATAATGCTTTTCACTTCAAATAAGCATAGATATCTACTCTACACCACACACTCACCAATGTCAAGTTACAAATTGGAAGCAACCGCAAACGAATCCTGAAAAAACATTGTCCCCCTCATTACTGGCCTAAACCGTTTCAAAACAGAGCATGCCAATGACCAGAGCATACGCAGTTCTTTCCATGAAGGCTGGACGTGGGGGTAATAATCCAGCCTCCCCCGGGTCCCGCGGGACCGTCTGGAGGATGGCTAACAGATGACAGCTGCACAGGCCCGATTCTCATCTGTTCAGCATCAGAGCGCTGCTGTCCCGTCCCGTCCTCCTAACTCAGTGAAGACAGTCCCATGCAGTTGGCTGGAAAGAACAGATCGCCTCACCTGACAGACCTGTAGTTTAGACCCCATTTTTAATTTCCGACTTCTTATACAGAACCAAAGGCCATAAAAATAAATCCCCTTATTATTTCTAAAACAGCAAAACCACAAAAGAGGTCATCTAAAGGTCAAGCGCTCATTACCTATGGCAAAAAAACACCACATCATCCTGATAAATAAATAAATAATCTGCAGATCTTCACACATGGGGCTTTACCTTGGAGGAAACACGTGGAAAGTTTGCATTCTGGCAACGTAGATTTCAAATGGGTTTCCCACCTGGCCTCAGAGCATCCGGTACATCATTCAGAGAAAGTCATTATTTATTGAAAATTAAATATCTAATGAGGCCCTGAAGCTTTTCTATATGACGAGTCTAGTCGTACAACAGAAGAGAAAGCCATCGAATCAAGTCCATGAGAGCAAAGTGCTTGACTTTTCCTTTATATCATTAACCAAAACATCCCATGGAGCATTTTTTCCTTCTGCTGTCCAACAAGTCACAAAAAGCCATTTGCCTGTATGGTTGCAGTAGCATATTTTCATTTAAAAATTTGAGGACAGGCCCAGAGAATATCTGACTAAGGGCATCTATGTCAGAACCTGAGGAGAGATGCTAAACGCCAAGGTGGTAATGGGCCATATTTCTTTTTTCCTCCTTCATTGTGTAAAAACATGCATCAAGCACCTTTAACACAATGTGGAAAAAATGTTTCTGCTAAAATAAGAGATACAAGCTCTGTTCCAAAGCCTCGTGTGCTACACGGAGCATTTTAAGTACCATTTAAAGGGACAGTTCATTCTAAACATTCTTAACATATCAATAAACATCATTTACTAAACCTCATGTCATTTTAAACCTGTGACTTTCATCTGCAAAGGAAAAATATAATTGTAACTTCTGAAAAAATTTAGATTTTTTTTCTTTAAAAGTTATGATTACACATCGATATGAATAAAATAATTTATTGTTTTATTACATTAATTTAATGAAAAGTGTTTGAATTTCTCTCTCAAAAGATTGTACAAACCCTGAAATGAATGATATAATGCATTCGACTATTTCTACCACAACACCATGGTTACAGTTAGCTTTACCACTTCTGATTTCCTGACGTATGTCAGCGCTATTTATTACAGAGATTTCTGTGCAGAATTTGAATGACTCTCACTAGATCTTGCAGTATCCTTATCATTGTGCGGTGAATTCAAACGCTTCTCACTGGATCTCGCAGCACTGTTGCATCTGTGCAGTAACAGTGTCGCAAAATCTATTTGGGCTCCCGGGTAAAGTTGTTCTAAGCTCAGACAAGTTTGTTTGCGTTGTTTGTTTATTTTTTTTATTATATATAGTTTAAGTGCAACATTATTAATATTAATAATATAACACTACTAGTGCTGTCAAATGATTCATCGTGATTAATCACAACCAAAATATATATTTTTTGCATACTTATGTGTTCTGTGTATATTTATTAGGTATACATATACGTTTTTTAAAAATAATTACATTTATATCTATATTTATATTCATGTAAACCATATTAAAAATACACACTCACCTAAAGGATTATTAGGAACACCTGTTCAATTTCTCATTAATGCAATTATCTAATCAACCAATCACATGGAAGTTGCTTCAATGCATTTGGTCCTGCTCAAGACAATCTCCTGAACTCCAAACTGAATGTCAGAATGGGAAAGAAAGGTGATTTAAGCAATTTTGAGCGTGGCATGGTTGTTGGTGCCAGACGGGCCGGTCTGAGTATTCCACAATCTGCTCAGTTACTGGGATTTTCACGCACAATCATTTCTAGGGTTTACAAAAAATGGTGTGAAAAGGGAAAAACATCCAGTGTGCGGCAGTCCTGTGGGTGAAAATGCCTTGTTGATGCTAGAGGTCAGAGGAGAATGGGCCGACTGAGTCAAGCTGATAGAAGAGCAGTTTTGACTGAAATAACCACTCGTTACAACCGAGGTATACAGCAAAGCATTTGTGAAGCCACAACACGCACAACCTTGAGGCGGATGGGCTTCAACAGCAGAAGACCCCACCGGGTACGACTCATCTCCACTACAAATAGGAAAAAGAGGCTACAATTTGCACGGGCTCACCAAAATTGGAAAGTAGAAGACTGGAAAATTGTTGCCTGGTCTGATGAGTACCGATTTCTGTTGAGACATTCAGATGGTAGAGTCAGAATTTGGCGTAAACAGAATGAGAACATGGATCCATCATGCCTTGTTACCACTGTGCAGGCTGCTGGTGGTGGTGTAATGGTGTGGGGGATGTTTTCTTGGCAGACTTTAGGCCCCTTAGTGCCAATTGGGCATCATTTAAATGCCACGGCCTACCTGAGCATTGTTTCTGACCATGTCCATCCCTTTATGACCACCATGTACCCATCCTCTGATGGCTACTTCCAGCAGGATAATGCACCATGTCACAAAGCTTGAATAATTTCAAATTGGTTTCTTGAACATGACAATGAGTTCACTGTACTAAAATGGCCCCCACAGTCACCAGATCTCAACCTAATAGAGCATCTTTAGGATGTGATGGAACGGGAGCTTCGTGCCCTGGATGTGCATCCCACAAATCTCCATCAACTGCAAGATGCTATTCTATCAATATGGGCCAACATTTCTTAAGAATGCCTTCAGCACCTTGTTGAATCAATGCCACATAGAATTAAGGCAGTTCTGAAAGTGAAAGGGGTTCAAACACAGTATTAGTGTGGTGTTCCTAATAATCCTTTAGGTGAGTGTATTTAATATATAAACAACCTTTTTTTATGAAACATTTGCATGCATGTGTGTGTATTTATAAATATATTTTATATATAAACAACCTATTTTTATGAAATATATACATGCGTGTGTATATTTATATATACATTATATACACAGCACACATACATATATTATGTAAACAAAAACTTTGATCACAAAATATATGACTGGAAAACTTTCTTCGACTGGAAGTCACAAAATGCAAAAACAATGCAGGTGCATTTTGAAATATTTTAATGATTCCTCTTGTAATGAAAGTCTTTTCAGTCCTACCCTGTATGAATTACCTTATGCAGGAAAATGCAAAACCATATTTAAGCACTGTAAAAGGTTTTGCCACAAACTCAACTGATTGGCTTCTCTCCTGTATGATTCCATATGAACCTCTTCAGGCCTTATAACTATATATGAGCTTCTAATGTCTAAATGAAGCTGGGTGTTACCTTCTAACTGAACTTTTTTCCACAAACGGAACATAAAATATAGGGCTGTAAAGCTATTTTAAATTTGTATTAATTACATGAAATGCTGATTGATTAATCGCTAAATCATTGCACATGAATTCTGTCTGAATTCACTGCACTGAATAAACACCACAGAAAGTAACTTTAGAAATAAATATTTTGATTCAATTTCTTTTGTGTGAATCACCATTTGTATGTAACACAAGGTTCTTGCCTACGTTGAGCACTCCAAATCAATCACTTACGATGTTTCGTTTAGGATGCTGTCCGGGTGTAGGAAGTACACAATAGGGAGCTAACTAGGATTTAGGACGGGGGAGTTGTGGGATTTTTAGTATCATCTCCTTCCTGTATTTGAGGTAAACAGCCAGTGCACGTCGTGCTCCATATCTCCACTCATGTCCTCGCCTCGTGTTCCTGAGGCAGCCCCCGCTGGCAGTTGGTTTCAATCAGGCCTTCTGGCAGGATGCATGCTGGCCCAACTGGGAGTTGTGCTGAAGACCGGATGAAAAGGAAGTCCGTAAAACTGTGGAACGACAGGTGGCTTCTTTGGCTGCTCTCGATGAAAAAAAAAAAAAACAGCTTTCCACCACCTACCCCCCACCTCCACACACCTGCAAGAGTCCAACGGACCGCAGCCTGGGGTCCCGTTTGCTCTGTCTGACCAGCACGCGATTTACCAGAGTACCTCCTCCCCGTCTGTCCCCCCACCACCGGCCCTCTGGATCAACATTCCCCCCGACTAAGAAAAACACATCCCCGCTTCTCCTTAAATAGACTATTAAAAAGAGATTTCCTGCTGACAGCGGTGTGTCAAGCCAAGATTCCGCATAATTTACCGGCGATATGTCAATTTTATCAGCCTATTGATTTCAGCGGAGTGCGCTGGGCTGAAAGAAGACCTTTCTGTTCTCAGACAGGAAGAGTTTGAAAATCACTTCATCCTTAAAAGACAACCAAGACTTTTCAATCCATCCCAGGGTCTTTGGACAAAAGCCTGGACGAGTGCTGAGTGTTTGCTAATCGATATCATTTTTGTCTATTCTCTGACAACTCACAACACTGTAGTGCACTCTAGAGCCCGACCGATATGGATTTTTGGGGGCCGATGCCGATATTAACTCGAAAAGAGATATTTTGATTTTAAAAATAATCTGGATATTAGACCCATTTCCTATAAACTGCACTTACACAACATTCAATAGCAAAATATCTGCCTGTTCTATGTATGTGGGCTGTATAAACCATTTTCCAGAATGGACTATGTTAAAAAAAAAAAAAGCCTTAGATTACAGTCTCAATGACTAAACAATTGCACATCAAAAGTATATATTTTTTAATGATCAAAAAACAGTCTGGTTTTAAACATTTAACACTTTTACTTTCTTCCAGTTGAAGCTGGTTTTAACAGTCTGTGTGTGTACTGTAAATAAATTATAATACTAAAGTTAAAGTATTTGCAGAAGTAGTCCCACACTTTGCTGCTACAGCATTCACCTTTTTCAGCCATCTCTAGGCAGAAAGAGAGACAGATAAAGAATAAGCATGTGTATTAATAATAACACCATGTATCATTACTCATGTCATCATTAGAATTATAATAATAATAAACTGGGATCTCCTACATAGGCAAAAATGAGAAATATATATATTTTTTATTTGTCAAGCAATAGGTATTACCTACTTATATTTAACAATATTATTTCAACATTTTCCTGTTATGTCTGTAAAGCTGCTTTGAAACAATATGTAAAAAAAAAAAAAAAAAGCGCTTGTTCAGCTCACATTTATTTACATGTCCCCTCTGGTTTAATCATTTCTGACGCTCCTACTGTAGTTACTGTAACTACACTATATTTGCTCTCACAGAACATCGTCTTGCCTACTATTACCGGAAGATTACGGAATAAATTCGAAGTTGAATGGTTAACGTTAGTGTCATGAACACACCGCTGTCAATTTTGAGAAGAACCACTTTCAAACAAGTTAATAGCAAGCATTTAAGGGGCCTGCTAAAAAGGAAGCTATTAGCGTTAGAGTAACATAACCAGCCTGAATTCACCAAATTGTTCTCTGGACCTGAGGGTAGCCTCTTCTTCCTTGCTTCTCTCTTAATTCTCATCAGCAGGACTAGCGCTATCGCTCGCTTCTTACAATGGGACAGATACATGTTTGTTGCTGACCGAAAGGAGGAGGAACAGACTATGAAAGAGCTCCCGCTAAACGTTTTTAAAACCCCGCCTACGCCATAGCGCAGTATCTGAAGGGCAACGCTGAACCCAGCGGCAAGCGCCGTGCATACCGCGTCCTGTGTGAAAGGCCCAATTACGCGGTCATTATGTGGGAAACACACCGCAATAGAATAAGAATAAGTGAAACGCTAACGTTATAGTTTGACCTCCTATTAACGTTCGCGGTCTTCCAATGATAAACATGGTATTAGCTTTGTGGCTAATCTAATATAGCAATGCATTAGCAGCTGTAAGTGATGTTACAGAATATTTAGAAGTGATAATGATAGGACCGTTAGCTAGAACTACCACACAGTTTTTATATACAGGGTATGAACTAAATCTACAATCATTTCACATGACGAACGACAGACTCACCGTCAAAACAGTAAGTTACATCTCCGTGGCTTGGCTGATTGCTTTCTTCTGTAGTGGACTTCTGGCGCTGTTGTTAACTCTGGAGCTGCAGAGCTCCCTCTGGTGGGCACACTATGCAACACTCATAACATGAGTGAAGCATGAGACTCTGTTTCTCATGTTTCATCGGCCATTATAAATGCCGATGCCGATTTAAATGCAATTAGCTTATATCGGCCGATAATATCGGCCGGCCGATATATCGGTCGGGCTCTAGTGCACTCTACCCAAATGGTGCATTTGCAAATACTTAACTGGCATTCTCGTATCACTGTGGCAATCAGTTAAAAACTGAGGAAATTACAAAGGTACAAGACTGTGACCTTAAAGAGATAGTTTACCCAAAAATGAAAATTGCTATCATTTACTCACCCTCATGCCATTCCAAAACTGAAAGACTTTTGTTCATCTTCAAACACAAATTAAGATATTTCTTTATGAAATCCAGATGAATTGAGCAGTTTAGTCCACATTTCCTGAAGAGACTTGATATATGATGAACAGATTTAATTTAACTGGTATCATTTAATTCTCCTTAAATGGTTGCTTTGCCATGATTTGGGCCTAAATTTCTCAAACATTTTGATAAAAACTGCTTTTTAGACTTAAATTTGGTGTAGGATTTTCATTCATAAACTGTCCGTAAATTGCACATATAATTACAGAAACAGCAAGTGAATTCTGAAGTCAATTTTGAAAAAAGACTTGAATAGTATTTTTTCAAATAATCTCTTATTTACAACTTCATTTTCTTAAAGTTTAGCTTTTGATTGCTAAGATAAAAACATACAAAAATCATTAAACTAGCAGCTTCAAGAAAAAACACAAAGTTAATCACAACATGTAACAAGCACATGTATACAAACTTATTTAGCTCTGGTGCTCATGCAAGTTTTCTTTAATCACATTTTAATATTCCTATCACTTCCTGTTCTATATAAAAATTATTCAGGTACTCATTACAACAAATAAATGCAGTTAAAAATGTATTGATTTAATTAAACATTTTAAATTGCGAGCATTCATTTGAAGAGTTCTGTTATATTTTTTTTGTCTTTTTTCTTTTTTTTTGTTGTAGAAACTTAATGAAATTGTTTGAAAACTGGGAATTGGATTTCTAGGATAAAACCTAAGATATTGCGCAATCCTCTGCTCTAGCCGCATCTCCCCTCTGAAACACACACAGGAATACATTCGTTCAGTTTACGGCTCCAAATAGCTTACACGTTTGCTTGACTCCTGCCAGAGGGAGGAATTATTGGCCTGACTCTGATCTGGAAGGTACGGCGTGGGTGTGAGGTCTGTGTGGGGACCAATGGCTCCCAATGGGATACAGCCCTTAAACCCCCCCCCCCCCCCCCTTACCTTGCTGCATGTGCAACAGAACACCACCCACATTCACTTGAGTCTAATTTGATAAATCTAAAGAGCGGCTCGATCCAACAGATCCGGGAGAACAAAACCGCTCTTTGTGTTTTAATAGCACAGACGCTTTCGTAAAAATCCATGCCCGTGTCTGCCGAAGCAAAAAACATATTAATCATTCTCTTCCCTGAAATACTCAAGCGAATGGCGTGCTGGGGGGAAAGACAAAGAGAAGCATAGAAAATACACGAAGAACAGGCATAGACGGTGCTTTTAACAAGAACTCGAGAACACAATACAACTATGGTGCAAGCAAACACCTCGGGCCAACAAGGTACAGATACTGGAAGGGGTCAAAGGTCTACGGATTTGGTGGAAATGGTGGCTAGAAACCTCTAGGACTTAATTTTAACTCTATAAAGCCTACTGGATCATATTTGATACACACATTTTTTAAAGAACTCTACATAACCAAAACTTTGTGCATAACAGGTTCTTCAGTAATCTACTACACACCTTGTCTGATTGATAGTTTATACTTTTATTATACATTTTTTTTTTTTTTTGCTGAGAAATCTTTACTGGTTTTTACTAAGTAAACAGAACAATAACGGTTTTATTGTTTGAAATATTTCATATATACTAACACTTCCTGAACAGAATAAACAAATTTACTTGATTATCCATATACCATTTCTTAGAAAAATCCTGTTAAATTGTGAGTATCTAATAGGGCTGCTCCCTTAATAGTTGACTAAAATGTTAATCGACGAGAAGAGGCTTAGTCGACTAAAATAGTCAGAAATAATCATTTAGTTACAGAAAGAAAAATGGTCTGTGTCTGTAACGGATGATTCGTTAACGGCTGATAATAACTTAATATAAATGTACAATTAGTCGACTAATGGCTTAATTGATTATTGGAGGTTAAGAATTCTCCAGCTTTTAAGAACAAACATAAGATATGACGGTTTTTCCGGTAGTAGGTGGAACTAATGCGCGAAAGGCAATCTCATTGGCTGTCGCTCATCTATTAAGTCCCTGTTTTGATTTCAGCAAATCAGTTCCAGCGAATGCAGGCAATGTGATTAATATTCATGAACCCAGCAGCTCATTAATCCTTAGCGTGTTTTATATTGTTATTAGTCTTAGTATTATCTAATCAGTATTATTGTTCGTTATTTCCCTTTTTTTTTTTTTTTTTTTACAGAAACACTGAATGACTCAAATTATCTTAAACACCATTTATCTTCATACACGGTTACCAAGTTTTATTCTAATGACTAAAGTTCTACCATTAAATAATGCTTGATTATCATCATATTCATAATCATATTATAATGCTTGACTGACTGATGTTAAGAGTGTGAGAGAAATCTTTCAGAAAGGGGCAGCCCTAGTATCTAATATCATACTAGGGATGGGCGTTTTCCGCAAATATCACATTCGAATATTTGAGCTCACAAAAAACGAATATTCGAATATTCGTTTATTTAAATTAAGTTTAATGAGACAGACATTATTTTTCAGCAACATTATTGTTTCCGTCATTTTGAACAAGCTTACACACAATAAGCTTGAACATTACACATCGTGTTTTGTAGCTGAAAACCTTTAACAATGCGTGCAAACATACAAAAGTATAGATTAAAAGCAAAAAAAAAAAAAAGTGAACAAAGAAAAAACGTAAAGCAGCCTGCAGCAATTAGGCCATTGTAGAATGCAGCCTGCCATAACTTAGAAACTTTTAAACTGTCAGCAAATCTTTTTAAACTTTTTTTCTATTGTTTTACATGTTCTTGTTAAGAAATACGGGCATGTAAACATGATCGGGGGAAAGTCGGCTCCTTAGTCTGTTAACAATAAGGCCGGCCTCGTGTTTTTGTTTCACCACTGAATGGGATACTCATCTTGTGGAATACATGACTCCAGCAAGAACTGTTCCCACTCGTCTCGGCTGGACTCTCTGTAATCATCGCTGAAGAACTGGCTCAGCCTTTTCCAACGAGTGGGCATTGCATCCTCTTCATCGTTGGTGACGGCGGCTGCATCCGCACCACTCGCATCAAGGAAAATGTTCTGATAATGTTCAAAAAAAAGTTTTTTTTTCTTACTTCTCTCATGTTTTCATCGAGAAACCTGAGATGTTTTTGCCGAGGGTCTAAGGCAGACGCGAGAAGAGGAGTTTTCACTGCATTCTCCAAGTTAGCGGTGTTTATTCGTTGATTGAGAGATGACGCAACAAGGTCACTTTCTGTGATTCTCCACGGCATATTTGAAGTACTGTAGAAGACCGCAGAGGCGTGCCTAGCGTTTTCCACGCGTTTTTAGGCGCGATATGTGAACAGCCCCTAATTCATTCATTAATAATTTTTCTGCTTGCATACATCTTCAAATATGCCGTGGAGAATCACAAAAATTGACCAAATTAGGTTTTATTGTGAACTTTTTTTTAATTTTATTTTTTTGCGAAATTCGAATATCATTTTTATTTATCGAATAATTAGAGCAGAACAAATATTCGAATGTTCGACTATTCGTGCACACCCCTATATCATACATCAGGCTTTTGAGGAACATTCATTTGTTTCTCTCTCAATCACCATTGCATTGTATTAGGTTTTGAAACTACAGAGCTTTGAGCTTAAACCACGCATTTAATTCATATTTATTTATATATTATATATATTCATATTTAAACATTTTTTTCCAGGGATTTCAGTGTTAAGTAGTCTTTTTGCAATGCGGGTTCATTTTTTTAAGCTGGTTTAGTAACAACGCAAAGAAAGTGAATGATGGAATATTGACCAAGCAGGGATCTCATTTCACTTGGCAAGCAGACTGTGACTTAGGAGCAGTGAGAGGTGCTGAACGCTCTGCAGAACCCTTAGGGTCAAAGGTGGAGGTGAGTTCAGGCCTCAACTGGTGCTGGGCTGCCAAGGGTGAATGGATATGACCCCCCTGGTTCCCGTTTCATAAATTGATGTGAATTTGCTGCTTGAACAGAGAGCCAGGACAATCCCAGACGTCCGCTTGGGATGCCGAATTTTTTTAAAGAAACGTTGTCCAGGAAAAGCACGTTGATGGCTTTGATTAGCTTTGCGTATCCAGGACCTTTTCAACCATTTCAATCTTGGTGCTTTGTAGATGGTCACTGCTCTCCAAATGTACTTACAAGCTGAGTGCAACAGATTTTCAGGTATTCAGAGACAATGGAAAAGTGCTATTGATGGCTGGTAATAAAAATCTCCTCCTCCACGGAGAGTTTTGAAACCTTTCAATGCCTATCAAAATGGGAGCCTCCAATGGAAAGACAAAGGAAAAGAAAATAACACTGGTAAAGGTGGACAGCTAAGGAACACTGGGTCATTTCATGCTGTACTGCAACTTTTACATGTAGCAACATGGAAAAGCTGCCAATCCTAGTAATGAAGGGGGAGGTAAATGGGGTTTCTTCTAGGTCTGCATGATTAACTGAAATAAAACTGAAATCGCAATGTGTTTCGGAAAGGCTGCATTTTAATTAAATTTTAATTGAATGTACGCACTGTGTGTTTCAGAGTGAAGAATGGCACTGTGTTCATTTACACATGAGCTTCTTAAGATGCACCAGTGTTTTCGGTGTCTCTGTTTGTTGCTCCACACAAACTCCATCTCTGCATCCTCTCTGAGCACTTAATGTGCACTTGGAAATGCATCATATACCAGCCATCTTCCCAAACATGTAATAAAAAGCACTTATTGACCAAAGAGAAAATTTAAGGGCTCTTTGTGGTTTTGCATCAAAATAAAGGTTTGATGTTTTGACATTTGAAAGTTAAGAAATTTAATATAAGTATTGTAATTTCAGAGTTTATTAATTTTTTTTAATACTAAATTTTTACAGTATTTAGTTTTTTTATTTAGCCGAAGTAATACTACTAATAGTAATACTAATTGTTATTATTATTAGTAGCAAACAGAAGAAAAAAAGAGAAAAATTACTATTTCATTATTTATGTATATTTTAGCCATACTGATATATAATTGCATCATTTTGGCCAAATTGTACACCCCTATACAGACAAGCACAGTTAACCTGGAGTAAAGAGAAAAAAAAAGCAGTAAAAAAAAAAAAAATATATATATATATATATATATATATATATATATATATATATATATATATATATATATATATATATATATATATATATATATATATATTTGTTTGCTACTAATAATAATAACAATTAGTATTACTATTAGTAGTATTACTTCGGCTAAATAAAAAAACTAAATACTGTAAAAATTTAGTATTAAAAAAATTAATAATAAACTCTGAAATATATATATATATATATATATATATATATATATATATATATATATATATATATATATTAAATTAGCCTTTAACAGCCCAGAACTACTAAAATTCAAGCTTTTTTCCTTGCCGTAAGATTGAACGCAATCATTTGAGATCCCATCTGGAACTCATCAGTCCAGCATTTGGAAATGGCCCAATCATGAAATTAAACTTTGGGATTACCAAAATTTAGAGAGCAACACAAATAAAATTCACCCTGAGACATATGCACCACGTCTTGGTTTTGACAGATTTCATATTTCCAAGGAGTGGGTGGCACAGATCCCCGGAGGGGAAGGCTGGGTTACCTCTTAACTCTGGAGCAATCTGGACACCTGACCAGTCGGTATTACAGGTTGTGTTTGTTTTACTTTGTATGGGAAAGCAAACAGGGCTCTTTTCTTCAGACGGCGTGGGCCGAAATCTTTCTTAAATCTCTGGGCGGAAATGACAAAGCCAGCCCTTACCTTCCTGAGTGAGATTTGACCACCTGAAGAAACTCTCTACACCGCAAAACCTCCTCAACGTTTAATTACTCTGACATCATTTTGGACTGGAGGAAATCGCTAACTAGATCCATCGAATGCTCACCCATGTCCTTCAGCTAAATAAAGACTCTTGCATTATATGCCCAACCACATATGCAAATATTTGGCTCTAAATAAAACCTCCCAATTAAAACAAATCAGTTGCCATGCAACCACTGAGGTCAGCGAAAGTTTTGGAACGTGCCTGATTCTACAAAGACTGCAAAGGATGTAAAGTTTCCTCCACTTATGACAGCTCCTCAGTGGGTCACTGGACCGGAATCTGGAATCAGTCAGTCGATGTGATTAACAGACCTGACCTCGATCCGCTACCTGTCACTAGAGCTTTACGTTAGAGCCCAGAGAGAGAGCTGTTCTGAAAAACCTCAAAAGAGAATCACCCATCCATGGCTTAACGGCACACTGGAAATAAGATTTTAGCCGTGTGACTGCCAAGCAGATAGCAGAAACTGCACCCCCTATGGGCAGATAGCAAAATTACTTTCTGAAGGGTAAAAAATAACACTATGAAAACATTAAAACCAGGGCTGCGTGTCATTCAGAATTGAACTAATAATGGCTTAATTTCTAATTCAAAAAGTGGAAAACTGGGCGAAGAACTGCAATTTGAAATTAAAGTAGAACTAAAACTCAAAGATATTCACATAACTAATTTTAGTTTAGTAGACACATAGAATGATAGATGGAATGATAGAATGACAGAACAATAGAATGACAGATAGATAGAATGACAGATAGATAGACAGACAGACAGACAGATAAAGTTTGAGCTCTAATCTTAAAGCTTCTAAATACTACTGGAATCAATCTGGTCACGTGTCGATATCACTTCCTGTCCATCCATGATCACCAAAAATAAAAGGTCATCAGGTTAAATGACATCACCACGTAGGTCTATCTGGTTTTATCACAAATTTCTTATAAAAGTACCCGCTTTATCTCCTGTTGAACACTAAAAACACACATCTTTGGAGGCTACTGTGCAGGTCTCAGTCTTCGAGAGCGGTAGCTGCTTGGCGGTAGGAAGCTGAAGTTGCGGCCGGGAGCCAGAGCCCCTTTTCCCCATAATTCCACAATGTGTCTTCATTCATCTTGAAGAGCACATGGAAAAGCCATTGCGGGGGAAAAGCCCCTTCCTGCCGGCTCGGTCTCGGACAGACGCTGCACTCTTGTGTATTCCCTCTTCACTCGGCTAACAGGAAATAGCCCTTTATTACAAAGGGGGACGTGAGGATGAAAAACAGGGGATTTAGAAGTCTGGAGTTTTATTTGTAGACAGCTTGTGCTGAGAGCTGCGAAGGGAGGCAGAGGCAACCCAATCTGCCGTCCCCCGACAAGGGGGGCTGATTTAGCGCACGCCAAACATCCACAAGACCACCGCCGATCAGCACGGCGCACGCAGAGACGTCTGACAACACCGCAGAGATCAGGCCTACGGCACGAGAAGTAAAAGACAAGACTGACAAGCTAATGAGATTCACACCTTCTCATCTCCATATGAGACAACTGAACGACCGCAGATTATAAGAGAGGAGCCACCTGTAGATGACCGGAAACACTATTAGCAATGCATTTAACATTCAATAGTGAATGTACGGCGGGACTTTATCTTATCCAGCGGGATAAGAAAAAAGTCCAGGATGCTAGAAAAGTCGTCTAGTTGGCTGTTGAAGACTGAAGACTAGTTTCTATTGTTTCATATGGTTGACTAGTTTGTTTCATCCAGCTTTAATTTTATATATACACACACACACACACACACACACACTATACAGTATATTTTACAGTGCAAACAGCATGTTTATGTTTTAGTGTGCTAATAATCCAATGGCAATTTATATAACGCGAGTGAATAAAAAAAAATGTATTGGCACATCATGATAGAGCAACACTGCAATATTCAATTTATTTTAGCTAGAAATGTTTTCAACTAAGTGTATAATTTCAAAGCAAGCAAACAAAAAAAAGATAAATTCATATTTAATTATTGTTAAATGTTTTTAGATAAAAAAAACATTAAAATATTTGGTTAAATGAACAGTATGTTAGAGTGTGATAATGTTTTTTTTTTTATTTCATACACTGTAATCTTGCAAATGCTATTTTTGTTGATCACAAAAAGTCAAGAGAAAATATGTGTTAAGACTAAAATGAACAAAATACTGACAATTTATTGGACATTTACATCAAAATATGCTGATACTGAACTGTTATTTTCAATTTCTAAGGCAATAAAATAGATCAAAGTAAAATGAATACATAACAAAATACTGACTAAATGTAAAAGATATTTACATCAAAATATGATAACTATAAAACCATAATTAACATTACTGCATTTGTCATTTTGAACATTATTGTGAACTAAACTTATTTAAACTGAATGGAATAAATTGGACTAAAATAAATGAATATTGCATGTCAAAATATCGACACTTTCATTAAAATATGAAAACTTAAAACTGTAAAAACTAATTTACAGCATAGCAAAACTCTCTCCAAGAAGTTACATCTCTAAATTCATTTAAAAAACTTCACTTTTGTAACAAATTCATTGTGTTCAATAGAAAAATCACTGCTGAAATCGACTTCTATGAGCAATCCACCTTTTCTTGCTCTTTTACGATAACCCTTTTTACCAACTAAATGATGGTAGTCAGTGTTCCTGATGTGTTCTAAATGACTACAAAGGGGTATTAAAAAGTCACTCTGAAATCGGGGAGCTACCCAAGAACAATAACACTTCTGCAAAACATTCCTGGTCGGTAGCAGATTGCCAAGAACAGTTTTGGATGGCTGCTGTGTTTAGGTTGCATGGCCTGGCAAATTATCCAGACCGCATTGTGCCAGGGTTCAGCGGTGTTCAATGGAGCATGTAAATTAAAGAGCTGAGGAGGAATTCTTTAATGGTCCTACATGTAAATATGAGATGTTACAGAGCTCCTTACTGCAGAAATGCATCACGGCCTCCCCTCAAAAAAA
The DNA here is from genome assembly GCF_963082965.1 of Carassius carassius. NCBI lineage: Eukaryota > Metazoa > Chordata > Actinopteri > Cypriniformes > Cyprinidae > Carassius > Carassius carassius. The sequence goes on along the minus strand of NC_081779.1, from coordinate 6,839,070 downwards.
GCCAACAGAGACATTACAGAAATGTGGTAAAGTCTGACAGGGGTAAGGGAACAGTATCAAGTACTGTGGTTCAGACACTTCCAGCCGGAGGAACAGGACAAAAATCTTTTTCCTCTACATGAAACATTACACAACTAACCATATTACCCTCTACGGAACAATGAAGTAATCTTGTCTGTGCAAACGAAGCAGAAAAAGCCACCGCTATATTAAGATTCACTTAAATCATCTTTAGTCTACTTGTCATTCAGAAGTTATTAAGTGTCATGTCATTCAAGAAACATCAATACGATTTCCATTATAACTTCTTGAAAGGAATAGTTGACCCAAAAATGAAAATCTGTTGAAAATGAACTCACCCTCAAGCAATCCAAGATGTAGATTAGTTTGTTTCTTCATCAGAACAGATTTTGAGAAATTTAGCATTGCATCGCTGGATCATCAGTGGATCATCTGCAGTGAATGGGTGTGATGTTTTTATCAGCTGTTTGGACTCTCATTCTGACGGCACCCATTCACTGCAGAGGATCCACTGATGATCAAGCGATGCAATGCTAAATTGCTCCAAATCTATTTTGTTGAAGAAACAAACTAATCTACATCTTGGATGGCCTAAGACAACATTTTTAACAAATTTTCCTTTTTGGGTGAACCATTCCTCTAAAGCAGTGGTTCCCAACCATGTTCCTGGAGGCCCCCCAACACTGCATGTGGGAACCACTGCTCTAAAGGTACACTAAAGTGTGACTTTAGCCTCAGCTGTCATTACCTAGGCTAAAGCTACATTCACACTGCAAGGCTTAGTGCTCAATTCCAATTCTTTTTTATAGCTTTTCACATTGCTGTTGTGGCCAATATCAGATTTCTAGTGTGAACAGATCATGGTTCTGAACTGACCAGCATGTACAAAAGAACGATACAAACAGGGTTTGCAGATCCCTTATGATTTGTTTGTAGAGTTGTCACTGTAATACACACACGTTCTGACACATCATACTTCCACTGATTACCTTTCGCTACGGTCTTGATAACTTTGGATATGTAAAATCTTTGAGGTGTCTCCCGTCAGCTCAGAATTATGACGAATGTCGATCTAGACTAGAGTGACGTAAAAGCCGCATGAAATCCAACATGACCGTTCACACTGTGGTCACATCGCAAAACATCTGACATGGATCAGATTTAGTACCACATATTGAAGTGGCACAAATCAGAATGGAAAAGATCAGATTCCATGCAGTTTGTGCTGTTCATACTGTCATGACAAAAAAGGATCTGAGTCACATGTGAGCAAAAAGAATCTGATTTGGGTCACATTTGCCTGCAGTGTGAACGCAAGCAACCTGAATAAAACTGACTCAAACTAAGAAAGTGCACTTAATGTGAAACTATGCATTCCTGCCATTTTAGTTTTTTTTTAAATGAAGATGGTATTTCACACAGTTTGTTCATAAAGAGCCCAAAATTCCCTTAAGTAGTCAAATTATGCATTTGTTATGCATCCAAATAAAAGTCAAAAGAGTTGAAAGTCAAATGGCCATCTGGAAACAAATGATAGGAGGACGGCATGCAAAGGACATATCGTAACAGATGCAGGTGCGCCAACACCTGGACACAATGGTGAGATTCAGGCTCGCTCAACTGGAAACTAGAATTGAATGGAAATAAGAGTTGAGCACAAAAAAATATTTCCATGAATATTTCAGTGACCTGAAATGAAGAGACACATTGAACATCCAACAGTCTAAGACCAGTAGTGAACTATTCTTTTCAAACTGATTTGTGATTTGTGATCAAACTGAAGTGATGTTAGAAGTTGCATGAAAATTTGAGTGAAACACCTGCATTAACATTTAATTACAGCGCCACTGGAGCAGACATCAACAAAACCTAATGATTATGTTTTTCAGCACAATTTGAAATCATTTTTACTTAAAGTGCAGAATCTTAAATATTCTATATTTAAAATCCAAAAATCTTGCTAATTTCTTTGTCAAAAAGAAATGGATAAAATTGTTTCAAAAGGGTCTCACACTTTCTTCCTGCTCCTTCAAAAAACGGAAGAAACTTTCAGAAACTGTGTTATGGCAGTGGTGGCCGATATCACATTAGCACAGTTTTCTAGTTTCTGTAGCATTGTAACTATGATATTTTGAGGAAAACTACATTTACCACAGTACATTTTAAAAGGCAGTATTGTCTTTAAATTCCTCCCAGCCATGGAAAAACAGCTTTCAAACAAAATCGGACTCCGAGTTATGAGATGTTGAGCTTGTCCTGGTCTGGACAATGAACAGATTCTTACCTCCTCATCAGACGTGTCGTGCTCATACTCGTCCACCTGAGAGGAAATCTGGAGGCCGCTGTCTCTGTCGGACGCAACACTTTCCTCTCCTCCCTCCTTTCCTGCAGGTTTCTTCTTTTTCTTCTTTTCCTTTGAATGTTGCCCATCGGTCTGTAGAAAAAAAAACAGCAACATTAGCTGTGATTGAAATCTTAGATTATGTATTCAAACATGGACAAATATTTTCTATAAACAGTATTAAATGCATTCGAAAAACTAAAAATGGAAAAAAAAGAAAAAAAGCTTTTTTACATTTTTTTTTTTTACATTTCTTAAATTGTTTCCCATACCAGTTAAACTCACATTTGTAATGTGAAAAAAAAAAAACTTTTATTTATCTGTGTTAATTGTCTAAATTCATGCATTTATACACTAAATAATTACATTAATTTACATTAAAATATTAACAACAAAAATTAAGCAACAAAAACTTGAATTAAAAACAAAATGTTTGCAGTACACCATAATTATTGCATGTTGCATTATTTACATTGTTCTGTGACTAGTATATACAATGCATAACTGTATGAAACTAATGAAAAAACAAGCTTATTTCAGCAAGTTGCCAAAGCAACATTTGTCTTTTTTTATGTAGTTTGACTTAAATGTACACAAAGAACTAAAACTCTTAATAATAATAATAACAGTCATACTCAAAAAAAATTAACTATGCAAAACTTTTGCATATAAAGGCTTATCAAAGTTTATTCCTGCAAAATTAACTAAAATCAAATATGAAGTTTTCAATTTGCGTTTTCAATAAATTTTTCAGCACGCAAGTACATGCAGCCAGTTATTTAATGCTGTTGTAGAAAAACATACTTCAGTACAGAGTTTTCCAGACCCCGTCTTTTTATGGCAGCATGAGAGTCTACATGTTTCAGGTATACAGTTTATCTCATTTCGCGCACAAACTTCTTCGGTGTGATTTACACGTGTGCCGTTGAAAAGCAGTCACCAGAACCTCACATCCTGCCCGAGACGCCAGGACAGTGGGGATGAAAGCTCACAGTACCTCCTGTTATTTACCACAGCCCATCAGTCACGACAAGGCCAAACAGACTGAAAACCTCCTAACAGGGTCGAGAGGAAGAACAGCTTTGAGCCGCCGCGTCTCCCTCGAGCCCGAGATGGGGCAGGTGAGCAACCTGCACTGATTTACAGCTCCTTAACGTCCCGCTATCTCTTGGACTGCAGAGCTAAGTGAAACACTTCCTCCCTCAAGCCCAGTTAAATCCACATCAAGACGCTCGAGCCCCGTGTTCCGGAGTGCCTCGTGCAGCCCGAGGGACGGCCAATTTTTCCGCTAGTGCTGAAGATCTAAAAACAAGCTGAAACAGAGTTTTGGAAAAGAAGGGTTGGGGGTATGACACCGGTTGCTCTGAGTCATTAAACCGCAGGCCAAATCAGGACGTGACCTTTTAGGATGAGCAGCCATATCAAATGCATTCACAAAGCATTTGCTCGTAATACAAAATTGTGAGAATCACGAGGACCTTCGTCACGTATCTGTCGTTATTCTATTTATTCTATTTGAAGTGTCTCTAATTCTTACAAACAACAGTGAATCAATTCAAACTGTCTGTTGATCTATGAATCCAATTCGATTATTAAATTAAATTAAACTCAAAAACAGTTTATGGAAAAAATATATTTTTTAACATATATGGCTGTTATAGTAAGAATATATAGGCTATTATTATTTATCACTTTGTTATGTTGCATATATGAACCACTATCATTAGCAAGTTTTTTTAATGAAATTTATACTTTTATTAAGCAAGTGTGGATTACATTCGTCAAAAGTGACAAAGACATTTCTGTTACAAAGATTTCTATTTCAAATAAATGCTGTTATGAACTTCTCAAAGAACCCTAAAAATAATGGTTTATAATTAATAATCAGATTAAATGTTTCTTGATCATCAATGGAGCGTATTAAAATGACACTGACTGAAGTGAGTAATGGTTACTGATAATTCAGCTTTACCATCACAGGAATAAATTACTTTAAAATATATTTAAATTGAAAACAATTATTTTAAATATCACAATATTATAGTTTTTATTGTATTTTTGATCAAATAAATGCAGCCCGGTGAGAACAAAACATAAAAAACCTCTCACAAAGGTGTAGTAGGCTATTACAATGCTTAAACTAAATGTTTTTGTACTGATTTTGTGCATCTACATTAAAAAATTATATAAACACTTGCATGTATTGATTTAATTAAACTGTGAAAAAAATAGATTCTGAATCTTACAACAAGTATAGACTACAAATAAAATGTCAGAACTATTACAAGAAGAGATAAAAGCAGTGATCAAATTAGAAAATGATTTAGCTATATAAGCCAGGTCTAATCTGCCAAAGCGCTCGGATGCGATTTCACAGCTAACCAGACAAGGATCCGAGCACACTCGTTAAAGTCCGGTTATAAAAGAAGGATGTGGGGGCAGAGAAATTGAAATTTGACAGATGATTTGACCAGACAGAACAGAAGAGCTCACGGGGTGTGGATTCACATTAAAAACGAGCTCTTCACGAGGTCTGGCCATGGACTGAAGATGCTGCAAACAAATGCGTCGACGAGCGTTCGAGTTTCGAAGATGCGAATCAGAAGAAATGAACGCACTGACAGGCTTTTGGAGCACTTTTTAAATCGCACACACACTCCACGTATGTTTGCACAATAACGTGTTTTTAATGTCTGTTGGCGGACCGTCCCGGTTCCGCTCCGAAAGCCTCAAGTCGCTCATTATTCCGCTTGCTTCCTCTGAACTGCGGTTGAGTTACTGAGTGAGCTGCGGATGGAGCACTCCGACGCCAATCATCAACACTCACGCTAATACTTGATTAAGACCGTGGCCTCTCAATTAAACGTCTCAGGATCCGCAACCCTGCATCTGGCCCTCGCAAGACCTCAGAGGAGCAAGTCACATGTGTAAGAGATGGAAGCGGACCAGCCGTGTCTGGAGCGCGCGTCACGCGTAGGCGTGCGTTATAGCGAGAGAGAGAGTTTCAAGGTAAGACGAGCCCCTCCGGTCTCTTCCGCCCCCGTCCCGATGTCATCTCCCACCCACTCACCACGGCGCGAGCGCAGCCGCCGCTGGATCAAACACACTGCTGCAAGGGCGGCGGGACTTCTCCCGGGAATCATAACGTCTCTAGCAGCCGCGTTGACTTCTGTCTGGTGTGCATCACTCAGTCGCTTTCAGAAGACCCGCAACAAAAGAGCACAGGGGAAAAAAACGCCAGGGGGGGGGGTTAAAAAGTTGAGACGGGAACAATACGTCCCACGGTCTCCGCTGTAACGCCAGACAGATTTCAAAGCTGTGAATTTGATCGTGTCCCGCGGTGAGTCAGACACATCCGCGGGAGCGCAACACTTTGGCCCGGACTGAGCCTCACTCTGAAGGTGCTCATACGATTCTGCTCTGATGTAAAGCGCCTAATGCTACACTAGCAGAGCAAATCAGGCCAGTTCTTATCAGCAGCCCACTTAACATTTACCAATTCACCAAAACATGAATAAAAAAAAAAAAATGCTGTTGACAAGACTGTTGGTAGATTTCGAAATATTTTATAACTTTGTAGATTCTGAGATTTGTAACTCTGCAACTGTAAAAAATTATTTACAAAAATTATGTTGCAATATGTTGACACTGAGGCATACATATCGCAAAATGTGTTATTTATACAATTAAACACTGTGAAACTCATGTGTTTCTGTTCTCTTGGGGAGTGAGGCATTATTTGACTGCAGACTTGATGTCTGCCATTTACAACATTCACTGGTTTCTCTGTATACGAGTACAAATCGACTCACACAGAATGACTTCCTTCTCTCAGACATCCATTAATACAGTAGCAGCAGCAGGTTTGTGGAGCAGATAAGGTGAGATGCAGCCAGTGGCACTCACATTATCAGTGATCTGCCTTTGGGGGACGCTAGAGAGAAGTCCAGAGGCAGAATCTTTTCTCACTCATGGAACTGAAGTGGAAATGAAATGATGTAGTAGCCAAAAAGTATTTGGACATTTAGATCACAGCTAAAAACATCTGAATGTCACTGCATTAGATAATAAAACATCAACCGTGTCTCAGTATCTCTGCTCAAATGCAACGGGATCTTTTCTTAAAGCTGCCTTAACTTTTTTCCCCACAAGGTCTACTAACATTTGACATTTACAAAATTACACAACATTTTTTGGTCTTCATTTTCAGAGGAATATATCTACTGTTTCCATCATTTCAAACCAACAAACCGTTTTTTGTTCAATATTTTTAATATGTTTTTAGAAACATTTTAGAAATCTTTTCTATTAGCACTTCAGTACTTAAATAGTATTGAAACTCCCTAAATTCTCTCTCTCTCTCTCTCTCTCTCTCTATATATATATATATATATGTATATTTTATTCTCTGCTTACACTATTTTCAAGGGGGCCAAAATGGCATAAATGATTGAAAATAAGACACAAGTTTCATAAAACAGCATAAAAATGATTTTTTTTACATTTGTAAAATCCTATAAAATAAAAAAATATTATACAAGTAATAAATAATAGTTAATATGAAAAAATAAATATTTAGTATAAATTAAACTATATATACACTGTGACGAGTGGGGCAGGGGCCGAGGGACGTAGGAACGAGGAGCGAGGCCGGTGGAGTGATTGGGAAATGAGCGACACCTGCGACCCACCACCGGTCTCGAGTCCCACGGAGGAGATGGAAGGATATAAAACTGGAGCGACGACAGTGAAGGACAAGAGAGGACCAGGCCTGGGCTTTAGTTTATGTTTTGGTTTTTATTTGTGCGCATCAGTCGTACGTGAGGGGCTGATGCGCTGTTTTGTGTTTATTTTGTTATTAAAGTCTTTGTTTGATTGTCCGCCAGTTCCCGCCTCCTCCTTCCGGCTGAATATGAAGGTTATATTATTACAGTGGTGCCGAAACCAGGGAGAAGGAGGGACGCGCTGCTGAAGATCCCTCTGCGCTGTGGTGAATCTGCGGTGCCATCGAGCAGGCGAGGAGTGTGCCGCCATGGACGCTCGAGGCGGTGGGCTGGAGTGAGTTGCCGGGGACGGGCGAGCTCGCTGCCAGCCGCCCGCGATGTGGAGGGACGGCTGCTGTCCATGAGGGAGCGGAGGAGTTGGAGCCGTTCGCCAGGGGGCCGGAGCCTGCTGCCTCCGTGAAGGAATCCGGAGGAGCAGGAAACGGGAGTACCCCCCGGCCTGCGACGGCCGATGGGGGTATGTGACAAGTGATTTTTAGTGAGTTTGGTCTGTTAATATCACTGTCTTAGTACATTAAGCCATGTTAAGCGTTTTTCACGGTAAGCGTTTTAGGGTGTCCCCTGTCATCCAGCGCAGCTGCCCCCTCAAGCATCAGGTCGCGGAGCAACATCAAAAAGAACAGCTGAGACCGGTACCGGCCGACAGTTAGGAGTAGCTGAAGCCTTTGCGAAATCTGTAAAATACAGCCGTGAAAGTAACAGGCATACCTGCTGAAGTCACGGACAACATCCGCGTCAGTGCCCATACCCAAGAGAGCGTGAGCAGATAATGAGCTCACACACGCTATCTGCTTGAGGAGTGCATCGACTCCAATGCGAATCCACTGTCCTGGTGGGCCAGTGGTGGCACGATAATCAGTCTAGATTTCCACTGCTGTCCAAAGTCACGCGCAAATACGTGTAATACATGTTAGAACTCTTTGATTTCTTAAAAAAAATTTATTGGAAAACCCATGTTCTTGTTGCCGTTTGGCATTTAACAACAAATAAAAATGTTTTAAAACGTGTCTCTCTGTCAGTTAAAAAAGCAACAATATACGCTACACACGATAGAGCTTTGTATGCAGCAAAATCAGGATAAATTAGGGATGTAAAAAAAAAACCCAGCGGTAATACCGCATATCGCGCTATTGAGCCACCCATAATAACCGCAGGGGAAATTTCTTAACGGCGACAACCCTACAAGTGTTGTTCTTTTAAGTAAAAGCAAGCTGCTTTGATGTTACAAAATGCGATGACATGCAGACATTCGTCTGGCTGAAGTGTCCAAATTCTCTTTGGAATCAGTATATTCCAAAACACTGCCTGGAAAGGTGACACTCAATATGACAGAGTCAGCTAAATATAATACATTTGGCAATAAAAAATGGAGTTCAAATGGAAATCACATCTGTACAGGCCAATGAGCAGCAAGCACAGTATATAACACTGAAAAGAATAAATATAAGACAGATGTTTATAGTCTATAAGTCTCATGTGTGATTAATATGTACCAGATTATTCTGAACTAGAGCTGTAATCGGGCCTTAAAAGTTAAAAGAGCCCGACAGATTTCGGCCCGAGCACGACAAGTACATTTTTGCCGCATTTCCACCGAAATTACCCGGAACATTTGTACCAGGAACTTTTTTCCCCCAGACCTGTTGCTTTCTGCGTTTCCACCGCGGTCTAAAGTACTGGGAAGATTAGGCAAATAGACTGGTGATGTAGGTCTGCGTGGTTTCACATTACAAAGTACGCTAGGGCTGTCACTTTTGTGAAAAAATCATTTTCGATTTTTAAGACATAAGTGTTCATTGAATCGATTGTAAAATCGATTTTCCATGTCTAAAAAAAAGACGTTTCCTTTTTCAACGTCAAATAACGGACGAATGTAAAGAGAGCAACAAACAGCAACAGGAGTGCAACATTCTCGAAAAAATATATATGCAGAGGGAACGGCTGCCATAACAAAAGAAAAACATCACTGCAGGCTTCAACCCGGCTGCATTTATGCTTTAGGCAATTCAAAAATCTCCAAGATTATTTTAAATGCGCAAAAAGGCTATGGCCATTACAAATTTATTGGACAGGAAAACAAGTCGATCAACATTTTCGGGGTCCAGAGCAGAGCGTTTTTTATTCACTATGTGTCCAGCTGTTGAGAAGACGCACTCCAACCACACTGATGTCCCAGGGACACTCAGGTACAGCTGCTCAAGGTGGGGGTATTACTGCCAATTTTCCAGCACAAAAGCAGGTCGCTGTCAGCTTGCAATGGTCCTTTTCATAACTCAGAATCTCCTGTAACTAGATGCGCGAATGAGTCAAATTCGCGTCTACCGTGCCGCGAGACCTCCAAACGCGCGTAAACGCGTCTTTACATTGACAACATTGAAATCATTCGCGCCAGATGCTCTATTCACGTTTGGTGTGAACGCAGCATAAGAGGTCGCTTTCGACGTCACTGGGTCTTATAGGCGCGTAAAATTGCTGGTATTTTCTGTCTGGCTTTCGCAACGCATACTGCACTTTCGGAATTCTTTATTTTTCTTTTTCTGCTTGTTTGTGAGTTTTGTTACACCTATATTTTTTAATTGTTTAATTCTTTTAAAATTAATAGTGTACATATTTGGTTAAAATCGATCCCCTATTTTCATTTTTGAAACTTTTTTTGGTTGGTCCGATCGATTGTGCAATCGATTTTCGAACTAAAAGTGACAGCCCTAAAGTATGCTGATTTTGGACTTGCATCCTTGGTAGTTCCGACTTTGTGCATTCGACTTGGGAGTGTGATGTTCGCGACAATGCGTCAAGTACGCTGCAAACAGCAGCGTACTTGATAACATCAATCAGCTCGCCTTGGCTACTGTAATTTTCCTCACTGTACATTTACAAAAAAACTAATTTTGATACCAAATACCACTGATTTCGTCTCCGAAATCAGCTAAACACATTTTTAAATAGGCACTGTCTTTATAAATAAACCACAGATTTGAGATTTAAACAACTACATTCTCGCCTGAAATAATTTTTTTAATTACATTTCATGACACAATAACAGTAATATTTTGAAAATTATCCGAATAAATGGTGGTAGAAATCACAATGCTGCGTGAACTCAACCAATCAGCATGTTTAGCACCCAAGTCCCACCCCCGAAAGTTCCAGAACTTTGAAAAAGTACTACTAGTGCCGCGTTTCCACCGAAATTACCCGGAACATTTGTACCAGGAACTTTTTTTCCCAGGAACTTTTTTCCCCCCAGACCTGTTGCTTTCTGCGTTTCCACCGCGGTGTAAAGTACCGGGAAGATTAGGCAAATAGACTGGTGACGTAGGTCTGCGCGCGTTTCTCAATACAAAGTAAGCTGATTTGGACGTGCATCCTCGGTAGTGCGGACTTTGTGCATTCGACTCGGGAGTGTGATGTCCGCGACGACGGAAGTCCAGTAAATCTGCAAACAGCAGCATATATACTTGATAACTTCAGTCAGCTGACCATGGCTACTATTTTCCTCTCAGTATATTTACAATAAAACGAAATAGGATATCAAATACCACTGCCTCCTTTCGTTTTCATTTAAGCATAATAACAGCTGCAGAAATGTACTTAGTTCAGGGATATGTGTATACAGCCATTACAATGAAACAAAATATTATATAGATTTGCCTTTTTTATTTTCATTTTAACATATAGATAAATTGAATACAGACCAAAGATAACCTGTTAGATTTACCAAAAACGAGTTATATTTTATGTTTAACCACTAAAGAGACATCAGAGCCAGCAGCACATATCAGAAGGTCTAGCCGAGGAGAGGCTGCTCTCGGCGGATACATGAGGACTGAGCTCCCGGTGATCGCGTGGAGTTCACCGTCTCTGAGATCGGCGAAACACGTATATAAATAGGCGCTGTCTTTATAAATAAACCACAGATTTGAGTTTTAAACAATTACATTCTCGCCTGAAATACTTTTAAAATTACATTTCATGACACAATAAAACAGTAATATTTTGAACATGATCCGAATAAATGGTGGTTGAACTCAATCAATGCTGCGTGAGCTCAACTTGCTTTGGCTACTGCAATTTTCCTCTCAGTATATTTACAATAAAACGAAATAGGATATCAAATACCACTGCCTCCTTTCGTTTTCATTAAAACATAATAACAGCTGCATAAATGTACTTAGTTCAGGGATATACAGCCATTACAATGAAACGAAATATTATATAGATTTGCCTTTTTTATTTTCATTTTAACATATAGATAAATTGAATACAGACCAAAGAAAACCTGTTAGATTTACCCCGCAGCTGAATTATATTTTATGTTTAACCACTAAAGAGACATCAGAGCCAGCAGCACATATCAGAAGGTCTAGCCGAGGTGAGGCTGCTTCTGGTCGGATGGATGATCACTGAGCTCCCGCTGGTCGCGTGGAGCTGACCGTCTCTGAGATCGGCGAAACACATTTTTAAATAGGCGCTTTATAAATAAACCACAGATTTAAGTTTTAAACAACTACATTCTCGCCTGAAATTACATTTCATGACACAATAACAGTAATATTTTGAAAATGTTGATCCGAATAAATGGTGGTTGAACTCAACCAATCAGGATGTTTAGCGGCCAAGTCCCGCCCCCGAAAGTTCAGGAACTTTGAAAAAGTACCACCTCGCCAGCAGGGACTTTCTGAGGGGCACTTTTTAACCCGGAACTTTATTTAGTTCCTGGTTCCTGCTGTGGAAACACACCGAGTACCAGCCCAAAGTCCCTAGTTCCTGGGTAAAGTTCCTGCAGTGGAAACGCGGCATAGGTTCCTGTGGTGGAAACACACAGAGTACCGGCCCAAAGTCCCTAGTTCCTGGGTAAAGTTCCTGCGGTGGAAACTTGGCTTTTGATTGACAGCTTTTTAAAACCCGAACCCGTTTACAGCCCAACATTATTTAAATGTGCGCACGCACACAGCTCTTTTGCCTTTTGTCAAGAATGAGTAAGTTATACATGTTTTAATATAATTCATTCATGACTAACCTATAGGCCACTTAGAAGTTGGAACAAAGAAATAAAATAAATCCTCTGTAACATCATAACATCTCAGCACTCTAAATAGGCATAGGCATACAATAAATAGGCCAACACGCCAATAAAAATGAGTCTTTCTAAACCAATTAAATTAAGATAAATTCTAAATTAAGATGGGTATTTGGCAATAACGAAACTGAGATAAAGGCTATGCGGAATTTGCTTCGCCACGTCTCTCCACAATCCGGCCTCAACGTGATGTTTTTTTGCATTTCACATAACCCACTGGCTCATTATTCTCATTATGCACACGGTCAAAACTTTTCCACACCTCAGACTTTGCTTTAGTTACAAAATGTGCCTCGTAGTTGTGTGACATAAATCTATCCTATCACTCCTGAACAATATAAATTTCACCACTTAAAAGGCATCTTTAAATTCCACAGTATAAATTTCCACCAAAAAGTGTGAACATGCAGGCTCACAGCACCTGAGGTTCGATGACTTTTTTGGCTGACGGCTGATCGTCTCCATCACTGTCGGCTGCTTTATCTTCCTCTACATCTGAGCTCTTTTCTTCAGAACCGTCCTCATCATCATCATCTTCCTCCTCCTCATCATCACTGTCACTGCCTGATTCTTCGAGCCCAGAGAAGACGCTCTCTTCGCTGTCTGACAGATCAGCCTGATCTTCATCACCATCATCTAGATGACCATCTTTACCCTCATCCTTATCAAAGATGGGCAGCTGAGAAAGAAAGACCATCACAAATACATCAAAACAAACACAACACACTTATCATTGCATGATAAACAAACACATTCTTCAAATTCTGCTTTCATAATGCTTTTCATACACAATTCATATTTGTCTACTACGGGGGTCACCAAACTCAGTCCTGGAGGGCCACTGTCCTGCAGAGTTTAGTTTTACTTGCCTCAACACACCTGCCTGGAAGTTTGACGTATACCTAGTATGACCTTGATAAGCTGGTTCATGTGTGTTTGATTGAGGTTGGAGTTAGAGTTAGGGTTAGGTTAGTTTGGAGACCCCTAAATGTTTTTTATGACATAAAAATATATACCTGGCCATGTGTTTTCAAACATTTGACTAATAATATCGTAGACAAATAACCAGGTTAAGTGAAAGTGTCTACTGGCAGTCTATTAACACTCATTCAATAAATAATATATATGTAAACACATCCATTTGTATTATTAATCTCAATCTCTTCATGTGAGAACACCTCAAGTCAACCTCGCGGTACATAAACACGCGTGTTATTATATAACGCGTTATGTATAAACTGGCTCATAACTGCTTCGAAACAGGGTTATATCAGTAAAGTATCAAATCATACCTGTTCCTCTTCATTCTCCTCTAAATTTCTTTTCTTATTCTTTACTTTACTCATGGTGCCGCTGTGCGATGGGCGCATGCTGAAACTGCGACCATGTGGGTTCGAATCGATGACGTCAAAGGTCAAACTGCGACGCGTTCTGATTGTTTTAATTATTTTTTATATAAACTCTTTCTAAATGTCATTAAAACTCCATTTACTTACAATATTTCGTTTCTAAAAATGTTATAATTTCGAATTGAGTGCGTTTTAATAAAACTGCGTATGAGGCAAAAGGTTAAAGTTCAACGTTGAACCGAGTGCACGTTTAAACCTTGTATATGTTCAAATTAATTATTTTAAACACATTTAAACAAATAAGATTGAGATTGTATGTGTTTTTATTTGTGTGTTTAGTGTGTAAGCTCCTTAAAAAAAGTGGATGTCTTTAAACACACGTCGCGGTGGCGTCATCAGATCGCGACTCTTGTAAGCGCTGTTTGTTTCTACGCAGTTTCTACGCTGTGCGGATTTAATGGAAATTTCCTCTACTTCTGATTTATCGAAAACACTTATTCAAATTCATTTCATATTATATATCGCTTTCTAAACGGGATCCGGACAGTCCGAGGGGAAAAGATAATCAGATTCGTTTCTGTTTTCGTTCAGCCACACTTTGAGAGTGTAACTCTGCTCTTTATCACAGAGGTGTAAATATCGTCAGAAACAATCACTAAACTATCCGTGATGGAGTATCACAGCGTGGGGCCCGGAGGTATGGTGGTCTCTGGCAATAATGTACCTGCGTTTCTGACCAAACTGTGGACGCTGGTGGAGGATCCGGACACAGACCCGCTGATCTGCTGGAGTCCCGTGAGTTTAGAGTCTGATCGAGGGTTCAGAGCTGGATTAGAGTTAGATTCATCTGTGATCAGCTCTAGCCTAGGCCTGAACCAGCACGTCCTAAAATAACCTCTGATTTGGAGGCACATAAACCTGAATTTACTGTAGTTTTTACGTTGTGTTAGAAATGGGCCTGTTGATATTTGGGGTAAAGGGGCCTGAACAGATTTGACTTATTAGATTCAGTCATAAATCAGATTAGATTTAAACCAGAGGCACAAAATAAACTGATAAGAACGTGTAACCTGAAGTATTGAATTAATAGTAGTATTAATTAAGTAATAGTATCCGTCACTTTGCCTGGTGCTTGGGTTTGTTTTATGTTACCATCAGGAAAAGCTAAAGCTCTGATTGAATTTCAGAATGAACTGAAGGCGATTTGAATCTTTTGGCATCTTGTCTGTTGTGGATGTGTTTGTCCACTAAACCTTCTGTTTTCATCACTTCTAATGTGTTTGCAGAGCGGGAACAGCTTCCATGTGTTTGACCAGGGCAGGTTTTCCAAAGAGGTTCTGCCGAAATATTTTAAGCACAACAACATGGCCAGTTTTGTTCGCCAGCTTAATATGTGTAAGTATAAGAAAATTCTATCAGCTATGTAATAAACCTAATTTTATCAACTCAACAAGATGTTTACTATCAATCTAAATTTAGTTTTTTTCTGAGCACTTTGCTTAGATCATTTATTCTCTTTCTCTAATATGATACTTTTTTTTTCTATTTTATGTTTAACTGTATTTTTTTTAATTGTAAATGTGTTTTTTGTTTTTAATTGTACAACACTCCATGGTTTCTTAAAGTGCTTTGAAAGTAAATTCTGAATCGATTATGAACAATATTTTGATATTATGCATATTAATTATTTTTATGACATGTATGTTTAGAATAAATGTTTAGGTTATAAAATATTTCGATTTGTCTTTTGTTGGAAAATGCAAAAATGTGAATGAAAATCATTAAGTCAAGTCTGTTTATTTCTATAGCTCCAAAAGCAGTGTTTTATGTTCATCTATAATTGTCTAAATTTGATGATAATAGAACATTTTATTTATAGAGCTTTATTCAAGGTGCCTATTTTAGATGCTTTATTCTTTATCTGTATAAAAACTTTGAAGCTGAATATATAACACGTTAATATATTCCTCTTAGATGGCTTCCGGAAAGTTGTCCACATTGAGCAGGGTGGGCTGGTAAAACCAGAGAAAGACGATACAGAATTCCAGCATCCATATTTCATCCGCGGACAGGAGAATCTGCTGGAGAATATCAAGAGGAAAGTCACAACGGTAGGTAGAAAAAAACTCATCTTCCTGATAGCCTGCCTTTGCTGGAACATCTGAGAATATATGAGCTGGGTGTTTGAGATATCAGCAGCAGTCACCTTGAGTTTTGAATGAGGTCCAGGTTTTTATAGTTAGTTGGTGTTTCAGAGAGGCTTTTCAATTCAGAGCAGCTATACAGTCAGGCTGAAGTTCATTTAGGACATAGTCGTGATGTCAGAGCACTAATGTGGACTGAATTGATCTGGGTTTTGGGGGGATTCCCTGCTATTCATGTTTAGCTGTGAAACCTGCAGTGTTTCACTTATAAATGAACATTTGCCAGAGTTACATTCTCCCACAGGGAAAAACATAATAAGGTGGGATAATAAATGAACTTTTCTTACTGGACTCAAGCAGAGGCTTTCCAGCATTATGTGTAGCTTCTAATGTAGGGGTGTAACTAGCAGGAAAGGCTTTCTATTGTTTTGTTTTGTTTTATGTACACTTGATGGATTTTACTGATATATTATTAGCATTTTCAATATGATCATACGCATCTAGTCAGTAGATCTGGTTCCGTGATTACCGCTAAATCGCTATCACCTGCTTTCAAATGGAGCGGCATTTAATAGACAGAGCCGTAGATCACTGACAAGCTACGCTATATTGCGTTCATATTGCGTATTCATCAAAGGCGATAATGAACGCGATATTGCATAGCTTGTCAGTGATCCACGGCTCTGTCTATTAAATGCCGCTCCATTTGAAAGCAGGTGATTTAGCGGTAATCACGGAACCAGATTTACTGACTTGATGTGTATGATCATATCGTTAGATATATCGCCCATCCCTACAATTTATTTTCTTTTCACATTTACTGCATTTGCTGTTGTGTCTCATTCTGCTATCTGCTAATAGTGTTCCTGTAGCTCAAGTGGTAGAGCATTGCGTTATCAAGCACAAGGTTGGGGGTTCGATTCCCCGGGTACACATGATAGGTAAAAATTGATAGCCTGAATGCACTGTAAGTCGCTTTGGATAAAAGCGTCTGCTAAATGCATAAATTTAATTTTTAAATTATAATTTAAATAATGGTCAGAAATCATTGGATTAATTATAAATCGGTGTATTTTATTCGACTGACAGTCCTAATGTGTAACAGTCAGAAATAAAATGGAAATCTGCAAATATGTAAATGCATAATGTAACATGTCATAATGTACAGAATAAATATGTCTTTGTGCATATAAATGAATTATAATAATAAATAAATGATTATTATATATTTCCATTCAGAAATTGTGCAGATTTCTCAGTGCACACAGTCTGGTGATGGGTAACCAGATCAAGTTTTTTTTTTGTGTGTGTGATGGTTTCCATGTGCTCTGCTGGGTTTCCTCGGACCACTTTGATTCCCGGTGTCCCTCTTATTCACGTTGGCTCAGTGCCAGATTGCGATAATCAGCAGGTCTGAGAGGAAGCCAGCTGGAGACGTGTGGATTAGAGGCCGAAGTTCTGGGCCACTTAATCTGGCATCACTCTGATGCGCCATCGACGCAACTTTCCAACCCTCCGATTTCTAGTCTTTCCTCTCCTGCTCTGTCCAAATGTCCAGCTCAGGGTGGAAATCAAACCGTTAGCACATGCTTTCCACTACATGAGGTTCAGAAATGGGTCACGACAGACTCGACTCACCCAATCATGCGATCTCACACACATCTCAGTTCGTATCCTTGACTTTTTCATTGTGTCCATCTGCAGGTGTCAAATATTAAACACGAAGACTTAAAGCTAAGCACTGAAGAAATGTCTAAAATGATCACAGATGTCCAGTTCATGAAGGGCAAGCAGGAGTCGATGGACTCCAAAATCAGCACCCTCAAACAGTAAGTCACATTGCATTTAGTTTTGGCCAAAATATTTGTCTAACATTTCATCTCCTGGTTCTGGATTAATTTAGTCTAAACCGGCTTTCATATAGTTACTGAACCTACTGGGAAAAGTTTAGCTGATGTAATAGCTGTCCTGTTGCCAGCCAAGAATTTAGTCCTTTTCTGTGTTAGAATTATATATATATATATATATATATATATATATATATATATATATACATACATACACATATATTATTCTAACACAGAATATATATATATATATATATATATATATATATATATATATATATATATATTTAGTAATATTTAAAAGAACTGTGAGTGGATGTTATTATTATTTGTTTTACAAAATGGATTACAAATTCAAATCTGTGTTATATTAATATTGAAATACTATAATAGTTTCTACTAACTTTACAATTTTTTTTTTTTATTATTTACATTTTAATTTTAGTTTTAGTTTAAAGTTTCTGTTTGGTGTCTAAACTGGCTTTCGTGTAGTCTCTAAACCTACTGGGAAAAGTGTGAGTATTTAATACATAAATACAATGCAGAAAATATTATTTTGTGTACTTATATCCAATAGACTTCCATAGTAAGTTCTGAACTATCAGTGCATTTTATTTATTTATTTATCAAGTCACCTTTATTTATTTATTTAATTATACACACTGAGGTGCAAATTCAGATCATTGTTGTCTCAGCATCAGCGAGTTATTTTTTTATATATATATTAAAAAAAAATCTGTTTTCATATGATATCAATAGCAGTTTACAGTGTAATGCTGAAGACATGAATGTGGGTTAATCTCTTTGTGACCCCTTCTTACTGTTCACCTTTTTAAACCCTGCTAGTCATGGCTCTAAAACGAACGGCTGTCCTCACACCAGTGTGATGTTGTTCGGCAGCTGCTCTCAGCTTGTCGCTCTCACAGCTGGATGGATCTGTAGGGTTCGTCATGTGTTTGTGACACACACACACACACACATACGCATGTTTACTTAGCTATCTAATTTAGGACATTACATAGACTTCTATTGTTTTTATATACAGATAATTATACACTTTTTAGCCCAAGCCCACCCCTACTCCTCATAGAAAACGTTCTGCGTTTTTAGATTTTCAAAAAAACTTTATTTACTCTATTTTTATACTTGCCAATTTTGTCAGGTTTTGCTAAATTTTTGGTAGAAATTTGTCCCCAAAATACACACACACACACACAAACAGTGGTCCTTTGGTACACACCGGCAGAATATTATGAAAGATGTCTGTTTGGACGTGTCACCCCTGCAATAACTTTTTTTTTTAGTCTTCTGAATATGTGACCAATTTCTAAAATTCCCCCCCCAAAAATATATTTTTTAAATTTAACACCAGTCAATCTAATATTCCGACACCTATGGTGTGTTTTAAGTTTGAATTCAAGTCAGTGAATGTAATGTGTTTTCAGAATGGGTGCTGTAGTTAATGTATTAACGTGAAATTAAGAGAATTTTCTAAATATTAAAATAATATTTAAATAATATTGAAATTACTTATTATATTTATTAAATATTTTTGTATTATTTAAAAATCTGTATTTTATTTCTGTGTGTTTGCCCCATCTTGTATTTAACACATTTAATACATAAGCAAAGGTGTGTATTTTTAATAGATATGCAGCCAACATATAGAAAAAACTATAGAATAATGCTAATTCATATTGGCTAATTTATTGATCAATCAAGTTATAATTAAAGTTCAGTGTGGAATAGCATCAAACAGTAAAATATACTGTTGGTTATTCTATTATTTTTTGTTTGTAAAAATTATTTTCTTGCCTTTCAAACTAAATTCACTGATTTCAGAATTTAGTTAGTTTTTTGAAAGTCTGTTTTGGCGTGTGAAGGAGATTTTGAAAGAGATCTTAAAGGAAATTGCCTCCAGTTTGTGTATTTCTGAGACTGAATGGAGATTTGGGAGAGGTCTGATCACCCCTGCTTACAGGAATCCACACCTGTCCCATAAACCCCCCGTCCCATCTGCTGAGGGGTGAGCAGGGGAAGGGCACTTGATCGGAGGAGGGGACTCTTAAAAAGCTTCTTTCTGCACTTTGCTCTTTTACAGATGAGCAATGCTGGGTTATAATGCAGTCCTCTCATAATCTCTGTCTCTTATACTTGCTATAAGAGACCCGTCTGCAGGGAGTCAGAGAGATGAATGTTAGACACACATGATGTCACTCAAGTCAATTATTCCTGATTTTTTTTCACTGAAAAAAAAAACCTAGATTTACTTGGAAATAATTTTGACATCAAAATTGCTAGTACATTTTCTTTTTTTCTTTTTAATAATAAGGCTTTAGAAGAAAGTGTTTTACAGTGTTAAACATGAAAACATTGCTTTTTTTATAGTGTGTTCATTTACATTTTATATCTACATTTTTATATAAAATAATGATAATTTACTTAATGAGGTCAACGCATTGTTTAATTTATATTATAACATTATTTTTTTAAGCAAAAACGTACATATTATTCATTTTTCATATAAAGTTATATTTTGATGGACTGATGGTGTTAATTAATAGGTCTCTTATGAAAAGATTTAGTTTTTTTTAAATTAGTTTTTCATTTATATATAATTATTTACTTTTTCTGTTTTTTAAACTTAAATGGGTCATGAACTGAGAAATCAAATATGCTGACGCAACATCGTGATGTCTATCAGCCATCAGCGATGTACGATGGTATCGTCTATCGGCCCAACCGTACATGGCACAATGAATCTCTTATTCACTCTTACTTTCTTCTGTACTTCTTGTGTACAAAACTCAAGTTGATCACTGCATTCATGCTCTCAACAGTCTGTCATCAGCTACAATGCTCATCTAAATAGTAGATCTAAATATAATGCTAACGACACTTTTCACGATTATTTAATCTCAACAGGTGCAACCGTAAGAACGCAGCAAAGATGTTAGCCAATCATAGCATCTGTTATTTCTATTGAAATTTCACAGCAGACATGCCCCTTTTAATAGAGCGCTCAAATCAGAGGGCTAAAATCAGGGTCGAAAATCTCCAATTTTTTTATGTTATGACCACATTTGATGTAAAAGTCCAGTCCGAACTCATGGCAATTCGTACATATTTTATGAGGTGGCTTATTCATATGAATTTGTTCGACCTCAATTTGTGCTAAATTGTGTGTATTTTTACGAGTTGCACGATTCGTATGAATTTGTACAAATAACCTACACCTAAACTTACCCGTCACTGGGGTCTAGACAAATACAACCCGAATTCCGGAAAAGTTAGGACGTTTTTTAAATTTTAATAAAATGAAAACTAAAAGACTTTCAAATCACATGAGCCAATATTTTATTCACAATATAACATAGATAACATAGCAAATGTTTAAACTGAGAAAGTTTACAATTTTATGCACAAAATGAGCTCATTTCAATTTTGATTTCTGCTACAGGTCTCAAAATAGTTGTTTTCTTTTCCAAACAGTTTGAAGACGTCTGGGCATTGAGGCTATGAGTTGCTGGAGTTTTGCTGTTGGAATTTGGTCCCATTCTTGCCTTATATAGATTTCCAGCTGCTGAAGAGTTCGTGGCCGTCTTTGACGTATTTTTCGTTTAATGATGCGCCAAATGTTCTCTATAGGTGAAAGATCTGGACTGCAGGCAGGCCAGGTTAGCACCCGGACTCTTCTACGACGAAGCCATGCTGTTGTTATAGCTGCAGTATGTGGTTTTGCATTGTCCTGCTGAAATAAACAAGGCCTTCCCTGAAATAGACGTTGTTTGGAGGGAAGCATATGTTGCTCTAAAACCTTTATATACCTTTCAGCATTCACAGAGCCTTCCAAAACATGCAAGCTGCCCATACCGTATGCACTTATGCACCCCCATACCATCAGAGATGCTGGCTTTTGAACTGAACGCTGATAACATGCTGGAAGGTCTCCCTCCTCTTTAGCCTGGAGGACACGGCGTCCGTGATTTCCAACAAGAATGTCAAATTTGGACTCGTCTGACCATAAAACACTATTCCACTTTGAAATAGTCCATTTTAAATGAGCCTTGGCCCACAGGACACGACGGCGCTTCTGGACCATGTTCACATATGGCTTCCTTTTTGCATGATAGAGCTTTAGTTGGCATCTGCTGACGGCACGGCGGATTGTGTTTACCGACAGTGGTTTCTGAAAGTATTCCTGGGCCCATTTAGTAATGTCATTGACACAATCATGCCGATGAGTGATGCAGTGTCGTCTGAGAGCCCGAAGACCACGGGCATCCAATAAAGGTCTCCGGCCTTGTCCCTTACGCACAGAGATTTCTCCAGTTTCTCTGAATCTTTTGATGATGTTATGCACTGTAGATGATGAGATTTGCAAAGCCTTTGCAATTTGACGTTGAGGAACATTGTTTTTAAAGTTTTCCACAATTTTTTACGCAGTCTTTCACAGATTGGAGAACCAAGACAAAGCTTCTCTAAGACAAAGCTTTTATAGCTAATCATGTTACAGACCTGATATCAATTAACTAGATGTTCTCCCAGCTGAATCTTTTCAAAACTGCTTGCTTTTTTAGCCATTTGTTGCCCCCGTGCGAACTTTTTTGAGACCTGTAGCAGGCATTAAATTTTAAATGAGCTAATTAAGTGGATAAAAGTGTAAAATTTCCCAGTTTAAACATTTGCTACGTTATCTATGTTCTATTGTGAATAAAATATTGGCTCATGTGATTTGAAATTCCTTTAGTTTTCATTTTATTAAAATTTAAAAAACGTCCCAACTTTTCCGGAATTCGGGTTGTAGTACAAAATCATACGAGTGAGGTCGTATGAATTCATAGTTCAAAATTTGTAGTTAATAGTCAGTTAACCGTGAGAATTGGTCCCCAAACTAAAGTTTCCTATATTTTGTGCTTCCTAAGCAGATCTTTCAGGCAACACAGCTGTGTTAATGAAAGCACCATGCAGTTATTTGTGTAGTACATTTTAAATTTTTGGACTCTTTTGTCCATGATTTCAAATGTTCTTTAACTTGTACTGCTACAACTAATCGATAAAATCGATTATTATTGATAATGAAAATCAGCGACAATGATTCTCATTATCGATTAATCTGGTCTGCCCACAGTGCACATACAACTGCAGCCGGTCGCATCAAATAACAGCACTGAATAGCGCATTTCTATAGACAAAATGCATCTACAAATATTGGAAGAAACAGAATGAACTTCTGCAGGAAAAAACTTGATAAATCTTTAAGCTTCAAGCTGATGCATTAGCATAATGGCTTGCTCGCCATGCGCTTTTACAGATATGTGTGCGTCCTCGGCTCAAAAAACTTTTAGTTAATGGTCATAAGTTTTATACAACAATTTGTGATTTGTTTATTGTCTATTGATTGTCAACAAAATTGAGCCATTCAAAACCTTTATAGAGTCCTCCTTCCTCTGGAAACTGTCTTCTAATGGCTGACACAACACATGCAGGTAAGGGCTTCCTGATGTGCCTGCCCAGAATGCCATAGGCCCAGCGGACAACCTGTCGGTATGCAGTGTAGCGGTATTGCCTTGAGACATGGAAGAAATATCAATATTGATAGTCTTATACCAATGGCATCAAATAGTGTGATATATGTTTTAGCTGCGTTTGTGTTCAGGGGACAGGCAGCTAGCGGATGGTGAGGAGATATAGATGTTTGCGGTATGTGAAAAATGTTTTGGCCTAAAAAACGCGTGAGATCGCTTAGAACATGTCTTTTTAGCTCAAAAGTAATAAATTATCTCTACCATAAACATACTCATGTCTGCTGGCCTGGAGAGGTCCATGCTCCTGTCTGAAGTGCATATAGGCTATCTGTAGCACATATGGGTTCAGACAGCAAGCCTCGAAGCCTGGGTGCAGAGTCAGGCACTGCACATCAAGTCTGGGTGTGACATTTTCCACTAAGGCCCAGTAGGCATCCACCTCCCTGCAACACTGACTTTCCTCAGCTTTAAACATTGCCTCGCATTTCCCACACATGCACCTATGGAACAAAAAATTGTATCAGGAATAAAAATATCTCTGTCTCTCGATGAGAAACTGCTAAGTTATATCACGTAACGTAAGTCTGGACGGATATTAATGAGCATGACAAACGCCTGATCAAAGCTTAGTTTCTGTTATTGTAAGTTCCAATACACCCAGATGACCAATAATATATTTGCTATTAACTGTTATACGATGGTAATAATCTGTACAATATTGTGAGCACAGTTTATATCGTTAGCGAACGTGTATCTATAAGCTAACACTGGTCTCTCACCAAGACACCTGCCCTGTTCTCCACTGGTTCTCCTCACACCACAACTCAATTTGTCTCCTCTGACCGTTGTTCTGTCCAACATTAATCCTGGCCTGTCCCTGCTCTCTTGGCAGCCTAGCAGGTTCATAATTGTATGGCTGTGGTCCGTCATACAAGTAAGTATGAACAATTTCCTCAGCGTCTGAAACGTCATTGCGGTCCATTTTTCCCCCTGTTGTTTGAATCGACCGCTCTCCCTCTTGCTACGTCACGCCCGTCACGCCCATTTTCAGATGCGGAAGTAAAATTTTATCACAAAAACGACTCCAGAAGCCACTGTAGCGTATTTATAATTTTTTTTTTAAGAAAATCTAGTTCCTACATTATTTTTCTATACATTGACTCATTGGGTCTTCTAACCTGCAATATGCTCTTTAAGTAAATCACAGTAAGAGGAGACTGACTGATCAAAGTGCCAAGACGCGTGTTCCTGCAGAGAATTGCTGTGATTTTATTTGTCTTTACTATCGTTATTGTTTTATTTTTGATCTAGAGATTTAAACTATATTCATTATATAGCCTACCCTACAGTGATTAACAAATTTATTAAATGTTTTTAACCAATTTAGTAAGGTTTGTGCCACTGCTGCTCTTAACTAACACTTTTCTGTGTTCCTGTAGCTCAATTGGTAGAGCATTGCACGATTGGGGGTTCGATTCCCCGGGAACACATGATAGATAAAAATTGATAGCCTGAATGCACTGTAAGTCGCTTTGGATAAAAGCGTCTGCTAAATGGATACATTAAATTTTTTATTTAATTTTACTAACAGTATTGGTAATTACCAAAATAATTAAGCTTTCTGTATTAGTTAGACCTCCAATGTTTAAGCTTTTTAGTAACAGTAGTAAGCTATTTCTAATGCTATAATATAATTATTGCTGACAGGAAAAATTGTCAAGTGCTTTATAGTGTTTTTTTTTTATTCAGATTCCCAATTAGTCAAAAAGTACATAAACAATGCCAGCCAGCATGCAAGCTGTTATCAAAGGCAAAGGAGGCCATTTTTGTTATTATGTGAATAAATACTATTTAGTTGTTTCAGTTTATTTGTCCAAAAATTACAATAGCATTTTAAAGTGTTTTTTTTTTGACAGATTCCTAAAATATTTGTTTTGTCTTATGACAGGTGGTCTAATAAATTAAGCACTGTGTGTTTTCATAGCATTCAGTTGGCACATTTTTTTAAGGACATTGGACAGAATATGGAGTATTGTGTTTTTGTCAGTAAAATTAAAATAAAGAAAATAGGGGTTTAAATCAGATTAATCAAAAAAATAATCAACCAACTAATCAATTTTCAGAATAATCTGTAGTTGCAGCCCTAACAGTGATGTTCAGTTTTTTTTCTTGTGGTTTTGATCCTATGTTTAAGCCATGTTTCTGTGGCTATATTGAACTCATGAGCGAAAAAAAAAAATGCCATTTTATCAGTGTCAAGGGATCAGAGTTTAAGAGAAGCAGGCCTTACTGAGTCACCCTGAATAAAACAACGGCCCCAGAGATTTTCAGTAGCGTTTACAAATTTTAGAGCCGTATTTGTCATGTTCATTGTGAACACAACTTCAGTCCTGATACTTTCTCGTTGTCTGAAACTTTTTTTCATCTTTCTGTCTCTCTTCCGCAGTGAGAATGAGTCTCTCTGGAGGGAAGTTGCCACTTTGAGACAGAAACATGTTCAACAGCAGAAAGTCGTCAATAAGGTGAAATCAGTAAACTTTCTCCTGCTTTCAGAGTGACGCATACATTTGTTGGTAAAAAGTGTCGCAACAAAGACTTTGCAGTTAAAAGTTCATCCAATCCAGCCTCACAGGCAGCCTTATCAGTTTCAATTCTAAATGAACTGGCAGAAGCATCGCATTTTACTTCCAAAACATGACAGATGTAAATTGGTTCATTTTGTTTCACCAGTGGATTCTCTGCAGTGAATGGGTGCCGTCAGAATGAGAGTCCAAACAGCTGATAAAAACATTTCAATAATCCACACCACTCCAGTCATGTAACAGTCCTTTATCCATAAAATTGCTTTCTTCATTGAAAAAGTTTTCTCATCTGAATCAGGAGAGAGATATGCACAAAGAAAACGCAGGGGGCAGCAAGAGATTGACTTTTTCACTAGAGGAAGCATCATTATAGATTTTTGCCAGAAGTGATGGTTTGAAAGTAAAATGCTTTTTTTGAATTTGTTTCTTATAAACGCAAAGCTTTTCACTTCACAAAGGACTGGAGTGGTGTGGATAACTTGTAGATTATTGTGATGTTTTTATCAGCTGTTTGGACTCACATTCTGATGGCACCCATTCACTGCAGAGGATCCACTCATAATGCTAAGTTTCACCAAATCTGTCCTGATGAAGAAAGAAACTAACCTACATCAATATTTTAGTTAGTTTTTAATGTAAATAGAAGATGTTATTCTTCGATGTCTTGACTGATTTTACCTTTTGTCTCCACAGCTCATTCAGTTCTTGATCACACTGGCACGATCCAACAGAGTCCTGGGAGTGAAACGAAAGATGCAAGTCAATCTCATCTATCCACATTGATAGCTTGCTATTTAACTGTAGTGTGGTACAGTATGTGAAAAGTTGTTAGCTGTGATTGTTGTCTGTTCTAACGTTTTACCTCTTCTATTGTGCCCTTTATTTTATGGGGGATTTTTTCTTTCTTTCTTTCTTTCTTTCTTTCTTTCTTTCTTTCTTTCTCTCTCTGTTTGTTCACAGGCCTCTGATGTTGAATGATGGCAGCTCCACACACTCCCTGCCCAAATACTCTCGGCAATACTCGCTCGAGTCATCTCCTTCTCTCTCTGTGAGTACTGAACGATTAGATCTCAAATTCTGAGCTGAATTTTCCAATGATTTCCAGACTTGTTAAGTGTAAAGTATGTTTTCCTGTGTGTAGCCCTCCTCTACAGCTTTCACAGGAACGGGTGTCTTCAATTCTGAATCGCCTGTCAAGACAGGGCCAATCATCTCTGATATCACTGAACTGGCGCAGTCCAACCCTGTTGCCACAGAGGAGTGGATTGAAGACAGGCAAGTTTTAGAAAATGGGGCACATTTCACCACCAAATCAAAAGAATGTATTTGAGAAATGTGCTTATTTGTCATAAAAACAAAAGTTAAAAGTCATGAAATCTCCAGGGTGTGTGTATATGAATGTGTGTGTGTATATGTGTATATATATACACACACACGTGTATGTATGTGTAATATATATATTAGCGCCGTGATGAACACCACAGTGAATATGCAAATCTGGATGGCTGTTTAAATATGTTTTAGAAAGTAGCACAGCTGCTTTATTTATGGGGTTTCCAGAGTGACGGCTGCATTTTCTGCAGTTTAGCGCCATCTGCTATCAGAGAGCGAATGTTTTTTTTTTCATTCAGCACCTCATGTGTTTCCCCCCCATAGACTGTATAAAAACAGGTTCCCCCATGTGCTTCTCATGCATGATTGTTTACATCAGACCGCGTCTTTCAAGCAGCATACAGCGGTGTTGTGTATTTTGACCAGTTGATGGGAATAGTATTCTTAAAATGCATTCCAAATTCTGAATAATTTGTAATTTATAATTATTATTTTTTTTTTCATTCTGTCACCGATGGAGTTTCGGTTCCTTGCCGCTGTCGCCTCTGGCTTGCTTAGTTGGGGTCACTTCATCTACAGCGATATCGTTGACTTGATTGCAAATAAATGCACAGACACTATTTAACTGAACAGAGATGACATCACTGAATTCAATGATGAACTGCCTTTAACTATCATTAATGAATGTTGTTCAGTTGCTTTTTAATAAATAAATATAATTATTCACAGTATTTACAAGTGCCCACAATAACAATATCGTGCATATTCATTACCATGATCTATCGCATTACTGAATACTGACACATGTTTAGTCAGAAGAGGATCTATAACTTCTGGAAGCAGTTCTTTTAGGAGCTTAGATGTATTAGTGTCTAAAATATATATTGTTGGTTTAGATGATTTAACACGTTTATACAAGTCTTGAAGCTGTCTTGACACTTCTTTTTTTTATCACAGAACAAGTCCATTGGTCCACGTGAAGGAGGAGCCCTCTAGCCCTGCCCACAGTCCTGAGGAGGAGGAGGAGGTGTGTCCTGTGGAAGTGGAAGTGGGGGTGGGATCCGGTGTACCTGTGGACACGCCCCTTTCCCCTATAACCTTCATCAACTCCATCCTCCAGGAGAGCGAGCCCGTCACCGCCCCAACCCCACCTCCCAACGACCAGAAGTGTCTGAGCTTGGCCTGCTTGGACAAGTGAGTTTTACCAACAAATATACATCCGTTTAGGACAAACAAAGCTACTGCTTCTCTGCTCCGTTTAAGTTCACAGTCTTCCCTTAACGAGTAACACTATTCCTATAGTTCCCTTTCTTTCTGTGATCTGTAATTGGCTTAACCAGGGATGGTTCATCCACAAATAAAAAGTTCTGTCACCGTTAGCTAACTGATTTGTTTTCTGTGCAGCACAAAACCGATCCTGCTCATTTCAGTACAATGAAAGTGGATGGTAACTGCTTTTATTGGCACATTCATTATGCATGCGAGAATTTTTATTTAAAGGTTACATAACATACACAGTTTCACCTAATCTCGTGTTAATCTTGAGTACCTATAGAGTAGTACTGCATCCTTCATATATCCAAAATGTCTTTAGTTTTATCATATTTGTAAAAGAAAAATACAGCTTTCCGATTCTCTCTGGAAAAAGCTGAGCTCCTGGAGGCGTGCCGTGGGCGGAGCTATAATACTGATGTTTCTTGTTGTTTCCATTAACCCAGTGGTTCCCAACTTTTTTAACTCGCGGCCAACACAACCACACACATATGTTTATGCGGCCCACTTCAAAAAAATTAACTGACCCCACTATTGTTGGGTTAATAACTTAGTACTCAGAAGCTAGATTGTTAACTGTATTTATTGAATGAACTAGGGCTGTGCGATATGGGAAAAAAAAAAAAAAACCTATCCCGATTTCTTTGATCAATTTTGCGATTGTGACACACACCGATATGCTTTTACATAAATGCATTCAGGATTAATTTGAAACATATTTCCAAAAGAAAAACAATTAGAGCTTTATAAAAAAGTTGTAACGTCTCTAGAACAGACATAAGTCAAAATTATCACTATAGTAAAGATGTAACAAAATGTATAGACTAAAAATAAAAATCCCGTGTACAGGGACTTTTTCTTTTTTGCCATGCATTGTTCATAGAGATCATTAATTGTAGCGGTGCCTTAGGTGTTTGCAGTGTGCATACAGTATGTGTATGCGGTCAGCAGCGAGAGCGCATAAATATAACGCGAAAGCACATTAAAATAATGCACGAGTGCGAATCTCTCTGTTCGCACGTGGATTTCCTTTGCTCTGTCACAAAACCAGACGTGCTTGATCAGATACACGCTGCTCTGCGCGGAGAGAGTGTGCACACTTAAAACGTGTCTCCTCTCTCTTAAACTGCGTCCTGTGCACTCACAACTCTCTCTATGCTCATGTGTTCGATATTAATTATTTTTGCATGTTTTTATTTCTAGCCTTTTACCGCGTGCAGTGTGAACGCTCTGATCCGTTAACATGGGCTCAGATAAAAATGCGCATAACAGACATTGTGTGAACCTGGAGCATATGCCCAGTCTGTTCTGTTCTCGCGCTAGGTGCAATGCATTCTGATTGGATCGGATAGCATACAACGGGAGGTCAGGGCCGCGGAAAATTGTGCTATAAAGGGATTTTTGAAATGGTGCACGTTCAAATCGTGATTTTATGACTATTTCTTTTAATCGCACAGTCTTAGAATGGACTGGAAATGAACAGAAAATAATTGGCGGCCCACCTGCAATACCACCGCGACCCACTAGGGGGCCGCGGACCACAGGTTGAAAACAACTGCATTAACCTATATTCACTTGTGTTGATTTCCGACTTGGGCCTTGTTTATAAAACATTCGTCACTCAAATGACCAGAACACACAAACGCACTTGCTACACTCAGTTGCTGCCCCGGAAAACAAACTGCATCCACTGTTCATGTAACGCTGGGTTCTTGGGGAAGCTGAACACGGTAAACTTTCCCTCACATCCAAAAACGCAGTTATTTGGAGACATTCTCGAACAAATCCTATGCTGCACTGCCGATGATTTCCAGATGTAGCTTGTTGATGTGCACGGTCTCGCTCTCCTCTGGTCAACGTGTGCACAGGTGCGCTTTTCTGAGAGAAATGCTCATATAAGGAGTTCCACCATCGTCTACGTCATTAGATCCACGATCGGAAAAAAACTGCCGAAACTTGTACCAACCCGGAAGGAAGATTTTCTGCACAAAAATTCATTCTTCATTCTTTTACATTTTTAAAAAAACTTTTGTCTGTTCTCACACAAAATTATCATATGGTTTCTAAAGAATGAACTGAATACACTACTTATGACACCGTATGGTGCTTTTTTTTGTCTGAGAGATGTTTTAACTAACTAAAACTAAATATAAAAAAAATAGTCCCTCCTTCAGACAAGCGGAAGGCCAAATAAAGTGCTTTGCTTTCACCTAGATACAAACAGCATCTCCCTGACATGGCTGCTTCAACACTAACTGTGTTACTGAAACCAAGCCTTTTTTGTTTTCATGAACATTTGGGCAGAATTACGCAAAAATTTCCACATAGTGACGTAGAGATGTGGGGGCGTGTTTGAATGAGGCGTTTTGGGGGGGCGTGGCAAAGTCTTAACTCTGATAAAGAATACCTCTTTGGATTTGAGACTTCTACAACTTTACAGATTTTCTTTATGCACCAAGAGCTTGTAACACTCCAAAGAGAAAGAAAAAATTGAAATCGCATCATATGACCCCTTTAAAGCTTGAAAGCTATGGTCAGCATCCACTTTAGTTGTGTGAAAAAAAGAGCATTGTCTGCTCTTTTTGAATTTTGTACAAAACAATTATGTGTACTAAATGATATGGGTAAGTTTTTAATTACAGGATTTTCATTTCTAGGTGAACTATCCATTTCCACATCAACCAGAAAAGTTTAAAAACTAATGAGCAGGTCCTTTTTTTGTTAAATGTCCCAGGAGAATCAATGGTATGAACTAATTTTTCAGCTGCACTTATTTGTGCTATTTGGATGCTCTGTTTAGACTGGCAGACTGGCATAGTGAGTAATACTGATACTTTTCCAAATACTCATGTGAGCCAATGCATTATTTCATATTCAAGTCATCTCATGGCCCCTATGGCACTACATTTGGGGCCCTTTTTTTTTTTATTAGTAATTTAACTTTAAGCTAATGTGTACTTGATTGTTGTTTCATACATGAATGAAACCTATGACGTGAAAGCACTAGAATACACAAAATCACACTGTTATTTGGACCAATATGTAGTATGTGGCTCATTTTTACGGATTGGTCCGTTAACATTAAACTGTTTAAAAATATTTAAAAGAAAATATATTGAGGTTTGTCCAAGAACACCAACTTTTATAACCATTCAGCAATGTCTGGTGGCTTCAAAACTCCTGGACTTCAATAAAAACCCAATTCAGAATGATCTGTACATTGGCTCTAGTTTCCGTTCCGACTGTGGCAGAGGCCTGTTGATGTGTGTAGCACCCCCTGCTGTCTCCAGTGCCATGTTGTGCTTCTTTCTTTTCAGTTATCCTCAGATGTGTGAGATCTCTCGCCTTTTCTCCAGCTTCTCCACCTCGTCTCTACACCTCAGGCCTCATTCCGGGTCAGCATTTCAGTCGGCCGATCCGTCCCCAGAACGCCTGATGCTGTGCTTAATCACATAGACTTTAACCGAGCTTAGCTTGTCTTGTCAAGTTAAATTTATTTCTAGATAACGTTTAAAAACAACACTAGTTGACCAGGCTCATTCAGTAATTTCTGCCACAGTATACCTGAGAAATGCTGAATGCTTATTGGTCATTGGTGGGCTCAGGTGTGCTGGAGGTTGTAGAAAGTGAAAATAGCGTGATTGGGAGCTCTTGAGCTTCATTTGAGAAGTGCAACCCCATGATTGTACAATTTATTATGTCTAGTGGGAAGAAAGTATGGAGTGTGGCACAGCATTTAAACCAAGCGCATGTTTTGTGCTCTCATTGAAACCTCCATTTACCCAATCCCCCTTTGACCCATGTTCCCGTCCTACCTCTGATTGGATATTGATGTGATGAGGTCAGCAGCTCTGCCTGCCTCTGTGACATCATCACAGTTTTGATCTTTCTGGGGACCGGCCTCTCTCCTGTTTTATAGGAAATGCTTCCTGTTAATGCTGAAGTGAAATTGCAGATTTTTATTAGCTGCTTTTGTAGAAGTAATCATTAAATTAGAGTGGTTTTTGGAGAGTGGAACTGGCTGGTTTGTGTGTGGTGTTTGAGAGGGGATTTTCTTTGCTTTCTCTTTCTACAACAGGGCAGAACTAAGTGATCATCTAGAGACCATTGACTCTGGATTAGACAACCTTCAGCAGATCCTCAATGCTCAGTCCATTAACTTCGACGCCTCGCCTTTCTTTGATGTAAATACTGTTTCAGACTTGAACACCATATACAAGAACTAAGTGAAATTGATTTTATTTTTTAAATAAAAACTAAAATAGATATTTTATTGTTGTCAATAATTGTAATTTTTTGTGTGCACTTCATGCATGCATGAATGTATAAATGCTGTAAAGTTAAGCATTTAAATAATGTACTGTTGAATAATGTATGGTTGTGATTAACAGATTTTCACATCGTCTTCTGTTGATGTGGATCTGGACAACCTGGCTAGTGTAAGTTTTATTTATTTGTTTTTTTCTTTTGTAATTTATATAATTATTTATATAGTTATTTCAGCTATAATTATGTATATAGAATATATAAAACGCAGAGATAACACTAAGAAAGCAGACTGCTAGTGGGATAGTTCAGTGTCTAAATGGCTTCATAAGATGAACAGAATGCAAAGACTTCAAACTCGTCTGATCTGTTTATATCAGAAAATATTTGACATAGTTTCAAATGAGAGATGTTTATCAGATCGCTAGAAGATGGTTTAACTGCAGATTGCTTTAGGGTTAATACCTGTTCATGTAGTTTACTTTCTCTTTGCATAAAAGCATCAGTTGTGTGGGAAGTAAGGTAAACAGCTTAATTGTGGTGAGCACTCCAGAAATCTGAGTCTTAGTTAATCATACATCTGTGGTCTCTTTACAGATCCAGGACCTTCTGTCACCTGAACCTGTGAAAGAAACGGAATCTGATGCAGACTCTGAAGATTCAGGTATTTAGGGTGCTTGAAAAATTTTTTTTATTTAAAATGCAAAGACATACACGGTGTTAATAAATAAATAAACCCCAAAAATTTATAGAAGGAAACGACACATGGTTGCTACCAATTTACTGTAAAAATATGGTAGCAATATTTCAGAAGTCAGGACTTTATTGACAAGTATGTTTACACACACCGAAAATGCATTTGTCTTATCAGTGCAGAAGAAAATGCAGACAAAGTGCAAACATACATGATAGTGCAGACATCCATAGGAATTACACAGTAGGATAAAATAAAACACTAATATAAGAAAAGCCGAAAATTAAAAAATGCAATATAATACAGAAGTAGAAAAAAACACACATAATTGTTTTAATGATTGTAGTGATATGTTATTTACAAGTGTACAATTTTCTGATTATATGTATTAATGTGTCAGTTATAATGGGCAGTATATAGTGATAAAAAAGCTTAATTGTTCATGCTGAATATAGCCTGCAAGAAGAAAAACTGTTCTTGTGCCTGGCTGTTCAAGGGGTTGATGCTCTGTAGCGCTGACCATAGGGCAACAGTTGAAAGAGAAGGTGGGCTGAATGTGTGGGGTCCAGAGTGATTTTCTTAGCCCCTTTTATCACGCTGGATGTGTAAAGATTTTGGAGGTTAGGCAGTGGGAAACCATTATTTTTCTCTTGTCTCTTGATGTCTGATTTGATAGCTGAGCCAAACTAGACAGATATGGATGAACACAGGATGGACTCAGTGATGGCTGATTTGAACTCAGCAGATCCTGTGGCAGGTTGTATTTCCTCATTTAGGGAAGGAAGTACAGCCTCTGCTGGGCCTTTATTTCAATGGAGTCTATGTGAGTGTCCCAATTCAGGTCCGGAGAGATGATGGTGCCCAGGAACCTGAGTTTCTCTACTGCAGCCACAGTGCTGTTCAAGATGGTGAGTGGGGGGAGTGCAGGGGGGTTTCTCCTGAAGTCCACTATCATCTCCACTGTTTTATGCGTGTTGAGCTCCAGGTTATTATAACTGCACCAGTCAGCCAGCTCTTTAAAGGTCAAATATTGTACACCTTTCTGGAATTTTATTTTAGGTTTTGATGTCCTTAAGAATATATATTTGCCATATAAGTACCAAAAACCATATCAGTATATTTTTAGAGCTCATTTCTCAGGAGGTCTGCTAAGAACAGGTCGATTTTGACCTGTCTAATTAATATTCATGAGCCTCTCTCCTGATTGGCCTGTTGTTTTCTGAGTGACGCATGGCCAGGCCAACCACAGGTAACTAGGGTCAGCCGCCATCACAGCACTAGCTGGAGGCAGCAAAACAAAGGGGAAACTGGAGATGGCCCATTCAAACCAACACAGATTCGGCTACGTAAGGAGCTTAAAATATCATCTTGTTGTGATGTTGGGTGCCACAATCAACGTAATACAGCCTCAAATTAGAAATGTGATCGCATATCTGCTGCCACTGCCAGGCGAAAAAAACAACAACAATGAGAGCTGTGGTTAAACATGATAAAATGAGTGGACTGGACAGAAACGATCATCAAAAATTGCTTGTGCTTGCTGCGCACACTTATTAGAAAAGGTTCAATAAAGTATTGTCTTTTGTTGTTATGGACGAGTCTACAGATTTCTTGCCATATGTTTCTTGCATCTCGTACGAAAAAATGTCTTGTTGCATGTGTGTAAAACAACAAACTGATGATTTATATATAATCATATGTAATTGTATATACATTGTTGTAGGGGTGTAACGGTACGCACGGTTCGGTTCATTTTAGGTACAGTAAGGGAAAGAAATGCAAACATTAAACTGCAGGTTGTTTATTACTATAAACTTTTTTTAACAATTTGTTTACACTTTTCTAAACACTTTTTAATAAAATATAATAAAATATATTTAAAATAAAAAAGAATAAGAAATAAAATACTGCTGCAAAGTTCTCCACTAAATAAAATACTCTCAGTCTCAAACCAATATCACATAATAAAATATAATGAAAAAAATATATAAATAACTATGACAGGAGACCTTAATGATATGGGTGACTCTTCAAGCTCCGGCTTGTCCATATTGTCTATGGGCTTGTATGCATTGGCCATGACCCTTTTACTGTCTATGGCCATGACGCTAGCTAGCGAGAGGCTGGGCTAAAGCATGCCATGCATGTTGTACAGCGCGCGGTGTGAGATTTTTTTTTATTTTTTTTTTATTCAAACCACTTAAGCGGAAATCCCGCGCTGCAGTCGATTTCATTTGTTAAGGTTACAGTGACGACGGGTAGGTTTAGAGATCAGTGTTGGTTTAGGGCAGCGGGCCACACTGTGGTCCAAGTGCAAGTCTCACGGGCCACACTCATATAATTTACATATTACGACACCAATAAGAAACAACCTGATTTATAATATTATAGCCTAAATATTATGATATCTAATCGATTACATTCATTGAAATAAATAAATAATTCTACTCCCCATAAATAAAACACCTGATGCTGTCAGGAGCTGACCAATTTTGTGAAATTCGGCTAGAAAGGACAGCACAAAGAAGTTGCGATTGTAAAGCCTGTGTTATACTTTCCGCATGAGCGATCCGGACGCGGACCTCTTCCATTTATACTGCCGAAAGCGTACTCTGATGGTCCGCTCTGCAACAAACATTTGAACAAGCAATTGCCCAGAATTATTATTCTTTTATTGAATGATGGCACAGGTTCGAGTAGCAATGGGCTTCTTCACACTTCCTGCACATGTGCAGTTGTGATTTTGAAGCCTACTGACCACGCGCACCTGTCCGCGCGGTCGTCTGCTCAGAGCCTCGGCACACACTCTCCAAGGATGATTTTTACGTCACGTCTACCTAGCGGTCCATAGCGGACGCAGAAAGTATAAGAGACTTTAAGATGCAGTCTGTAAGACACGCACGGGAGCATGATTTGACGCGCGACATTTCAGAAAATGTGCGTTCACAAATATAGCCTATGATCCAAAATATGGAAAGCACTTTCGAATTTAATAGGTTCTCTCCAGAGATGTTTTGCCACATTTCTTCAGTTAAGGATGATTGCTACATAGTATATGGTGTTTCCATTTGCCTGAACTTCTTCAAGTGAGTTGCGAAGCAAACCGAAAATCCTCCTTCACTACTGATACTGCGACTATTCTTTTGTGTTCATTCGCTGGCATTCTCCACATTACTTTTTTCCTCCCTTAAAAACAAAATTGTCATTTCTGATGCTCAATTTTACCTGAACTAATGGCTGTTGATGACTATTTGAATTGAATTCTGCCAAAGTGCGCTTGTATGTGTTCATTAAATGCGTAATGTTATGTAAGTCTGCTCATGTCTGAAAATAATATATGAAAAACAAAATAATTTCATATAAAAACATTAGGCTATAGCTTATATTTATTTAGTAGCCTACATTTTTTTTAATGTAAAAATAAAATTAATTGTAAAACTGAAAGGTTTTTTTTTATTATTATTATTGTGTTCAGCATATGGTGGGCTGCATTTGAATTCGTGCGGGCCGCAGGTTGAGAACCACTGGTGTAGGACATCTGTACTAGGGTTGTCACTTTTGTGAAAAAATCATTTTCGATTTTCAAGACATAAGTGTTCATTGAATCGATTGTAAAATCGATTTTCCATGTCTAAAAAAAAAAGAAGTTTCCTTTTTCAACGTCAAATAACGGACGAACGTAAAGAGAGCGTTGGAAACGCACAAGTCAGCAATATTTCTTATTTATTGGCATGAAGTTTCGTGCAGAATAACAAACAGCAACAGGAGTGCAACATTCTCGAAAAAATATATATGCAGAGGGAACGGCTGCCATAACAAAAGGAAAACATCACTGCAGGCTTCAACCCGGCTGCATTTATGATTTAGACAATTCAAAAATCTCCAAGATTATTTTAAATAATGATTCAATCCATTTCAAACAAATGTTCAAAAAATGAAACTTTAAATGGACTTGAGAACAGGCCATGTGTGTTTTTTTTACTGAACGTAACCGACACTTAGGCAAGGCGGCACTAGGCAGGCATAATGAAATGCGCAAAAAGGCTATGGCCATTACAAATTTATTGGACAGGAAAACAAGTCGTTCAACATTTTCGGGGTCCAGAGCAGAGCGTTTTTTATTCACTGTATGTCCAGCTGTTGAGAAAACGCGCTCCGCCCACTCTGATGTCCCAGGGACACTCAGGTACAGCAGCTCAAGGTGGGGGTATTACTGCCAATTTTCCACCACAAAAGCCGGTCGCTTTCAGCTTGCAATGGTCCTTTTCATAACTCAGAATCTCCTGTAACTAGATGCGCGAATGAGGCGAATTCGCGTCTACCGCGCCACGAGACCTCCAGACGCGCGTAAAGGCGTCTTTACATTGACAACATTGAAATCATTCGCGCCAGACGCTCTATTCGCGTTTGGTGTGAACGCAGCATAAGAGGTCGCTTTCGACGTCACTGGGTCTGGTATTTTTTCTCTAGCTTTCGCAACGCATACTGCACTTTCGGAATTTATTTTCTTTTTCTGCTTGTTTGTGAGTTTTGTTACATCTATATTTTTTTATTGTTTAATTCTTTTAAAATTAATAGTGTACATATTTGGTTAAAATTGTTTCCCTATTTTCATTTTCGAAACTTTTTTTGGTTGGTCTGATCGATTGTGCAATCGATTTTCGAACTAAAAGTGACAGCCCTAATCTGTACAGTGATTGACATATTGACATGACCAATGAAAACTTTAGAATCATTCGCAGGGCGGGATTTGCGCTGAACGCGGAGACTTCCGCCACTTAATATGTTCATGGTGGAAACACGAAAATGTACCTTTGTTCCGGCACAAAATATTGCATTCGGTGCACGTGCCGAAAGCCCTGTACCGAAACGGTCCGGTACGAATACACGTACCATTACACCCCTACATTGTTGTGATTATTTGTGGCTGGAACAATAATGTAGCTGTAAAAATAGTTGCATGCTACATTTGAAACATACATATGAAACAAACATATGCATCTTCATCATGAAAGTTAAACGTGCCTAGCGTTTTCGACTCGTACGTTACACATCACACCCTGATGTCACGTGTCTTTACAGGCCCTTTACGGGTTGTGTGTGAACGCACGCACATATTCCGGGTAATCACTGGTAGTGTGAAAGTGTAAAATCTAGCGACCCGGTAACTTTTGGCGGGACACATCACCCGTGTATTTTCCGGAATCGCAGTGTGAAAGGTGCTATAGTCTTCTGTTATTTTCTTCCACACAGACCGTAAATGCAGGTTGAATAGCAAGAGAGGAGAGATGCAGAAGGTGTTGGTGTATGTGTGAAGTGCAGATCAGAGTGGGTGGGGGGTGAGACTGTGCTTTTCAAACCAGCAGTAAAATACATTCAGATCATCAGCCAGTTGTTGACGCTCTCTAGACTGGGGGTGGTGTCTTGTACTTGTTCCTCAGACCAGGCCATACTGACGCTGGGTCGTTGGCTGAAAACTGTGTTTTTAGGTAATCATGTATAGCTTTTTTTAGCCACTCTGATTTCCTTTTTTAGGAAGTCCCCACTTCTATAAGCATCCTCTTTGGCACAATGAAGTTGTTGTTTTTTCCCAGTAAACCCTGGTTTATCATTATTTAGTGATAGGAATGACCTGGTAGGAATGCACATATCCTCACTGAAACTGGTATATGAAGCTCCTCCATATTGGTGGCTGCAGCTTTAAAAACCATCCGTTTTGTTAAGAAGGGAACGGACATTCGCAAGATGAATGCTTGGGAGCACAGTTCAAAAGCCGTGCTTGCGGAGCTTAACCAGCGCGCCGGCGCCCTTCCTTCTGTGTCTGTACGTGCGTTTGAACAGCAACGCTGCACCTCGGAATAGAATGTCCAACAAAATGTCCGAACAATCAAAGGCAAAATATTTTTTGGGATGTATTGGTTATTGTTAAGGAGTTTGTCTCTGTTAAAAATTATATAAGAAGAGTGACTAAACACAGAACAAGCAAACAAAAACAGCCAGCCATCTTTAGGTTTTACACACTGAAATTAGATTTACGGTAACAAAAAAAAAAAACTTTGTTTTAGTAAACAATGTAGTATTTATATTCCATCAAAATATATAACTTTTATTTTTTAATGGCACAATATATTAATAACCACCATAATAATACAGGTAGTAAGAGACACACGATTAACTAGTTTGCCCCAAGAAGCACAAGATGTAATTAAGAAGATCATTTTTCATTTCAAAATGTATAGTAAGGAAACATGCTGTTAACAAATGAACAGGTTTTTCACGTGCCATTTTTCAGTCTTTTACTGTTAAAAGAAAAAATATATTTTTTTTTTTTGCTGTTGCAGTCTTTTGATATTTTTTGGGTGTTAAAGGTGTGTAGTTTTTATGCAACTAATGTTACCAAATGGTGTTTTCAGGCAAGCAGCTGGTTCAGTACATGTCTCAGCCCGTGATTCTTCCTGATCCTGTCAGCACTGAAACCAGTGCCACCGACCTGCCCATCCTTCTGGAACTGGAGGGCGACTCGTATTTTGGGTCAGAACCAGCTGAAGACCCGACCATCTCCCTTCTTAACTTCCAGTCCCCCGTCCCTGAAGACCCCAAACTATCATAGAGAGAGCAGCTTTCTAAAGGGATTTATATCTGTGTGGGTTTTTGAAAATGTTATTCTCTGCATTTTATTTTTGGTCATTTAAGATTTTTGCTCTGGTAATTCCCTTCACAATGAGTCTGGGAAAAATCTCTAAAAATCAGTACAAAGAATTCAGTATTCCTTCAAAAACCTCTATTATGAAGTTGAAACATCAAAATTAGCTTTTATTTGTTGGCTCAGTAGTTTCCTTGTTGTGGCAGTTATAAAACCTTAAACTAAAAGTCTAATGCTACAGATGGAATCCTACATTTATTGTCCACACTTTGTGTGGTTATCATTTATGTCTCTTGATTGGATTTGCACCAATACTTTTAGATCTATGCTAAGTGATTGTCTTGCAGTCTGTCACCAATGCAAAACCTCATGCATTTTCCGGCTCTTTTGGTTGTCATTATGTATCTAATTATGTTTATATTATGTATAATTTCCACCAGATTGTTGTATTTGACACCCAGGTCTCATAAGTATGCCAAGTAGTCATCTTCCAGAAGATTTTCTTTGCAGTATATGGTACAATGGTTAAATATCTGATTTATACTGAAGTTAAAGCAAAAAATATATATATATTGTGCGTCTTTTATAGCCAGAAAATGCAGCTGGTTTAATCTGACAGACATGAAACAAGCATCAAAAATCAATGTTGTGTAAATCTGTCCAGCATCCCACTAACTGTCTTCAAAACCATAGCTGTTACTCATCATATAATGTCTGATTTTTTTTTTAAAGTTATGATGAGTATGGGTATGGGTTAAAGGTGCATATTTAGAGATTTTAATGAAATCTTTTGTACAAATATTAATAATCTTTTGCCGTTGAAAGTTCTAACAAGCAGGACAGCCAATGATGCTGTATATAGGATTTATGTTCGCATATATAAATAGAGAGTCTGTGCATTTGTTTTGATGAAACAAATTAATTT
This sequence comes from Carassius carassius, assembly GCF_963082965.1. Lineage (NCBI taxonomy): Eukaryota > Metazoa > Chordata > Actinopteri > Cypriniformes > Cyprinidae > Carassius > Carassius carassius. The sequence continues at coordinate 6,798,262 of NC_081779.1, read as the reverse complement.
CAGACTTTGAAAACACATTCAACAGGGATGAATTACACAATAGGTGTAATATAAGGCAGGTCATTTATGCATTGATAATAGGTGTATTGGATGATCTGATTGAAGAATTTGTGCAATAATTCAACTCTTAACCAACTTTGACAGCAACACATTGGTTTATTTTTTTCCCCTTGTTTTTGTTCGTTTAGCAAAAGGAACTAGAAAATATAATAGGTGAATCTTATTAAGACAGTGTTGGCATATTTAACCTCAAAATCTAGGAAAAATTTTTTTTTTAAAGAAAACAAAAAGGCACATTTTTGGCCACTTGTGGATGATTCCCTCTCACTCCCAGGGTCCTAAAAATAGGCTTCATTATCCTTTAGCAAAATGTAAAATAATATACAATTAAAATATATATTTTTCTCATGATTTGGGTAAAATGCGACCTGGACCTTTTTGTGAGATTCACATGTAAATTGGATACCAAAAAAAAAGAAAGAATTTAAATTGTATTTTTTGGTGCAACTTCTACACATGCTTTGCCCTATAGACTTCTATCGTTCAATGCATGTTTATTTTTGGATGGTCAGCACAGTAGAGGAACTTGGGGAGGAATGTCACCGGTTGATGGTTCTAGTCATTTTCAGTCACATTTTAGTCATTGGATGACTCATAGCCAAAAAGTAATTAATATTAGGCATAAATTATTTTATTACGCATGTGAACAACACTTTGTGTATTGATATGTTTCAAATAAAATGTTTTTAAAAGTATTTGGAAGTAGTTTGGTTTTTATTTCCCTTGCTTTAACCTGCTAAACCAAGCTTTTGCTTCCATTCGGGTTTTCATAGTAGCTTTCACACAAGCCCGCTGGATGAAAATAGATGGGGATGTTTTGTTTTAGGTGACATTAAAAAAAGAATATGCATTGTTTACATCGTGACAATACAAAATTGGTTGAAAATCGGCGAACTTGCCCTTTAAACACATTGGACCACTTGCCTTTTTCCAAATACCTGTTTTTGAACAAGTTCCATAAAGTTATGCACTTTCTCAGGTAAAATGACAAGTATTTGAATTTGATGTTCAAAATAGATGTTCAATTTAATGTAAAGAGTATCTTCGAATGACATACATTCAGCAATATACAAATTGTGACTTTTGTAAAGAATATTGCTTAAACATCTAGGCTAGAAAATACAGTGGCAACATTTATAGGGGAAAACGACCATTGAATTTACAAAGCCATTTTTTAATCTCTCCATTTGACTCCTTTGATTTTTCTTTTGTTGTACCAATGAATAAAATACTTACAGGGCACTTTTATTAACAGGCGCAATAAAACATTAAGTTACAGTATTCTCTGAATGTTTAAATAGTCAAAAATAAAACAAACGGACACGCACACAGGGAGAGCTAAAGTCTAGCGGGCGGGTTCACGGTTCCTCTGCCAGGCGTACGGGTCCGTACACTGAAATCTGTAACGCAGAAACCTCACTCGCGGCTTCATGTGGAAGTCAGCAGGTATCTTCCAGTTCCACATTTTCTGCACCTTTCAAAAAGCGCAGAGATCAGATCATTGAGGCCAAACTAGCAGGACAGACGTTTGCTAGCAGGAAAGTTTTGATTTAAGCTTTCAATCTGGTGCCAAACTCTGAGCATTTTTCGAGAAACATGAAACCGAAATTTGTTCATATTATGTGCTTTCTGCCCTAACATACACTACTCTTTAAAACATTGGTGTCAGACTCGAAACTTTTAAGGGTTAGTGTGTCTTAAAATAAGATATATAATATATTTCTATTAAAGATGAGTGGGTACAACATAACATTTTCAAGATGATTTGGGCCATTTGTTTTGTGATGCTTCTGCTGAATATATGAATTTGACAGAATTTTCAACATGAATAGTCTGCATGGAGAATTTCAGACCCACCTTCAAAACCCTGACCAGATGTGTGGTACTGTTCACCTGCTGATACTGGACAGAACAAGCAAAACAGAGAAAAGAGAAGAGCTGTTGAGCATCTGTTCATCAGCACAGGAGACATAGACATACATTTATTCGCAAGGTATTCACTTTTTAATTTCTACTTTCGAATTTTTCTTCATTCAGTTTTATGAACGATACGTTTGCTTGACAGGTTTGACATAACTTTGAGGTGAAAGCAAGATACAGATCATCAGAATGAATCATAAATCATGTGACTGAGGAGGAAAAGGTCTGAACTCTCATGAAGCTTACCAGCTGTCTGTGTTTGTTCTGTAGCACCAGGTTGGCCTATTACAAGAAAACAAACCAGGTTAACAACTGATTTGATGAATTTGACCTGTTCATTACTTTAATATACAGTTTTGCAGATAAAGCAGGTTTAGAGATGTAATGTGATTAATGCATTTCATACACATACATACATACATATATATATATATATATATATATATATATATATAGTACAGACCAAAAGTTTGGACACACCTTCTCATTCAAAGAGTTTTCTTTATTTTCATGACTATGAAAATTGTAGAGTCACACTGAAGGCATCAAGGGCTATTTGACCAAGAAGGAGAGTGATGGGGTGCTGCGCCAGATGACCTGGCCTCCACAGTCACCGGACCTGAACCCAATCGAGATGGTTTAGGGGTGAGCTGGACTGCAGACAGAAGGCAAAAGGGCCAACAAGTGCTAAGCATCTCTCGGGGAACTCCTTCAAGACTGTTGGAAGTCCATTTCAGGTGACTACATCTTGAAGCTCATCAAGAGAATGCCAAGAGTGTGCAAAGCAGTAATCAAAGCAAAAGGTGACTACTTTGAAGAACCTAGAATATGACATTTTCAGTTGTTTCACACTTTTTTGTTATGTATATAATTCCATATATAATTCCACATGTGTTAATTCATAGTTTTGATGCCTTCAGTGTGAATCTACAATTTTCATAGTCATGAAAATAAAGAAAACTCTTCGAATGAGAAGGTGTGTCCAAACTTTTGGTCTGTACTGTATATATATATATATATATATATATATATATATATATATATATATATATATACTTCTATCATGAGAACTCTCAGAAGATTTTAGCATGGTAATGGTTATTACAATGTTAATGTAATAGGTTTTGGCGGAAAAGATCTGCTATCCTGCTGCTGCTGAAATGCTGTTGGTTATTACTGTAGTGTATTTGTAGATTATCGCTGCTGCTGCTGCTGCAAGCAAGCACAGGAACTTGCTACTGCCTATACATAAGCCAATATGGTGCTGTGAGTATTTAAGACGTACTGCTGTTGCACAATTATCATATAAAATACCCCAAAGCAGATCTATACAGGTGGAGCTGTGGAAGGTGGAGGGTTTCAGAGGAACTCTGAAAGCGTGCTGCAATGCTCAAGTGAATGCTAATCAGCTATTTAAATGGAGAGCAGCAAGCTCATTGGCTGTGTATGCAACATGAACCAATCAGCTTGTGACAAGTCATTTAATGCTAAGAATATCATCAGTTATGTTACGGACCCATCAACCTACACCAACTAGAGTTTCAGAACTTGGTGTGTGTGTGTATATATATATATATATATATATATATATGCAGTTTTTATTATATTAAGAGATATTTATATATATATTTACACACACACACACACACACACCTATTATCAATGCACAATATTTTTTTTTCACACACATATATGTGTACGTATATATATATATATATATATATATATATATATGTATATATATATGCAGTTTTTATTATATTAAGAGATATTTATATATATATTTACACACACACACACACACACCTATTATCAATGCACAATATTTTTTTTTTCACACATATATGTGTACGTATATATATATATATATATATATATATATGTATATATGTATATATATTTATATATAATTTGCAGATGTGTTAAAAACGTACTTGGACTCCCAAGAGTCCCTTGAGGTTCAGCTGTAGCTTAAAATTAAAAATGTTAAAATTTGCAAATATATCTTTTCCTTATAAGTGTGTGCAAAACATGCATGTGTGTGTTACCCACCTGTGCCCATGGCATCTGTCTGTGAGGAAACCCCTGTAAATGGATCCCCTGTGACTGAAGTTGAGTTATAGAAAGGTTTGTTTCATTTGTAACTTTTAATAAACGTTTAACACTATTTCTGCTTTGTAAGCAAACCCTTGCAAAAATTGACCTTGATAATCATAGTTTCCACCAAAATACCCTGTTATTGTACTGTTAAATGATATACATTTTCTTCAAACAGACTTTCAGTATCTTTGTCATTCTTTCTGCAGAAACTACGTTTACCATGGTACATTTTTATAAGGGCAGCTTACCTGGATGGTTAGTCCACCTGATGAGGCAGATGTTTTCAAACGTAATTTACCTGGTAGGTCTGTCTGAACCATGCTACTATGTGTGTCTGAGGCATCTGAAAGTTCGACAAGAACATTTGAAATGGCAAAATAAAAATCATACCGTTTGTTAGTTCAGATCATTATTGCATATATACTTATACCCATATTTACTTAACATACAGTACCTTCATATTATCTGTGCCTTGCTCATTCTGATTTATTAATACAATCTAAAGGTCACTCACCTGTAAATCCAGTCCCAGTCGCACGCACAGAATCTGCTTTTCAGAAACACACACTTCACATTAAAACCCTCGCATTAGTGATAGACTGACATGTGTCTGCATGTGCTGAGCAGATGTGGTTACCTGTGTAATTTGGCATGCCATCTGTCACAGCTAAATGTCCTTGCCCTGAATAACAGGAAACAGCATATAATAAATATTTCATATTTATTTGAATTACTCCTTTGCATAATGTGGTGCACTCACCTGTCATGTCTGTTAGAGTCTGTCCGTCAGTCACTGGATCACCTCCTGCACCTGATCACAACATCAGCTCTGTTATTACAGGTACATGCACACAGACCAATGCTGCTTTCACTCTCATTCATGGTGTATTTTTAAAATGTGTCGAGTAAAATATCAAAGATAATACCTGCCATATCTGTCTGCGCTCCAGCACCATTGACACCGTCAAATCCTTTGAGAAGGCAAGCGAGTTTATTCATACAGCATATTTCAAACACAATGGTATTTCAAAGTGCTCTACACACAAATAATAAAAAAATAATCGAGATCTAAATTTAGAATTGGGAGAAAAATGTCTGAATGGTGAGATGTAAACTCAGAATTGAGAAGATATCAGATTTCTCTGTTTATATCTTGCAATTCAGACCTTTTTTCCCCTCAGAATTGTGAGAAAGTGTGAACTGAGATAAAAAGCCACAGTTAACAACCTTTTTAATTTTTTTTTTCAATCCATGACGGAAACAGGGTTCCAGATGGTTGCTTACCAGTCGTGTCTGTGTAGGGACTGAGAGTGTGGTCGTTTAGATCAAGTGCACCAACTGCAAAAACAGCAACAAGAAAAATAGCTTCAAAAGGAGTTAAATAGATTAATATTTAAGCACAAGCATTAATTTCATTTTATAAATACATTTCTGTATTTATGGAAACAAAGGAAAGGTAGGCCTATGTATCTTTCAAGTCATTTTGGATAGGTTTATTTGTTTAGCTCATCTCAAGGCATTTTGGGCTTGTCTTCTCCAATACCTTAGATTTTTAGAGGTAAAATGTTAAATAATAGATATCACCATAGATCCCAGTTGCTTTTTTGTTTTGTTTTCTGAAATGAGGTTTAAATATGCAAATGTGGATAAAGCCTTGTTCAAAATGCCTGTTTTATTTTGTTGACATATTAGAGTTCCTCCAAAATATAGGTTGTAATAAAAGTTTTATGTTTTGTGTGTATATATACATGAGAAAATGGCTTTTTACAATTTGTTTTGCAATCCAAAGATGCAAATAAAGAATAATAAACTCTCAAATGTGTTTAGCATGTTAATAGTCTGAAGCGAAATAGCACAAAATGATGTTTGTGGTGTCAAAGTGTTATTTTGTTCATTAGCAAATGAATAATTACAGCTCATTTGTCTATGGATTTAGTTTGTTATATAGTATTGGCTGTTATAGACCCCATAGAGTCACCTAGCAAGCAATTTTGTAATCTGATGTATTTCCTTTTGAATCGAGACATTTGTAGGATCATATTAGAGAGTATGCCCCTTTTTAATAGCCAATAAGTATTAGTTATGTCGAATTTTATTTAAATAGTTATATCAAATGTGCATATTTCTGAATTGTGTTAACTTTCAGGAGTACGCTAGCATAATGATGTGATGTGAACTAAAAGGCAAAAAACTCTGATATTTGATTTCATGGCTTTAAACCTGCCATGAGAAATATTTTCCGTATTGAGCACAAGCATTTGGTAAACCCACACAACCCCACCTTTATAGACAGACTAGCCAAGAGAAGACGCATAAAAATTGAATTATGGCTAACAAATCAATTGACTTTCAGTGATGTCATAGAACCGGGTGATATAGTACCAGCTGTGTGATGCATCGCCGTTGCAGCGTCCTGATGGCCTGTTCCGCCTGTTTGGAAAGAAATTTGGGAATATTCACATCGATTCCAGGATATTAGTCTGTCAGTAATACAACGTTGTGATTGTGTGTTGATTAGTTGTGTGTGTTTTATTGCTAGATACATACTGATGTCGAGATGAATGCCTTGAGGGTCACCTGTGAACAAATCCAGACACACACTGCAGTTCGCTCTCGTTTATAGGTTTCATATGTTTTTATATTTCAACATACCTTTCTGTATGTCTACCACAGGTTTGTGCCGACCGTTTCCATTTCCTGTAATGCAGTAATGAATTATGTGTCAATACTGTAAGATGAAATCCCTGCTGGAATCATGCAAAGATATCCTTCAGCTGGTCTAATTTGGATTTTCCAGCAAAGAAAGGTAATTATTATTGACTGGAGCTTACCGTTTGTATCGGGTAAATCTGCACCATTATTATCCGCCCAACCATCTGAGAAGAAAGCACAATGGAGAAATATCATGCCTCCAGTTGTTTTGTTTTGGTATTAATTTTTAATTGAAAATAGGGATAATACTTTACCATAAAGATCTGTTTATTAACATTAGTTAACTACATTCAAATTAACTATTAATAATGTTGTAGAAGTATTGCTTGTTGTTAGTTGATTAATTTCTTTTTTAACACTAGCTAATATTAACATAAATGCTAGAAATATTGTACTTTTTTTTCGTCATTCACTTAAACATGTTCAAAATCAAGGTTAATGCACTTTGAATAAACAACCAGCAATAGTATTTTTATTAACTAACATTTAAATAGATTAATAAATGCTGTAAGAAATATACTGCTTATTGTTAGTTAGTTAGTTAGTTAGTTAGCTATTGTATTAACTAAAGCTAAAGGAACAGTTCACTAAAAAATAAACAGATTTGTAGACATTTAGCATTATTGAATAGGTGTTGCGTGTGAAATATTTCTTTAACAAACGAGGCCTTATTGCAGATTTTCCTAGAATAGTTATTATACCTGAATAGTCTGTGAAGAAATGATCCGGATGTGACATTGTGTCAAAGACTACAGACGAATCTGTAAATATCAGTCCCAATTAAGATTTGACATACTTTCAGTTCCAGCGCTTCAAGTCTCTTTCCACCAAACCACGAGGGGTTTTTGGTGAGCATTTTGTTTAACATCAGTTTACCTGTTGTATCAGCTGGTGATTTTGATTGGGCTCCATTATCAGAAATGCCTGGAAATATTATAAAAGATATTATTAGAAAGACTCTATTAACATAATATACTATTCCTAATGTAATGCTAGGAAACAGATTAATAATTAACTTACTGACTGAATGGGTATAATCACCGTTCCCATTGTCAACAAACAGGTAATCCAGTCCGGGAGAGTCTGATATACAGAACAAGAGACTATTAGCAATGGATTGGCTTCTAGACATATTGAAATATCTCTAGTTATGTCTAGTTATTCTTTTATTCAATCAGTTGTTCTATCTATCCATCTAAAAGCTTCTACACCCATTCAGTGAGTTGAGCTATGACTTCAGTGATCAGTCTGTGTAGTTCATACAGATGCATGAAACCCCAGTGACCTCTCGTGACACTGAAAATGTCTCTGAAAGTTGTCATTTTGCTACCTTTGGAGCAAATGTCACGACTGAAAGTCTGACAGGGTTTATAAGACGTGTGCTGGAATAATCCCAAAGCTATTGAGGTAAAAGCACTCTAAATTTACAGGACCTAAAGGAGCACAGAGAGGCAGCCAGCAGCCATTACCTGGAGGAGCGTCTAGAACCGGACCGCCACTGGACGGGTGCCCTGGACTCAGGCCAGCAGCTGAAGAGAAGAACCGGTGAGAGAAAAAAGACAGCTTTAAATCACACCAGTCATCTTTCTATAAATTATTAGGCAGAGAACAGGATCTGGCTGGTTTATTCAGCTTATTCAGTCAGTGTGGCTCATAATTAGTAGAGTGTGACAGAATGAGGGAAGGAGCAATTTCACAGCATGGGCATTAAAGTAAATCAAGTGAACTTAACTAGTGTGGGCTTTCCTGTTTGTTACAAGGCCAATGAGATCAGCAGAAAGCAATTCTGGTGTCCGCAGCTCAAAAGCCATAAACATCAAGCCTTTCTGTTTAAGTGAAAAATGGATGACTTGAATTGGACTCTTACCTGCCGAATCCACCTGAAATGCGAGTCCCATGTGATCTGTTGAGACAGCGTCAGTTACTAGGCATGTGGGTGGAACGTCTGGAGGAGTGTCTAAGAGGTCTAAAAGCGTACCTAGCCCGTCTGTTTGAGTGTCTGGACCAAAGCTCTCTCCTATTCCACCTGTAGAGGGAGACAGTCTGTGTCCATTCTACATTCTGTATTCCTTCCATTAATTAATGAGAATGAAGAAATGCTCACCCATTAAGTCAACAAGGAAGTCATGGCTTGACTGATCTATCACTCCTGCAATTACATTTTGCAGTGATATGTTTGAGTTCCTAATATACACAGTATGTTCTGATGCTCACATTATTGTTTAGAGAACATGTATAGATGTTTTCGGTGTTGAATTTATACACTTTGGTTTTAAAGTTGAGGTGATTAAATTGTTTTAATGTTTTTGAAAAATCGAAAGTACTGTATTCTCAAATATGATTACAATTAAAAATTACTTTTTTCATCTTAATAATTTTAGAATATAATATATTCCTATTATGGCAAAGTTGTATTTTTTTTTTTTTGCATCATTTCTCCAGTCTTCAGTGTCACATGATCCTTCAGAGATCATTCTAATATACTAATTTGCTGCTCAAGAAACATTTAAACATTGAAAACAGTTAATGCATTTTTAAGGATTCAGTGATAAATAGAATGATCAAAAGAACAATATTTATTTGAAATGTAAAATTAAAAATGTCTGTCACTTCTGGGATCAATTTAAGGTGTTGTTAATATATATATTACTGGTCCCCAAAGTTTTCAGTAGTAGTGTTGGTGCTTTTGATCAGAGTTTTGGTTTTTGGACTCAATAACTCAATCTTGACTAAATGTATTTTGCTTTTGTAGGGCGTTCAGAGTTCAGCTGATGTTTACCTGTCGTTTCCAGGTGAGAGCTTGTGCCAAATGAATCAAAACCACCTGCAACATACATGAAACAAACAACACATGACAAGAATTTAAAAGTATATTTTATTCTCAGAAATGAATGGTTCATCCGTGGTCGGATTTTAAATCATGTTTTTCTACCTGCTTCTTGAATCTGAGATGTGCCCGTCATGAAATGATCCAAGCCTGCATCAAAAACAGCAGGTTAACATCAGACATATTTTTTTAAAAATCTTTTTTCATGCTGTATGAAATGCCAGTTAATTAAAAACAATGTATTCAGTGTTTCATCACCTGTAAATCCTGTTTCTCCTCCGTTCAGTAGTTGTTTGTGTCCATTACCTGTAAGGAGAACCCAATTAAAATGACTAAATCGCTCATTCTGATTAATATGATGCACAGTATTGTTTGCTGTGCATTAAGACTCACCGTTAGATTCTATCTCAGGGATTTCTAAATGTACAAGATAAAACTTACATAATTATGACTTTATCAATTATCATTTAACAGAAAACATTTGGTATGCTTTGATGTTTATCACCTGGAGACTCGATTTGAGATCCATCGTAAGCTGTTTCCCCTAATGAAAGAATATAAGATCTGTTTATGTAAAAGTGTGTACAGCATTTAAGAAATAAGAAACGACCCCCATGAGATGCAATAGTGAGATCCTGTTATACACATACCATTTTCATACTGTAAGCCATCTGTATGTGGAGCGAATCCCTCTGACCCTATGCAAAGAGGATTATAATTGTATAACTTTTACTTGAAGCCTTTATATATAATTAATTCACGTACTTTTATTTTTAAAGGAATAGTCGACCCAAAAATGAACATTTGCTGTGAATTTACTCACCACTGGGCCATCCAAGATGTAGATTAGTTTGTTCCTTCATCAGAATAATGGAGAAATGTATAAGATCACATCACTTGCTCACCAATGGATCCTCTGCAGTGAATGGGTGCCGTCAGAATGAGAGTCCAAACAGATGATAAAAACATAACAATAATCCACACAACTCCAGTCTAATTTGAAGTTAAAAACTGGTTAACAATGGATTTGTTTTTGTTTTTTTACAAACATGTAACTTTACAATAATGGCCTAGAGTCATGTGAATTATTTTTTATGTTTATGTTTATTGTTAAGACTCTCTGTCGGCACCCGAGGGTCCACTGGTGAGCAAATGATGCTAAATTTCTTTTCTCTAATGAAGAAGCTCATTTACAGCTTGGATGGCCTGAGGGTCAGTACATTTTCAGTAAATTTCCCCTCTTTTTGATTGAAATACCTGTAGGCTGGGATTGGACCTCGGAGGAAACTACACCCACACCTTCTGATGTCTGTCCTGCTGCAGGTCGGTCAAAAGTGTGGCTGGATAACATTGTTGACCCATGACCTGCTGCTATATGGGCTGATGACCCTTGACCCGATGGCACTGTGAGATTGAAGAAAATATCTCATTGTGAAGTGAATAAAAGATGAACCACCTTATTTGCATGACCAAGATTAGAATATTCCAGTATTAATAGGCCTTTGGCTATATTTTTATTTTATGGGCATAACACATATTATAAGCCAGGATTGCCTTAACATAAACAGAACAACTCTTACCTACAGAAATGGACACTGAATGGACACCCCCATCTGTGCATGAAACACATTAAACATATTGGGTTTCTCTAGAGCCTCAAGTTTTTTATTTATTTGATATTTAGTATCATATTTCGGACAATAATTAAATAGTGTTTCTAAATGTCATTACCAGGGACTTTAGATCCTGAACTTCCAGTAGCAGCTGCTCCTCCAGCTCCTACACCTGAGAACAATTTTCATTATCATTCTTCATTTTATGCACTACTGTTTAACAATTTATTATTATTATTATTATTTAAGAAATTAATACTTTCATTCAGCAAGGATGAAAGTAGCAGTAAAGACATTTGTAAGGTTACAAATGATCTCTGTTCCAACTAAATGCTGTACTTTCTATTCATCAAAAAATCCTGAAAAAAATCTATAACTCTTTCCACAAAGATATGAATGCAGAATGAAAGATTTCTGAAAGATCATGTGACATGGAAAACTTCGCATCACAGTAATGAATTACATTTTAAAATATATTCAAATAGAAAAATTTTAATTGCAACTATATATATATATATATATATATATATATAATACAGTTTTTACTGTATTTTTTAATGAAATGCAGCCTTGGTATTCACAACAGACGTTTTTTAAATAAATACTGACATCAAACTTTTGATTTGTATTATAAAATTAAATTTTTTTATTTAATTTTAGTATTGCATGTACTACATAATAAACCTATTAGTATTTCTAGCGTATATTGTATTTATGCCAGACCAAATACATGTGTACCTTTTTCTATTCTATTCTATTCTATTCTATTCTATTCTATTCTATTCTATTCCAGATTCAGTGATCAGGTACCTGGAGGAACTATCTCTGATTTGGACCCATCTTGCCCACCATAACTTGCATCTGTAAGTGAAATAATTTCAGTGATTAGGCAGTAAACTTGTTAAAAGAAAAGCATATTTACAGCAGATGAACAGGTAAAGTACCATGAGAACTTGAGCCAGATGGCTGAGAGAACCCATCTCTACCGTTACTTCCTGTAACCCACAAAGAAACTTTACTGAGACAAAATTCTTCGTACGATAATGAAACATTGCTGTCAATCTTAAAAATGCTCCAGTAATCCAATAGCATGCAGTTAGTAGTTTAATTAAACAACAATATTTTATTAATTACTCACCACCTTGCATCATATTTTCTGAATGAAATCCAACTCTTGCCTATTTTGCCTTAACATGTCACTTTATCACAAAATATGATGTGCACTGTGTAGCATTTTTGCATTATACAACCATTTGTAAGGTTGGGAAATTTAGTATTACTGCATTATCAGCTGCCACAGAGATATGATTTCTGTCTTTCTCTGAGCCAGGTTACAACTATTTGTTACATTCTCAGCCAATTTTCAAATGTTTGACATTATTTTATGTCTAATTTCACAGTTAGAGTTAAACATTAACCAAGATCTGTGGATGATTCATTATTACACAAAAGCAGCAACAGAAAATGACAGATTTTGAAAAAAAAAACATTTATTTATTAACTTATTCTGAACATATTAATTAGATAGATGCAGGGCTGTTTTAATAAATTCTGATTGAAATGCTGGTCACCATTTGCTCCATTTGAAGCTGTTGATGTGCTGCCTGATGCTGTAATGACAAAAACACTAGTTTAGTTCTTGATTGGCCATGAAAGAGAAGATATATCTAGATTTGCCCTTCTGATGTTCGGCTATGGCCATGTGCGTATATTGTAGCTCTGTAGTGGATTTCCTGCACAAGGTCAGTCAGTGTTGCTTTTCTAAAGTACGATTTGTGTGAAAGTTTTGCCCCTGATAGATCAGGTTCACACTTACAGACTTGGCCAGTTTGAGTGCCGCCATTAAGTTTCTGACCTGGGAAACGAGCAAAGGTTTTGTCAAAAGTTGTATTGGACTTCAGAAAGGCCTGAAAAGTGGCCATTGAGCTTTCAACAAATTCACCTTTCACCAGAGGCCATGAGAAGCTAATGCACTCCGTACAGAACTTGTTTTTGCGTTATCGAGTAGACTTTCCTTACCGTTTGGGGATTCGCCCGCAACGGCGCTGCCAGGAGTCATACCTTAGAGAAAAATAGCCCTTCAGTCTAAACAAGGTCCTGAAACATTGGCCCAACAAACATGCAATCTCACTGCGCTACAGGCCTGTGTTTTACATGGATCTGTGCACCTGATGTTTTGTCTTTCCACAATTATTAATAAATCGAGCAATGCCGTTCAGCCACTTTGGCTAAAATCCCCACATACCTGATCCCTAACCAGATTAATTACTGATCGACTTCGCTCACTGAGTAGGGTGCACCCAGTGAACTATTTTCCAGTGCTGAGAGGTTCAGTGTTCTCTGCCTCCAGCTATAAAGAGGATTAGCTTCACCTTACCCGAGCCTTTGGGTGCTGCGGTGGCCTGCTGCGATCCAGCTCCTTTGGAAAACAAGGGAGAGGAACAAAAACCATATTCTTAAGATTCCCAGAGATCATTTCTCACAGGTCAATCAATCTCTTCCAGTCAGGTGGCTTCTGGAAGGACTAACACTCTTTTTACATGTGCTTTAGGGGTTTTGCATCTTGTATAAACCATTTATGTACATTTTAAGCTGATTTTATTGTCTTTTATGTGCATTTTAGATCTGATTTTAGTTTACTTTTTCCAATGTCGCTACCACATTAGAACTAAATGTTTATCTTTGCTACATGTTAAATATAGAGTAACATCATTCTTTAGATTTTAACACCGTAATTTATCGATTAACTCTGCTGAACAATTTGGGGTCATTAAATTTTGTTTTTGACAGAAATTATGCATTAAACTGATCAAAAGTGACAGTAAAAATATTAAGCATTGTTTTCAAAATGTATACAAATTAGAAATGTTTCTTCAGCGTAATGAATTCTGAAGGATCATGTGACTTTTAAATGGTAATACCTTTTCTCAATATTAGAGTTTTTACTGCATTTCTGGTGAGCAGAAGAGACAGACCCCAAATTTTTTAATGCTAGCAAATCATAATTACCATACAAAAAAGTACTGTGGTACCATGGTTGTATCAGATGGCAATACTGTGGTATTTTGAAATATACTATAGTACTGAAATCCATGGACTCTTGTAAGAACTTTAAAAATACTATATCAATATGAAATATTATGGTGCATGAATTTCAATACCAAGGTATATTGAAGTTCTATATTATATTATGTTAGTGATATCATGGTATTAATATGATACTCCAAAGTACTTAAAAGAATATATTGGCCAAAAAACATGGTTTTACCATGGTGTCATGTCCAAAAATACTATGATACTGTATAGTTACCATACTTTAAAATCATAATGTAAAAGCTTAAAAAACGGACTATTACCAATGCTCCCATGTCCAAAAAACACAGTATACAAAAAATAATACCACAGTATGTTTTGTAAGTGTAATTTCTGATTATGGCAGAACCCCAAATATTTTGAATAGCTCAGCCTCATTAAGAAAGACTGCCTTTTGAAGTAAATTATGATTTATTATGTGATTATTAAAGATGACTGAGGTTTTGCACAATGGTGGTAAGTTGTGAACTTGTCACCCACCCTTCATATGCTGACCTTTGGAGTCATCATCATCTGTAAAGAAAAGGGAAAATCGATACAGTTTATAACAACCGCTCCTTTGTTTAGCCCTTCTCCTCTTTCTGTCCCGAATCCCTCGCAGATCTGCTGACTGTTATCTGAATAATATGAGCCCAAAGAGTTTAGGATCCACTGATCTATTTTAAGTGAAATGCTCTTTTGTTTGCTCTCTAAGACTTTTTTTTTTACTCACATTAATGCATTTATAGTGGTAAAAAAATGAGTTTATGAAGCTAAACGGACTTTAAAAAAGGTTTAAAAGAGATTTACTTTAAAACTGTTTAACCTGAACATTATAGTGTTAACTTCTCATATTGTCCTTTTGCAGGATCACATCTAAAGTCAACCTGCCCACAATATGAGCTTCTTGATATGGTACGATTGGCTCTCATCAGGAGGTAACATCTTAAAGAACTTCATCCCCTACCCTCTTCCTCCTCAGACAGTTCTTCTTCACCCTCTTCAGCCTCAAAGTCATTTTCCTCAGGCTCCTTATCTGTCCCGAGAAATAATCCAGCAGTTTAATGAGTGGGTAAAGACGCTTGGGCGCTTTATGTTGAACATAAGAGTGTGTCATTAAATAATCCCTCTGGGAAAAGAGCTCGTACCTTCAACAGGAGCCGTTGATAGGGTGGACGCCAGAAGCACAACAGCCACTGAAGCAATTACAAGATTTCTGTGAAAGCAACATGATAAGAGTCCAGAATAAGCACATGTGGAGCAAATTCGACCCAGAAAACACAATAAAATGCTGTGTAATGTTATGTCACACTTACTACTAGACAAGAAATTAGCAATTTATCATGCATTTTCTCAAAAACAGCTTAAAATGGGCATTAAAAACAATGCTCTTCAGAAATGCATGCTTTTAATATTATTTTTCATGTAGTTATCACTTTCATACAAAGTAAATTCATCGATTGGGCTTTTGAAAAACTCAAGTAATGGATAAAAGTAATACTTAGCTTTGAGTTTGTATGTTTTAAAGTATTCAGTTATTGGCCATGATATCACATTCCTCAACGAGATTCCCAGCATCAAATGATTAGAGTAACACAGACTTTAAACTATAACAAGATATAAGTCATATGCATCAAATCTATTAAAAAACACAGGAAACACCTGTGTTTGATTCCCAAGGAATGCGAGATTGAATGCATATACTTTGAATTCAATGCAAGCTGCTTTGGCTATATGCATAAACGTAAAACTCCCCATTCAGACATCTTAATATCACTGCTCCTTCTTGACATATCTTTATAAATTATTGATCAGTTAGCTATAAGTTGATCCCCTGATGTCAGATATTGGTTGTTATAAATCAATCGTCATTGACTTACCGTGACAGCATCTTTAGCACAGGTCTATGTGGGAAACTGTGCAGCAGACATAAAGCAACCAGCAAACGTGCTTTTGACTTCCTTATGCTTGACTGGCCACCAAAATACATTTTATACCCTTCCAGCCCCCATACTGGTTAGGGGCAGGACTTCTAACCCCAGCCCCTGCCATTCAAACTACTCCCACCAATCAAACCACAGGTGAGTACTGACACATTTATGATTCATAGTTTATATTCAGATCGGATCTGCAGTGTCTTCAATCATTAGAATGCACAAATGACAATAAATATCTTCTACACATTTGCTGTTATACCAGAAATTGGGATGAAAAGCATCTTTATTCATGGTTTGCCCCATCATCCCTTTGGCCCAGCAGACAGCGGTGGAATCAGTAAGGCAGCTCAACCAGTGGAGGGCACAGCCAGCCTACAACATCACACAGAGACCAGAGCCAGAGGAACTCATGCAGGAAGTTACAGGTTTTCTCATTTATCACCCTTGGAAACATGATGACCTGGCTGGTCAAGATGACCTGGCTTTCAAGCATATTCTGTGACTCTTATCAAAAACAAATAATGGTGCAGTTTATTAAGTACTTGCTTTGATTGTCTTTATAAATCATATTTTTAAAATGTATTTCAATTTCTAAAACAGAATTAATAGGGCAAAATCCATAAATTGCCCCCAAAATGCTACAGTTTGTACAGTCTGGTTTGGGTTTTTTCTTTCTTTTCCTTTTTTATTAATTAATTTATTTATTTCCTTTTATAGTTTGTATGAATATTGGGACATTTTACATCATAATTTTTTATTAACATTTTTAAATAGATTTATATTAATATTTATTTATTCTTTATCCATGATAATGTATAATGTAATAAAAAAAAAAAATTTATGTATTTTTTATATATATATATATTACTGTTTTTAAATTTTAGAAAATTTATATTAAAATATAATCTAAAAGGACCTTAAAGTACAATATTCCCAAAAAATGCCTATTGCAAAAATATGTATGCAAAATTTATAAAAAAAAAAAAAAAAAAAAGTAAAAACTTTTTTTTATTCCGTGTATTTATTTATGCATTTTAATATTGATTAAATGGGGACCATAAATGTTGCCAGGTCTTTCAGGAAAGAAAGCCAACAACATTAGGAATTACATGTCCTGTTTAAATTGGATTAGTATGGTCCATTCAAGTGCTATGGTATCTGTATGTTTTGCATAAGCTAATGCTTCTGTCTCATAGAAGAAACTGAATAGCTGGAATATCGCAAGTAGATTGCATTCCTGTAGCGTGTGCCAGTTCCCATCAAGCCTATTTTACAATGTAACAAACACCAGCAGGCCTTGAAATGCATTTCTGTGATAAACCTCTCACAGAATGATGAGCTAATTGGACATTTGTCATAGCAAAGCTATAAGGAGCTCTGGAGCTCAACAAGCTTTCTTTGTTGGAATGTAAAATGTGAACTATGTGTGTGTATTTTGATTGATATGTACAGTCGTGGCCAAAAGTTTTGAGAATTACATAAATATTGGAAATTGGAAAAGTTGCTGCTTAAGTTTTTATAATAGCAATTTGCATATACTCCAGAATGTTATGAAGAGTGATCAGATGAATTGCATAGTCCTTCTTTGCCATGAAAATTAACTTAATCCCAAAAAAACCTTTCCACTGCATTTCATTGCTGTCATTAAAGGACCTGCTGAGATCATTTCAGTAATCGTCTTGTTAACTCAGGTGAGAATGCTGACGAGCACAAGGCTGGAGATCATTATGTCAGGCTGATTGGGTTAGAATGGCAGACTTGACATGTTAAAAGGAGGGTGATGCTTGAAATCATTGTTCTTCCATTGTTAACCATGGTGACCTGCAAAGAAACGCGTGCAGCCATCATTGCGTTGCATAAAAATGGCTTCACAGGCAAGGATATTGTGGCTACTAAGATTGCACCTAAATCAACAATTTATAGGATCATCAAGAACTTCAAGGAAAGAGGTCAATTCTTGTAAAGAAGGCTTCAGGGCGTCCAAGAAAGTCCAGCAAGCGCCAGGATGGTCTCCTAAAGAGGATTCAGCTGCGGGATCGGAGTGCCACCAGTGCAGAGCTTGCTCAGGAATGGCAGCAGGCAGGTGTGAGCGCATCTGCACGCACTGTGAGGCGAAGACTTTTGGAAGATGGCCTGGTGTCAAGAAGGGCAGTAAAGAAGCCACTTCTCTCCAAAAAAAACATCAGGGACAGATTGATCTTCTGCAGAAAGTATAGTGAATGGACTGCTGAGGACTGGGGCAAAGTCATATTCTCCGATGAAGCCCCTTTCCGATTGTTTGGGGCATCTGAAAAAGGCTTGTCCGGAGAAGAAAAGGTGAGCGCTACCATCAGTCCTGTGTTATGCCAACAGTAAAGCATCCTGACACCATTCATGTGTGGGGTTGCTTCTCATCCAAGGGAGTGGGCTCACTCACAATTCTGCCCAAAAACACAGCCATGAATAAAGAATGGTACCAAAACACCCTCCAACAGCAACTTCTTCCAACAATCCAACAACAGTTTGGTGAAGAACAATGCATTTTCCAGCATGATGGAGCACCGTGCCATAAGGCAAAAGTGATAACTAAGTGGCTCGGGGACCAGAATGTTGAAATTTTGGGTCCATGGCCTGGAAACTCCCCAGATCTTAATCCCATTGAGAACTTGTGGTCAATCCTCAAGTGGCGGGTGGACAAACAAAAACCCACTAATTCTGAAAAACTCCAAGAAGTGATTATGAAAGAATGTGTTGCTATCAGTCAGGATTTGGCCCAGAAGTTGATTGAGAGCATGCCCAGTTGAATTGCAAAGGTCCTGAAAAAGAAGGGCCAACACTGCAAATACTGACTCTTTGCATAAATGTCATGTAACTGTCGATAAAAGCCTTTGAAACGTATGAAGTGCTTGTAATTATATTTCAGTACATCACAGAAACAACTGAAACAAAGATCTAAAAGCAGTTTAGCAGCAAACTTTTTGAAAACTAATATTTATGTAATTCTCAAAACTTTTGGCCACGACTGTACTATTATGTTACAATGATGCTGTGTGTTTTATTATTAAACCCTGAATCCACTACATGTAAAATATGTTAGCTTAAATAATGTGTGACTATACGGTTAGCTTTTGTTTTCCTGCTAATGGAGAAATATTAGGCTTATTTAGGTTCACAAAAATGCTTTGCATGTACTTGAGCATTAGAGTAGTGTAGTAATGTCCACCTGCTGGTACAGTGTCTATCACAGTATAGTAGCAGTGTGGAATGACAAGACATATTGAAAAGCTGTATTATTACACATTAGCTGGTCTTATTGGCAGACATGGGCATATTTCTGCTGGCCAGTTTCTTGTCCTGTGGCTTCCCTCATTCCTGCAGGCCTGCCTGATCTCAAACAAAAGCTCTCTGTTAGGTGCTTGAAACCATAGCGCTCTTGGATCCAACCTTGGGTGACGAGATTAGAAGTTGCAGGCCTGGATCTGTTCAGCTCGGTCGGTGGGGTCAGGCGGTACAGCGGGCGGCTGCCGTACAAGGAGACTGTGCTCGGACCATATGGAAAAGGACAGACCACCACAGAAGTATCCTATATGGCAGAAATAGATTTTTCCAAAATGACAATATATTCTGTTTAAAATGACAAAATATACTTTAGAGGCAAGAACATTTTTGTCAGTGATATGCATGTAATACACTGATGTATTTTACAATTATTTTAAATAAATTGTGTAAATATTGTGCCAATGTATGGTCATTTTATTATTTTTAAATCATTATTTTATTTAATATTTAATATTATATTTATATAATATTTCAAAACATAAAAAGGATTGTATAATTATAAAATATATATATATATATATTTATTTAATTTTTTATTATTTTATATTTTGTTAAAATTATATTTTATTAATATGTGTTGGTGTGTGTGTGTGTGTGTGTGTGTGTGTGTGTGTATGCATGTAGAATAAGCAGAAAAATAAAATATTTGAAATATATAAAATTATTTATATATATATATATATGAAATTTTGGGCATTTTTTTACATTTTAAAATATGAAATATTACTTTTAAAATACATTTCAGTATTAAAAAAAAAAAAAAAAAAAGCAGTAAAAACTATGGGTAAACACAAAAATCCTCAGAGACTACAGTGGCCCACAGGAGAGCATGTAGGAAGCGAGAGGTGAGTTCTGCTGTGGTCCAGCACACACACATACTGCAAGTTTTCTCATACAGATTCCTGTTCTATTCTCAGATTTCGGCTTCATCCAGAGCTCTGTTAGGAGTTTTTGTCTCAGTGGTCACGAGCCACCTCTGATCATCCTGAAGGAGCCATTCTGTTTAGAAACCCAATCCGTCTGAAATTACTATGTGGCACTGGAGTTTTGGGTCCCTGAACCGTTCCGTAATTAATCACCGTGGGCCAAATCTAATATGTCGTATAGCAGGACAGAGGAACAGTGTGGACAGGTGGACATTAAACTTGATCAGAGGGTCAGACTAGTTCTCATTTCCTGCCTGTGGTCTCAAATTAATGTTCGCCACCGATATTAAACAACCACAGAATAATTACTGCATTGCAAAAAGTGATATGATTTCATATACTTTCTAGTTGATGTTACTATTTGTCAGTACTTGCATACAATTCTAAGGTGAAAGCCTCACAGTACATTAAGACTATTGTTTTGTATTACACATTTTCTGAAATGTTATGTATGTATAATCAAATGAGGCATCATCTAATTAAAATATGCATAGAAATTTCAGAACTGAAATTGTATAAAATCCAGATTTAAATTCTCCATTTGGATACACTTTTGGATATCCTTTTTTTTATCACTCCATAAATCAGAAAATAATGTCCACAGCCAAAAATCAGGTGAATTATAGGCCATATGAACATACAAACTGCAAACCTTCAGAGTTCTGGCTCAATACGAGAGAGAGAGAGAGAAAAACTTTTTTTGTTGTTTTTAAAACACTCTTGAAAGATGTGAATTAATTGAAACTTACCGACACAGATAAAGTGTAATAAACACTTAAATGTGTATTTTGGATGGTTACTTTCTCCAGTCTGAAAGAAGACATGTTATGGAAGGAAAATCTCAAACAGCTGTTTGCAAAGGAACAACTTAAAAATCTTCATGTTCCATAAACAATAACAGAATTTTGGTGAACTGTTCCTTTAAGAACTTTAAAGAACTCAAAACTATTTGAATGACTGACAGAGAAATGAATTGAATAAAGAAAAGCGAGTGTGGACGGAACTTATCGCACACTAAAGCCAAACACAGTGTTGAAATCTTTGTTGGCACTCAATGGATGCTGATAAATGAGTTTTCAGATAACAGACACTCTTATGAATGTGTCGTTTTGAAGTTTGAATGGGGTTTTATCTCGTTGTTAGTTTTGCATATTAAACAAACAGTAATTCGTTTCCGTTACGTGTAAAACCTGTCGACTGAGTGTTTTGCTGTTTGTCAGTAAAAGGTAAGTCTTTTCTCACAGATATCAGCCTCTAGATCGAGTTGTTGTTTAAACCCTCTTACGCTTTAAATTAAAGTATAATATTTCTTATTTCTTCTCGCGCCCTTCCGGCCTGTTGGGAAAGTGGGCCGCGGGGGAAGCTAATGCACTGTGAGGGTCAAGCTTCAGTTGCCGCCTCCAATCTGAAACCCAGCTTTTGTTTCATCGGCCTCCCGTAAGTTTGGGGTGACGGGAACATTTGCACACAGAGACCTGTAAGTCACGCTTGGACAGGCGGACCGCGAGCGCTTTGTTCGGAGCTGTTTAGTGGCTTTTGTCCACGGTACACCTTCCTCTTCCTCCTCATCCTCTCGTTTGTTCACCCCAGGGCCAGCTTTAGACCACCGAGGAGTAATGCGAGATTGTGTTGTGCTCCAAAGACCCCGTGGAGACACACGTGGAAACTTAACTCTTTCTCTGGGTAAGGGTCAAGGAATCTAGTCTGTTGTTAATTTTTTTTTTAAGTTAAGACATAAGAGCTTAGATAAGATTTCTTTCTCTGACTAAAATCGCTGAAATATGATCCATTCATAAGGCCATCTGATAACTGTGTGCAGCCGCGCAAACTAGGCCTACTTGTTTAGTTATCTGAATTGCTTGATAATACGAAATGTAAACACAAATACACATAAAACAACACACTTATTTTATATTATATATAAGTGCATACACACATTTATTTGTTTATTTATTTAGGTTTATAAAACATTTATTATTAATTAAATCCAAAATCAGTCAATAAATAAAAACTATATTATAATATTATCTTATTTTACTCTTTACATATATAAACTTTATACAAACTATATTTATATCATTATTTATATATATAGTTCACACTTTCTGCCTTGTATATAGACTTACATATAGAATTTAATGTATATTTTATATACCAGGAGAACAACTTTATTAATATAATATAGACTTATTCTTTATGAATACAAACTAGACAAAACCTAGTGACCTAACCCTAAATATTAAAGGTACTTCAAACACATTTATCCAGTTAGCCAGGTGAAACACATTCATATTTTACAATGAAGTTGTTCTGGTCCATCTGTATGAATTAATAAATCATTCTTTTTCGCTAATGATTTGAAAATTTAATAATTATGTCTATTTTTAGCTGAAATAAACCAAAAAGAGCTGGACTAAACAGCACAATAAACTGACACAGAAGTATTTGAAAAGTATTTTTGAAAAGAAATTAAATAAAAACAATACATATTACTAAGATAAAGATACAAATATCTAAAATATTTAGTTATTTTTTTGTGTTAATGTGTATATTTGGATTGCTTAGGCCTTAGGGGATTGAATTTTATTTATTTTAATTATTTGTTCTCTTATTTTATTTTTTTGTTTTTATTATTATCATCTTGTGACTATGTTGTTGAAAATTGTTGTAATTGTATTAAAAAAGCCAGAATTAGATGCAGTTTAGTATACAGACACCAACATTTTTTTTAAATTAAAAATAAAACTAAATAAATAAAATACTCCATGGTCGTTTAATTTTCTGACAACCCAGTCTTTATTAGATTTGCTCCCTGTGTACATATTAAAATGACTTCTTGTAATTCTATACAAAATTATTTTTTTGACAGTTTTCAGAGCAATCTGTGCTCTTACATTGCTAGTTTATTAGTATTCCTCCACAGAGACATAGACATCAGAGATTCTATCAAAAATTGTCTGTACAGTCTCAAATCATTGGGTGGGCAGAAAATATCTCATCCTGTGACATTTCAGGCCGACGTTTATCTGAGAGCAAGAGGGAAGGTTCTCCTTGCAGCAGCTGCAGTCTTTCATTGTCAAGGATGGGGACACCATGTGGACAAACCAATGGAACCATCGCAGGTTTGATGGATCAACATTTTCTCCAGACCCGAATCATGTAGCTTTCTCAGAATTCCTTCTGTTAGTTCTACTCTCTAAGTTCAATGTGTCACTCGAAAACAAAATATATTTAGGCCCTACGCAAACAGACAAGTGCATGAGATACACAATTCAAAAAACTCACTTTTCATCATGCATTTCCATCTTGGTAAAATTAATATATCAAACGATACAAAAGTTCTAGAATTAGGACAAAGTTAACAAATGGAATGTACAGCGAACAGCCAAATAATTTAATCTGCATCCCAGAACCCTTAGAAAGGTACCTTCACCATATGAGAGAGAAGAAAGAGAGAGAGAGAAAGGACGAGAGGAACATGTCAATGTGTTTTAATGGGATGTGAAACTCTGGTTATCTTGACTGTCTCGGGTGGTTCTTTTTACGTTTCTCCAGGAAAAATCTGCAGTGAGACACAAAAATTACATAGTGAATATATCAGTTATTCAGTTATATCAATTATTTTGTCTTATGAGTTTTTTTTTGTCTTTTGTTGTTTTCTTTGTTGAACAATAGCTCTGTTCCAAAACCAAGTGTGCTGCCTACCTAGACGGCATTTTAAGGCATCATAGGTGAACTTCCAATGCACTATGCATGCTTGAGTCAAATTTTAAATATAGGCTACTTTATGCTAGGACATCAGTGACGTCATGAAGGTTGTTCTTATTGGGGCAGTAACACCGCAAGACCCCAGAGGGCGATACAGGTGACTTCAAATGTCTTTGTTGGGTATGTCATCCACCTTATTTTGGAACGCAGAACTAAGCCAGTGTTCAATATAATGAAGCACAATGTATGACGTGTATAAATGACTCGCATGTAAATTTCTTTATCCACAAATGTAAAGGGGCATTGAAAAAGACTTTGCTCATTTTAAGACAGAAATAGGTCACTGTAAAAGATTATTGTGATTTTAACAGTAAAAGACTGTTAATTGATTATCAGTAAGTTTCCATACAATATATGGTGAATAACTGTAATTACATTTCATGTAATTTTACAGTAAAAAAGTTATACATTTTTTTAAGTGAAAAAGAAAGACATTGTACAATTTACAGTGAAAAACTGTAAATTGTCACTCCAATAATTCCCTGCATGACACTTCATATTTTATGTTTTTTTTTCATTGAAATAACTGTTTCTTCTTAGTTTTGTCTTATCAGTTGTGTACATTAGAGTTTTATCTTGCATAAAATTGTGTTAAATTAATGTTTATTGTATTATTTATCATGTGACTTTCTCATCACCACCTTTTTTTGGTGGTTATCAGTATTACAATGGTTCAAAACAGATATTAGTTCTTCAGTATGCTGGTTTATTAACATTACATCAGTTAATAAATACGCTTTTTTATTGCGAATTTAAGTTAAGTCTGTAAAACCTAAAATGTTACTACCATATTTTTAACTGTGAAATTCTGGCAACCACAGCTGCCGGTATTTTACCGTAATTGTCAAAGTTTTTTTTTTTTTTTTTTTTTTTTTTTTTTTTTTTTTTACAGTGTACTTTCATACAGTAACGGAAACGAGAAATAAAAAAGCAAAAAAATTGTGAACTGTAAACTACTAAGCTTTACTGTAAAATCTTGAATGTAGGATACTTTTGTTGATTTACAATGCACAAAATGTATGTAAATTGCTTATCAATATGCTGTTTTACCTGTTATTATTATTGTTTGTCTTGGAATTCTATTTGATACAACGTATATGCTATAATTGCCTTTTAAAGTACATTCATCTTTCTGGAAACTGCCATGTAAAAATGTGAAAAAACAAATAAAGTAATAAGTATGATTAATTTTCATAGTGTCATTCAAGACAGCAGATGGAGTAATCGGAGACAACAGGGTAAGAGACAGACACTTTTATGACAACTGTAAGAATAGAAATTTGAAATGTGTTGTCTTTATAAACATAAATTAAGGCCTATGTAAAGCTTCTAATATGTGATTATGTGATACCTGTTACAGTGTTTTTGCAGAGTCCTGGCCGCTAGGAGCTTGACATAGGGGTTTTGCTGCCATCATCTGATCCTGAAGAAGGGAGGAACAGATATTAGAATGTATAAAGTTCTCCTCTGACCTCCCATTGCCTGAAAAGTAAGTATTTTAAGCAGAATCATTCATTACCTTGTGTTGTGTCATCAAGATGATCTGGTTCATCATGGGTTTTAGAAGCAGCATCTGTAAAAAAAACAATTATAAAAAAATAGGACGTGACAAGTGTTATAATTGTTTTTTTTTTGTTTTTGTTTTTTAAATCAGAGGTCAGAGTTTTAAGTATGAAATCAAATAAAATGTATTTGAAACAAAATGATGTACATGTCTGTACTTGGCAGACACGCATTGCTAGTGCCAGATCTACACTCTTACTATATCACTGTATCTGTTCCATTTGTGTCTCATAAGGAATTCTGGAAGAAAAATCTGAGACCAATATGATGTGAGGAGGCAAATGAGTGAGTGACGTACCTGTGCCGTCTTCAACCCTGACTTCATCATCATGGGCATCAGTGTCGTCATCTAGACAGAAAGAAGCATGTGAAAGAATTAAGGCAGCTTTCAATTCACAATTTCCTAGAATTCTTTGAGAATTCAGCCCAATCAGAGAGTAACAGGTAACAAACTATTTTTTACAATCATTCATGTCTTTAGCACAAATGGTGTGAGTTGTGTCCCAAAAATATAACACTTAGGGTGTGTTCAAAAGCAGTAGTAAAGCTGATGTTAACTCGAGATGAAGTGCTATGAATGTACCGTCTGCAGCGTCATGGCTGTCTGCATCAGGGTTTTCATCAGTGTGTTCCTCTAGAGATTAAAAGAAATTGAAAGAAGATGCATTTAATGTTTTTTACATGAAAAATTCTTTGTTCTTACATAACTGAGCTCATATTTACCGTTTGATGTTGTAACATCTGTTGAGTGATTGTCATGGTCGTCTAGAAGAAGATACAGAAAAATACTGCATCGATTTCATCTTGTCTTAACACGTTTTAGTGATACTATATCTCACAATTGGGACTTTATATCTGAAACTTTGACTTTATATCTTACAATATGACTTTATATGGCAATATGTGAATATAAATAAATGATGTGGTTTTTGTCTTACCGCTGGAGTCAGATTCATTTGTCTCTACTGATGCACCATCAGGAGACTCTGTAGGTTTAGACAATCATATATTAGAAATTCCCAGCTTTTTTCTATAACAGTACAGACTGCCGGTGAATTTATTTCTACCGAAGCCCCCTTTGTTTATTTATTTTTTCTAATTCACAGTGATCCCTTTATCCTTCCCCATACCTAAACTTAACAACTACCTTATTAACTATTAATAAACAGCAATTTTGGTGTTTGTACAAGGAAAACTATTAGTTAATGCTGAATATGTGTTCCCTATACCATATATATCTGCAATAATAACTTTATATCATAGTATTACTTCGTCAAAATGTGACTTCAAAATTACTTCGTGAAAAAAACCATGACTTATTCATCTTCAATTATGACCTTATTTTTTACTTTATATTTCATATTACATCTTCATTTATGAATTTATCCCAATTATGACTAAATCTCATAATCGTGACTTTCTATCTCCAGTTGTGACTTTTTATCTCACAACGTGACTTTATGTGAAAATCTGACTTTGTATCTCAAAATTGTGACTTTATCTTCAGTTGTGACTATATCTCAACATGTGACTTTATATTGTCAGCTGTTGCATCTTAGATCTGAAATTGACTTGATATCATGTAATATATTTTTACACCTCAATATGTGACTTTATATCGTTAACTGTCTTTATATCTCACAATATGACTTTAAAACTCACAATTGTGACTTTATGTAACACAAAATAACTGTGTGTTTTGCAATTATGGCTTTATATTATGACTTTATATATCTCAGTTGAGACTTCATACTGCACAATGTGACTTTATTCTTATTTTAAACCTTCTCACAATTTTACTCTGAGCTAGAAGTGGTCTTCCATATTTATCAGTAAATACCTTGTTTCTCCTTTTCCACGCTGGAGTCATTGTCTTCGTCAGTTTCTGGAGGCATAAAAGCATTAATCAGTCGATAGATATTGTGGTTTAATGAATGTAAAATGTGAAGGCTTGAATGTTTACCTTCCCCTCCTGTTTCTGAGCTGTCTGTGTCGCTGTCAGAGCTTTCAGTGTCTGTGGACTCTGTGCTGTTCTTCTCTTTGTCCTGCTCTTTGTCTTTGCTGTCAGTGTCCGAGTCTGAATTTGAATCCAGACTGGAGCTGTCAGACTCAGGTTTGTCTTCCTGCTTTTCTTCCGTCATTTCCTCCAGTGGACTTTCATCAGACTGACTGGCTGTGGCGTCTTCTTTTGAGGTGGTGTCTTCCTTGTCCTGTTCGTCAGGTTTGGATTCGTCCTCTTTATCTTTTCCCTCTTCGCTATTGCTGTCCGTCTCATTGGTGTCCTCCTTCTCTTTGGCATCCTTCTCACTGTCTCCATCGTCTTCGGTGTCTTTCGGGTCGCTGCTGTCCTTGTCTTTGTCCTCAGCGCTCTCCTTGGTGTCTGCTGCATCAGGGGAATCTGCTGTGTCTTGATCGCTGCTGGTGTCCTGGTCTTTCTCTTTCTTCTCCGTGCTGTCGGTGTCTTTCGATTCTGAATCCTGGTCTTTGGAGTCGTCAGAAACTTTCACCTCATCAGTGTCTGAGTCGCTGTCTGTGTCGCTTTTGTCTGGCGTCTCAGAGGTCTCTCGACCCTCGTCTTCTGAGTCTTTACTGGAGTCATCGCTGGTATCTTTCTCCTCTTTCTCGCCACTCTTTTCATCTAAGTTGCCATCTGTTTTGTCTTTGTCAGAATCTGCTGAATCTTTCATTATTATATATCATTAACTGACATAAATAATTATAATTACAAGCAAAATAAATACTAATAAAACAATGACAAAAAATGACTAAGCGATATGTTTTTTTTTTAAGAGTAAAATTTTTTTTTGTGGTTTTTAGGCTTACCATCAGAGTCTTGCTGCTCATCTGTGTCTGAAGAATCCTTGTCAGAGGAATCATCTGTGTCTTCTTCTTCATCAGAGCAAAACCACAAGTGTTATTAGTAACGAAATGAAACTAATCTCTAACTACAGGCTAAATCAGACAGGATCATTATTTCAAAGATATATATATTTTTTTTATAAATTATAAAAACATAATTACTCAAATTAAAATAAAAACAAAACCAGAAAATCTACAAATAAAACGTAATTCAACATATGACTAAATACTATAAAAGTATATGAATAATGCTAATTCAACACTGATTTGACACCGTTTGATTTCAAATATTTTCTGCAGTGATTTTAAATACCTTTAGAGGATTTATTTGCATCATCAGGTGCATCATCAGAATCTTTCTTTTCCACACTAGCAGAATCCCCGTCTGAAAAAAAAACATTCATATGCCAGCATTGTTTCAGAAGAATACCGTATATCATTTTGCAGTGAGAAAGGACTGTGCCAAGAAGGACGTGTTCCTGAAACAATGTTTCTGTTCAACAGTGTTAAGAGTTCCTGCTCCTCACCCTAACCATTAACTACACCAGAGGGGAACGCTGGCTTGATAAGAATGATTAAAGGCCCACGCTCAAGCCGAACATTAACCCTCAAATCTGATTGGTTGTTATGACTGTTGTTCAGTAATCAACTAGGATGTTGCTACAGGAACATGTTCTGCTTTTGAAGCATGGGAAATCTCTACCTGAGCCATCTGAATCAGTGTCTGCCTTTTCATCCGTGTCTGTGAAGCAGAGGTGTAATAGTGAGACAGTACATCAAAATGTATCACACACACACAAACTTGGGAATATAAGAGGGAGTTTCAATTTAGAAATGCTTGTTTTTTTAATTGAACGTGTTGACCCAGAAATTATTTTCCTGCCTTTATTTACTCAGTTTTTGTTGTTGTTCCAAACCTTTATTATATTATTTTTCCATAGCACACAAATGGAGTACTTTTTACATTTTCCTTTGTAAAAAGAGATAATATCACACAGGTTTGGAGCAGTAATGTTTTTTATTTTTTTTATCCAACCTTGTGATTTGCTTTTTTCAGTTTTATGTTTATTTTTAATTTTCATCTAATATTTATTTATATTTTATTTAACTTCATTTCAATTACCAAGAACATTTAAACATATATTTTTAGAAACTAAAAACAATAAAATTGGTCATTTTAGTTAACTTTTAGACCATTGGTAAATAATGACAAAATCTTTTTACTATTCACACACAAATGTGTCTTTTTTCAGTAAGTGTGTTTGTTTACCTGTAGATTCCTCTTCTTTTGAATGTGTATCAACATCATCTGCATCTGAAATATTATATAACATATTTAAATGGACTTAATGATGCAATCTGATTTGACATGTTTGTGATCTCTCATACCTTTGCTGTCCTCTGCTGATGGTTTCTCATTGTTCTCATCTGCAGTAGATAAAGGAATGTCCTTCACTGAGAATATTTTGCACACATGTGCATTCTGTATCTTATGAAAAAAGATATTTGGCCTTCACCCACCTGAATCATCTGTCTTCTGCTGTGATGTGTCTGTTTCTGTATTAGTGTCTGTGTCTTTTTCAGTGGCACTATCAGTATCTGTTGTGTCTGATAAAGAAATTTAAATAAAAAATATAAGTGCATAACAAATATATGTTTTTGCAATTGACTCCCGCTATTTTTAGGAAATTATATATTTGAATGGGATGCATGTCTTTTATAGTTTTTATTATTTTAATCAGATAGTCTTTACAAAAAATACTTGTCAGTATATTGGTTGTTATAGGGAAATCGCACATGGAGAGTAACATGTTTAAGGCCTTTTTTTTAAATAATTGATGGATGCATTTTCACAATTGTACTAAACAACTCGTTGCATTGTTGTTGTGTGTTTAGGAAACTGATGCACAGGTTGTACCTATCGAATCTGGGCCGCTGGTGGCTTCATCCAGGCTTTTGTCACCTGAAATGGGTCGAGCTGTTAGTTTGGGCAATACTTCACTCAAAACATCTGAAACAAAAGTGAAGGCCATGATATGAGTCTTACTGTTTGTGTCTGATGTGTCAGGAGCACCATCAACCTCTTTAAAAAGAAAGAAAATGTTTAAAAAAAGAAAATTATGCAAGTGAAGCATTCATTTCTTCATGTCTATGTCATTGGCATCATCATAAAATGGGTTTCATTCCTTAAAATCCCTAAAAATTCCTTAAAATGTGTTAGCATTTAATTTTAAGCTATATAGAAACTTTTCGCACAACTTTTTATTTCACTATTCTGACTTTTTTCTCGCTATTTTGAGTTTATATCAGATTAACTTGTAATGCTAAAAGAAAAGACTTATTTGTGAATTAAAAAGTCGCAATTACCTTAATTTAAATTCGTGTTTGATTCATTTATTTTAATGTTAAAAAACAGAAGTCTGACAACAGAGTTGTCAATTGCAAAACGTAAACTTGTAATTGCAAGAAGTAACAATTGTGAAATAAAAAAATTGCAATTACCTTACTTTGTTCTTTTTTTTTTTTAATTATTAAAAAAAAATTGATAACAATGTCAGAATTCCAAGACGTAAACTTGCAATTGCAAGAAATAAACACAATTCTGAGAAAAAAAAAAGTTAGAATTGGGAGATTTAAACTCTCAATTGTGAAAAAAGTAAGAATTGCGAGATAAAAAGTCGCTACATATAATAACTAAACACAAAAATGTAATGGTATTGGTACACTTAGTTTACAATATCAACAAAGACCAAAGATCCCAATCCTTTTTATAAATTAACTAATTATCATTCATTTATAATGTGGATCATAAATATTTGGTGCTTTCTGTCATGTTGCCATAACTTTATTGATGAAAGATGCAGTGTGAGACTTATAGACAGTTTGAGCTGCAAAAAATAGATATTCTAACTCATTATTTTTGCCGTTTTCAGAAAAAATATTTACACATTCCTCAACATTCATGCTTGAAATAAAATGACTTGAGGTATTAAGTCTTATTTTATGAAGAATTTATCAAATTTAGTTTATTCTTAATAAAACAGAGTGACCAAGCTTTTAAATGTAAATTCACTTAATTTTGAGCATTAACTTGAAATACTTGTGTTTAATCATTACGATTCAACAGAAGCCTGTTTCCACTCATCTTTTTTTCCTGTTGACTCACTGTCTCCTGATTTGTAATCTAGCACCAGTTCTTCTAGTTCACTGATGCTGAACACACAGCAGTTAAACATTAATTGGTGTGTTATCATCACACTCATTCATATGTAATCTTGGAAGTCAGTGCTTTTTCTGTTGGCACAAAGCTGTGCTTCAGCGGTCAGGTCATGGTTTCTTTCTTTCTTTTATGTCCTGTATATCTAGACTCTTGATGCCAACTGACCTGGTTTTTCAGTGGTGTCAGATGAGTCACTGGGAACTGAAATCAAAGAGAATTATTAGCACAGTGTGATAACGTCACTTTGTGTTTGTTATCTGTTTTGGGTTCAGCTCAGACTGCCTTTGGAGGATCTAGAAAGTGTTTCTTACCTCCTTGTTTCTCTGCTGAATCTTCTGTAGTTCCTGTTTAAAAGACATTTTTCCAAAGTTATTTAAATTTTAATTTTAGTAATTTTGTTATGTGCTTTTGTTTTTTTTTCCTTTTTTTATATTTCTATTTTATTTTTTATTTTAGTAAATTACATTTTAAAGTAAACTTTAAAAACAGCAATATTTCTAATTCAAGTTTTCATTTAGGTTTTAATTAAGTTAATATTTTTTAGTCATTTTTCATGCACCTTTATCATTTTTATTAGTGTTTTTAATATTTATATTTAGCTTTAATTTATTTCAGTTTTAGTCATTTCAGTACTTCAAATTTTATTTCAGTTAGTGGCCAAGGCAATATTTCAATATTTAATTTACAGTTTTTCATCCAATATTTGTTAATTGATTTTGTTTCAGCTTTATTTCAATTAATGAAAAAGTTGTAATAGTTTTAAATAATTTTTTTAATTATATTTATTAGTTATTGTTAACTCTGACAAAATTATCTCTCCAAATTTTGACATTCAAATTAAGTTCATATTCATTTTATTTTACTTATAAATATTTTTTTGTTTATATTTCACTTTATTCAATTATTTCCAATATTTACGTTTTTTTTACGTTTTGTATTTTTTATTTCAGCTTTATTTCTTTTAGTGATTTTATAACTGTGTATAAGTGATTTTATTTTATAATGTTTAATAAGATTTTTAAAGAATCATTGTATTTTGGTTTACACTAACAACTCTGCTGTTTGTCTGGATCTTGATGTTAAAATTCAAGTTCATGTCCATCTTATATTAGTTTTTTCCACAGTTTAAATAACTCATTTTACAGTGAGACGTGATCTGTATCAGCCAGACCAACCTGAGTCTCCATTTCCAGGGTGAGAAGTTGGAGGAACTGAAAAAAGAGAGAAAAACATGTTTTTCAGATGAACTGGAAACCCTTCTATGGTTTATTAATTTAGGCAGAAATATAGCTCAAATTCATTGCACCTTACCATTGAGTATCCTTAGGGCAGTAGCCGCCTCTGAGATTATAACATGAAGTCAGAACAAAACACAATCAGTCACATAAATCAGATAATATTCATTGAGAACCAGATACTTTTTGTCCTCTTTATAACTATTCTGCCTGCCCAGAGAATGTATAGAGCTTATAGAGCTATAAAATCAATGTGCAAAGCAATCATTTGAAAGAATCTGAGAAATGACTTCATATTGAGATCTCTGATGTTTAATTGCAGGCATTGCTGAAATCTCTTCTGAAACTCTCAAGGAGACACATATGAGATTATTGGGGCCTTTCTCTTAGGAAATGTAAGTCCAGTTTCATCCCTTTTCTGTTTAAGAGATTAAAAAGGGATTTTTCTGTCTATAATGACTTTCTTGAACAATTGTAGTCGTGCAATGCAGTTCATTCTTCTTTCACAGCTCATGCATTCAGAGGCAATAATTAACTTAAAAAGTAATAATTTGCATTATTAATATTAATGTGTATAAAAGACACATTCTTACCATCATTATCCGTTCCACCTGTATCAAAACAAAAGACAAGACAGTCAGTTAGTGGTGTGAGTGCACTGAGCTGTAAGAGTCCTATATCTCCTATAGAGGCCCAGCACAGGTGAACAGAACTCTTTTGTGTTCAGTGAAGGGCTCTGATTACAGTCTCATTATATTGAGGCACTAAATGCTTCGTGTTACTTAGAAAGAAGAGCTGGTGCATTTCACTGATGATAATTTAGGGATCCGGGGTGATCTGTAATGGTATTTATGTAAGCTATATGTGTGAAATGTAATGAAGTCAGATACATTGAGTAAGTTTCCTTACCGTTTATTGGTGCAGAAATAGAGATACCCACTAATGCAAAGATCAACGGAGCAACCAGCGTCCTATAACGAGACAAAAAAAGAAAAATCACAAAAAAAGACACAAAAAATCTCTAGATTTATAATGATCTAAAAATATTAATGTAATATATAATTATATAATATAAATATATTATATAATATAATTAATGTAATCATTACCCATTTTTATAAAAAATTAGTAAATAATTCAACATTTCTTTAAATATTAAATATTTATAGCAAGAAAAAAAAAGGTTAACTGATTATAAAAAATGACGACCATCCTTGATGCACAAATATTCTGTTTCCTGTTGGGTAATGCCATCCTTTTTTATCACACAATTAAACATCTTGGTAAAAATCTTTATATTTCAAATCATATATAAAATCAGTCCTTTTAATTTATTCTGAACTTTTTTTTCACACATCGAATAGCTGATAAACTTTCATTTAGATACAGACATTGTACAAATTTAAAGTGGTTAGCCTTCATCAATATCAGTTATTATCCATCATGTTTGCAGATTTCCTTGTGATTCATTCATATAGCATGTGCATGTTTTATTAATGTAAAACATTGCACCACAAGAACATTAAAGCAGGCCAGATGAATGAAAGTAAAGGAAAGACTTGTACTCACCGGGACAGCATTGCAATAGGACTGAAACGCAGTGAGAGATTGGTGGAGGTGATGCAGGTCTGAAGCCTGAGTGGAGCCGCTCTCAGATCTTTTATACCCTCTGTGCTTCCTGGCCTCTGAGGGGGCTGAGCCAAAGACAGAGGCGTTACATGAGAACCTCCAAACTTCCTCTCATTAGAAGAGGGTTATGAAGTCAGGCCGTCCTGCTATTATTTGTGTTTTCAAACAGTCTTTGTAAATAGAGTAGCTTCTGTGTCTCTGTCTCAATGGGTCCCGCTGCTCCTTTGTGATGCTCTCCGGACGTTTGATTTAGTCGATCTGAGGTGTTCTTCTGGGAAAGGGTTGCCGGGCAGGACATGCTCATGGTTTTTGTGTCTTTATTTATTATATATGGCACAGAAAGATCTGTTCTGTTATGCAAACAGTGGAAAAGAGGTGCATCAGATTACATTTGGATTTCTTTAATGCATGTCTTTGTGTTTGAACAACCATTGCTGGTGTTACGTCAGGGATGTTTAGGGTAGGATGGGCTGTTGTGAAGTTGCCGGGGTGTGCAGTGGGGTTTCTAGGGCCCATCTTGGTTACTACATTAGTGAAAATATTTAGCAAGTTACAAAACGTATAAACAACACACAATCATAGCCATGTGGCTTGTGTTCCTGTTTGGTTAATTGGTTGTTGTTGTTGTTGTTATTTCAGTATTTGTTTGTTTAGTGAACTGTGCTATTTGTGTACTAAGCATTTTTATGTCTGTTTGTTTGTTTTATTTATTTGCTAGATTACATAGTCTGTAAGGTAATCTTAAATTATAAAAAATGCATTTATTGTGCAGTTTACTATTATTATTATTATTATAATTATTTAGTGATATATTTATTTATTTGTATAGTCTGTAAGGTAATGTTAATTTAAATTACATATATTATTTTTTATTTTTTTGTTTTTTTAATTGCTTAGTCTGCAAGGTAATATTAATTTAAATTATTAATAAGCAATAGTTTTTTTTATTTACTATGCAGTTTGTGTATTTATTTATTTACATAGTAAGGTAATCTTAATTGAAACTATTAATAAAAAAAATATTTACTATGCAGTGTATTTATTTATTTACTTGCTTACATAGTCTGCAAGGCAATCTTAATTACAATTATGTTTAATTATAATAAATGTTATTTATTTGTTTGCCAATTCTGTAAGGCAGTCTTATTTTTGTGGTATTTTATATTTCTTCATTCATTCATATATATATATATATATATATACTGTATATATGTATGTAAGTGAATTCCTTTTTTAATTGATTTACTTGTTTGTTTATACTTTAATCATTGAGGCGAATAGTCTTGAAAATGTAAACTAGCTTAATGTGGTTTTGGTAACAGAAATAACCTGAGAAAAAGACAACGGGCACTGAACTTGCGGCTGTGTTCCTCGGTTTGGCCTGGAAAAGCTTGAGTTTCT
The DNA here is from genome assembly GCF_963082965.1 of Carassius carassius. Lineage (NCBI taxonomy): Eukaryota > Metazoa > Chordata > Actinopteri > Cypriniformes > Cyprinidae > Carassius > Carassius carassius. The sequence goes on along the minus strand of NC_081779.1, from coordinate 6,762,102 downwards.
CCACGATGGCTGCTGTGCCGAGAGCCGCTGTTCTGCGCACAAAGCCTCTTTGTTTCTCCATTGAGAAATTTATTGAGCTTAAAAAACATCCTTGTTGAGAAGTAAAGCACATATTCCCGTTAAAGGTTAATCATTCGTTTTTTTCTTCACACATCAATTCACATTCAACAAGCCACTGACTCATCAAAGCAGCTTTAGGTATGTTTTTATATGCAAACGATCGGCATAATCAGTTCAGTTTTAGTACTGGATGTAAATGGGGTTTTGTTGAGGAAATGAGTGAGCTGCACAGGTGCTAAATGTCCCTCTGTAGGTTCCGGTGGCCTTTCTAAAGGATCCTGGGGTTTCCCTGCTGCTCTTTTGAGATAAGCTTTGATTCTTCAGAAAGTGTGAGAGCGGGACAGCTTTCAGATGGGTAGTTATGACATCAGTACTTGCTAAATTGGGAAACTTGTATCTTTGTAAAAAAAAAAAAAAACAGCCATTTGAAGTGTACACTTTAGCACTTTTACCCATGGAGACAACAAAAAGTCCTGAAGTATCACCAAACTGATAATGTCAAAATGCCATTCCCCTGAAACAGCCCTAAATGACATGCAGTGAGAATTAGGTCACGTGTGTGCCATTTCTTGACTTTTCTTTTCACTAAAAATAATTGTAGTTTAATTTTTGTTTTCCCTCCCTTCCTTCCATCCTTCATTTTTCTTCCTTCCATTTTACCTATTTTCTTAATTTTCTTCCTTCTTTCCTTCCTTCATTTCTTTAATTTTCCTTCATTCCTCCCTCTTCCTTTCCTTATCCCTTCATTTGTTGTACTTTCTTATTTTTCTTCTTTCTGTTTCCACTCCATTCTTCCTTCCTTTCTTAATTTTTCTTCCTTCTGTTTTGCTCCTTTCTTTCTTTTCTCTCTTTCTTTTTCCTTAATCCCTTCCTCCCTCCCTCCCTTCCCTATTCCATTAATGTTTTCTTCTCTGTCTTCTGTCCTCCTTCCCTTCCTTTCTTAATAGTTCTTTCTTCATTTCATTCCCCTCCATTCTTCCCCCTTTAATTGTTCTTCCTTCCATTTCCTTCATTCTTTTTCATTTATCTTTCCTTTCACTCTCCATCACTCTTTTTTGTCCTTCACTTTTTAATGGATTCCTTCCATCCTTCCCTCATCTGCTGCCCATACTTCCTCCCTTCATTGTTTTTTCCTTCCTTCCTTTCCCTCTTCCATCCATCCATCAATCCTGTTGGTGTATTAGTGATGCAGGTGCTGTGGCATCTCTGTTGATCTGGGCAGGGAACTGAAAGGTTGTAGGTTCAAACCTGAGGAGTTCTGAACCATTATGTCTTTGATTAAGGCACTTTAACTCAGGTTGTTTCCAGTGGATTGTCCCTGCCCTGGCAATTCCGATAAAAGCATTAAATAATCTAACAGTTTTATTTATTTAAACATGATTTTCCTATCATTGACCTGCATTTGTCCTCATTTCCATCTGCTCTCTCTCGCTCCATCTTGTTAAGATCTCATGACCAGTGATCCAGGACGAATGTGAGATCAGCACGTCTAAGCAAATGACCCGCTGACCTGTTAAACACTCTCACAGGGTCCTGTAAAACTCAAATGAGCCTATTGTGACCATCTCTGACTGTGCCTGCCTGCCACTTCTATTCCCCACTTTTGCATTAAATATATATATATATATATATATATATATATATATATATATATATAAATGCCATTGTTTTTTCATTTAAACAATATTGAGGATGTCTTTTGTTTGGTGCTTTTTGTTTAACAAGAGAGAATAATAAAGTGAGACTTTATCGTACAGTGGTGGCGTAGCAGTTTTAGTTATGTCACTTTTTTCCAGAACCTTCCACTAAGAAACACAGTTTTTTATAAAAATACAGGGTACAGAAGGTCAGTTAAACATGCAGGACTCAGTAACATCCTACGGCATTGTGTGAGCTTTAAATTTAGATGACATTTCTGTGGACAGCGGCCGGTGATCATTGAAATTCTGTGTCAGTCACCTAAAATCCAACCACTAGCTTTTAAATACTGCTGTTTTTATTCCGCAAACAAAGACAAGGACGACTAGGAGCTGATGCTACTTGCTTAGTTTGTAGACATTCCTTCACATTCTGAAGGAGTATTTCCTTAAAAAAAACATTTGAGATCAACTTGTACACATACATTTGATTTATAAAGCAACATTACATGCATATTATTTAAGAATATATATATATATATATATATATATATATATATATATATATATATATATATATATATATTAAAAAACACAACACAAACTATATACTGTTGCCAAAACCTTAGAGAACTACTGAAAAATACATACATAAATAATAATTGTTTATTATTATTATTATACAAATAGTAATAATATAAAGCAAAATAAAAATCAACAAATAAATAAATGCATTTGAATAATCACAAAAGTAATGCTTTAAATTATTTGTATTACACTAGTCACATTTATATATATATATATATATATATATATATATATATATATATATATATATATATAAATACACACACACACACACATATATGATGTGTGCAATTGCCTTATTGTCTTAAAATAAAAAAAAGATTTGTAAAATAAATATGTACATGAACATAATTTATACAACAACAATAATAATAATAATATAATAGTTTTTTTTTATCTTTTAATTTTTTTCCATACTTGTATTACATATTGTTTTGAAATAATAATTGGTATATTAAATAATCATGCATGAACGTCACATTTGACATCACACTTGTTAATTGTATAATTGCTCATGATTGTCTCATAGCTTCCTATATCGAATATTGTAGTATTCTAAGGTGTTGCTAAGGTCTTTTGGATAGTTGCTAGGTGCTTTTGTCCTGTATTGGTTCATGTAGAACTCGAGGCCTTCCTTCATTGTGTGTTTATGGCATTCTTTTCACCTGTTTTGTTGTCCAGCAGGTGAAAATGTGGAGTCAGACCACTTAATAAAACAACAGCACAGCTCTTCACACAGGTTTTTTTTCATTCTGTGATTCAGAGGTGGTTTAGGGTTTCTGTTATGTTCAGATATGTACAGTGTCTGATTTTCAGGTCTTCCCGAGCCACTCATCCATTTGAGAGGGAGTCAATGGTAACAGCATCTGAAATGTAAGAATGTCCCTCAGCTCTGTTCAGTAAAAAGGCTGTTTGTGCTAAAGTTCTCAGACAAATCCATCTCTCCCTGACGTCCATTGAGCCGACAGCACAGTCTCTATCCCATGATGGAGAAGTTATCCAAGACGCTTCTGTAAAATAAGCCATGTTTAGAACAGTTTGCCCTCATCAAAATCCAGGAGTCCCAGTGGAATTATTACCAGATTTTGGTATTATGCATGGGAATTATAGAATTCTATCATCATAAATCAAAGACAAGATCTTTTAGAACATATAACTGTCAAAAGAACTATTATGACTCCCAACATAATGCATTACAAATACTTTAAAGCACACTATAATGATGTATTCATTTTTTTTTTATATTTTTGTATTTTGTAAAAAAAAGACCTCTATCACTTGCTTGTTCTATTCTTTTTCTATTTGATCTGTTTTCTTTTTATTTATTATATTATTTAAAAGCCCTTGCTACATGCACTGTGTTTAAGCTGACTGAGACTTGTTATAGCACTTGTGTATCATTGCTCTTTTGTTGTTTGTGATTGCTTCCAATGTCCTCATTTGTAAGTCGCTTTGGAAAAAAAGTGTCTGCTAAATGAATAAATGTAATGTAAATGTAAATGTATTGTGGCAAGTTTTACACAGTATCAATATTATGTGCATGTAATAGGACTCTAAGAATCAAGTAATAATAAATCATGTAAAATTTAAATTTATTCAGTAGGATCTCATTAGGATTCTTATTTTTCCCATTAACAAATTCAGAATCATGCATTTTTCATGAATTACTCATGAGTTACTCAAAATACAAATAAATAAAAAATAATGAATAGAACAATACAAAAAAAAGTTAAAATAAAAAATGATTAGGGTTTAAATATTTGCAATTTGTCGGAACACATCATTTATTTGAGTAATTTACATGTAATTTAACACAACAGGATTTTTTTTTTTTTTTACATTGTGATTTTTTCCCGGGTTTTTGTTTTGCTGTAGTACCTCAGATAACCAAAAGGAGGCAGCAGTGAGTTTGAGAACCGATCTGCCCTGATGCAATCTTTAGTGAACGTGCTCTCCATCCAAATTAAGAACTTAGCAAGTGTGACACGTTCCTCACAATTTCAAATCAGTCGTCTAAAGAGAGGCTGAAGTATTTTCATAGCTCGTACCAGTCGGCTCGTGGTTCCAGTAAAGCTCAGAAGCTGATACCAGAGGAGACCTGATTCACGGCGCTGCTGAACAGAAGGCCTTTGTTAGCGGCCACCAAATGAACCTCCTGCACGTCTGAGATAATGTCCCCTCCAAAACACTTAACAGCTTGTTTTTCATGTTCGCTGAGTTCAAGTGATGTTTTTGTGATAGTAACTAATAGCAGCACTTGAAACAAGCTTTGAAAGTGGATCATTTAAAGTTTGATTAGAAATAGCAGACTGGTTTATTAATGTGTTGGTCAGGGTTATTATTAATAATAAAACAAAAGCTAATAACATTAACTAAAAAAATGTATTTCGGCTAGTTACAAGGCAATATATATAGTTTTCATTAAGTTTAACTTGAAATTGCTACTAAAATAACTCAAATAGATTAACACTAATAATTAAAAACAAATAAAAACTATATAGACATTAAAAAAGCTAATAAAAATGACAAAACAGTAAAACCATTTAACTAAAATTAAAGTGAAATCAAAATCTAAAAATTAAAATCGAATTCTAAATATTAACAAAAACTATAAATAATCACCGACGACTTTAGTTAATTTTAGTTAATTTTAATTTTTAAATAATTGGTTATCTATAGGTGATATGAAGTTTGCGTTATTTATTCTTTCATTTTTAATAAATGAAATGAACATAAATAATAAGTAAATTTATAAATAATGACAATATTTAATAAATGAAATGTAATTATTTTATTAATTAATTTTCATTATTTTATTATCAATCATTTTATATAAATTAACAAATAATAAAACAAAATATAGCCACAGATGCATAGATACAAATAATAATGTTTAATAAATGAAATAACATTTATATGAAACAAAGTAAACTCAACAATGCACAAAGATAAATAACCTTAGTTATATAAATATTCCAAGCCTGTATGACTTTCATTGTTTAGTTTTTGTCCCTGACCTACAGCAAAAGAGTTTCCAGAAGAGGAATCTGTCTTCAGTGCTGTGTACGTGAGCGCTTGTGTTGATATTCTAGAAGGTAAATCCTGTTGCCGTGACGTGGGAGATTACAAAAACCCTCACAGTCACAACCTTTTGACCTTTTAAAGGCGAAAGGTTGAGTATAGATGTGAGAACAGAGCTGTGTTGCGCTGTGGACGTCACTGGAGAAGCCCAGAAGCCCACGCAGGTATCAGCTTCAGCGGGAGAGAACGGGCCGACCTTTAAGAGTCCCGGAGAGAGAGTGGATTCATACACCGTAAGGTATAGAGTTTGAGAGGGAACATATAGAATCTTACAGGAAAGCTCTTGGTTGTCCCTTTACAGCTTTCACCGAGCTCCTCAAGTTGATTTCAGGCCATGACGCTGCGTAAAGCGTCTTATAAATACACCATTCTTAGCAAATATAAATCATTATGAAGGAAATTTTGATAAAAGGATCTGTAACGCAACATATCGTTTTTCCTTCCACTTTCCCTCAAAAAATTATTCATTTTAATTTGCTTAAAAAAAGTTACTTTTATCCATTCATTTACTTCTTTTCTTTTTCTTTTTTATAATATTTATTTTAGTTATTTAATTTAGATTTTTTTATGGTTACATTTATGCATTTACTTTGATATGTTATTGTTTTTATTAGGTTAATTCAGCAAACTTTTTAGACTCTTTTAAAAATTGGTTGAATTTATGATTTTTTTTAATTTTTATTATTCCCATATATATTTCCATTTTTATTCTACTATTATTCTTCTATTTTTTGTATTTTTTTTTACTGTTTTTAAAATGGATTTCTTTATGCATTTACTCTGACTTGTTATTAAATATTATTAAATATTATTATGTATATTTTTATTTTAGATTAATGTATTATTTTTCAATATTATGTCATTCATTTATTTTTCATGATATTTGTAATTATTACAAAAGGATTATTTTTTATTTTGTTGTTTACACAATCTTTTATTAAATGTTTATTTACTATTTATTATATATATAAAGTGTATATATATATATATATATATATATATATATACTGTATATATATACTGTATATATACTGTATATATGTGTGTGTTTGTGTGCGTGTGTGTTAACCAAACACAAAAGCATAATGACAGAAATACATGGTTTCTATTTAGCATATTCATTGCTTAGAGCTTTATTTAGGGATTAAATACTTTGTGTATAAAAAAGTTTCTGAAAACAATGAGAGAAACACTTTAGATTCAAACACTGACATTGTGAGGAGAGCAAAGGCTTTTGTGTCTGCTAGTCGCTAAACTCATGGCACATCTGAGCACGTCATCAGGTTGCCAGCACCAGTTTGTCATCAAGTCTGAGAATTATAGATTCAAATTTATTCTGTAATTAGGAAAAAACGACCAGTCTATAAATTTTCATCTCATCTTATAACAATAAGTTTAATTTCTAGTCTGATCTAAAAAAAAAATCAACCCTATAAAGTGTCCACGTCAGCATTGCCTCTGGCTAAAGTTTGGAAGAATATTTGGCAAGCACATCGTGTAGCTCACATTAACAGACCTTTAACAGAGGTCATAATCATTCACACCAACACAAACAAACCGTTAAACACACAAACTGATCAGTACATCACAGAGGATAAAATCTAGTTCAAGATTCTCAAAACAAACAAAAACAAAAAAGTTCACTGAAAACAGCATCTATATCATTTTTTCTTCTTCTTCTATTACTCCTTTGCCCTGTTTCTCTCTCCACAGTTCACGTCTCATGGACGGAGGTTTCTTGATCTCTTTTTTGAGGCAGAGATGGGCTTGCTCCGCTTGCGTGCTGATGCATTGTGGGATTTGTTTGCACGCTGGACCGGGACCGGGGTGGGTTTCACAGCCGCCGCCTCCTCTGAGTCTGGAGCTTCATCTTCTGAACACAGAGAAACAAGTGAGACAGAACCTTTAGACTCTTAATTCACAAGATTACATTCAGTGGTTGCATGCATGTGTTTATGATGAGAAATACCATCAGGCTCTTCCATGCTGGATTTAGCAGCATCTAAAGATGAAAGAACACATGCATGAAAAATTTTGGATTTTAGGAGTAATTGAACGAATCTCGTGTTTATTAAGTTTATATATTTTAAGTAATAAAAAATAAATAAATGACTTACCGGTTTTGGGCACATCATTTACTTGAAGTGCTGTAAAGAAATTAAACATCATTTTTTTTTATCTAAATTATTGAGCTATGATATGACGTATAAATATCTCCTATATTTTCTATGAATAGATCTGACACTCACCACTTTGTCCTGCCTCAGCACTGCTGCTGCTTGCATCTGTTAGACAATTTGACATTAAACCAAGGCTCATAATTATTTTTTGATTGTTAAGATGAATCAGTACTTTTTTAAATGTAAATAGTTATTTCTTATACCTGCGGTTGCTCCGTTGTAATACACAAACTCATCTGTAGTCATAAGAAAGATAAATTTGATATCTATTTATTTCATTTTGACAGTACAGAGATTAAACAGTGTAAATTTCCTCTGGTTAGGTCAGAATAGAAAAAAGGTCGTATTTTAAATGTGTATGTCGGTTTAGACTCCACTAGATGGCAGACTTGTAAAGTCTAACTTGAATTGCTTTAGAAAATCCAGCAGCTTGCTTGTTATATGACTTGTTATGTTTGGATATTAAACAAGATCTTGGTGTTTCATTATAGATTTTCTTGGGTCCATTAAAGCACAAATGGGCTCCTAAAGAACCATAGAATAAGATGTTTATCATGAAAAGAGTTGAATGAGCTCTGAGGTTCTTGTATCATTCTGTGAGTCAAGCATCAAAAGCTCTATTAGATAACCTTCAGTTTATCCCTAAGGGCAACTTGTCAAATGTGTTTTAACCCATCACATGTTGTTTCTTCTTAAACTAGCAATCATTCTGTCGTTTATCTGGAACGTCAGCTATCAAATCCTTCCATGCACAAAGTTGATAATAAAGCATCTCTCATCAGAAGCAGTCATCACTCACCATTGGGCAGGTCGGGTGAGAGCAGGTTCATGCTTTCTGTCAATCAAAACACAAAACACTTCAGTGAGAGTCTGTCCGGCTGACATACTACAGACTGTTACTCCAAAACAGAGAAAGAGAAGGAAAACTCACCAGTTGGAGCTTCATCTGAGGTTGAATCCGGATCTGTGGATTATTGGAAGGATTCTTAGTTGAAGGTTGATTTGCATTCTGCAACATGTTTTAATGTTATTGATTTTAGATTTACCTGTAGCAAACATGGCTTGGGACCCTCCTTCAGCTACGAAAGGAAGCAAACAGGAAATGTTCCGTCAATTGCATTTGACATTTTTGTTTTTGTAAATAATTCAAGTCACATTTATCACAGAGATAACAAACTGTAAAACACTCTCTCTCTCTACACTCACACACAAACTCTGAATTAAAGTAATTATTCTCTGTTATGATAACGTTAGATTTTAGATCATATTTGTGACTTCTGTTTGTTAACTTTCTTATATTACAGGATCAGAATATTTACCTGCTTCAAGGTCGGCTTTAACCAGTACCAGCGCCAATGAGCAGAGGATGAGAATGTTCCTGTGACAAAATCAAATCATAATAAATCTGCCTTATACACAAGCAGGCAAGGAGCTGTTTTGCATCAATCATATTTATAGTGAAAGATTTTGATTTAAAAAGTCTAATGCATTCATGCAAAATGAAGTCAAGAATACAGTGACAACAGATGACAGCATTACAAACCACTGACAGAATATCATGATGATCAATATCTCTGGAGTTATGCTTTTTTGTATAAAAATAAAACCATATGAATAATTTTACTATAAAATAATATAAAATAAACTGTACAGTAGAGATTAAAAAAAAGCTCTAAGATGTCTTTTTCAATATAAATTATTTTATTCGTCATAAAAATGAAGTCAATTATTAGTTTAAATATTCAAATATAATATTATTTATAATTATATAAATATGACTAATTATTTAAATCATTTTAAAGCTTCATGTCTTTCCAGAGTTGACATACATAAACAATTATCCTTCACATTGCGTTGTAGTATTATTAAAATGCAAACAAATGCTGTGAAAATATAATAACTGATCTGGATGTGTTTGCATTATGAGATTTACCTGGTCAGCATGGCTGGAGGTCAGAGACAGGGTCCGGCGGTGTACAGTACACAATGTAGTAATGCACTTGAACTGGTCCTGTGTGGACAGCAGCCGCCCAAGGCTTTTATACCTCCTCAAAGGCTATTGAGAATGTGTGAGGGGAGGGTCTCTTATTGTGAAAGAGCAGACATGGAAAAAACGGCTTCATCTTGGATTACATTAATTGCAAGGCTTAATGTAAGGATTCATTTGTCTCCTCCCCATGTACATTCCCACCAAAAGATTCTCCATAAGGGAAAATCTGCTGCAAAATCTTTCCTGCTGCATATTTAAAGGTTCCTCTCCTCCAAAACAAGACAAACAAAAAGTCCTGCAAGTGGAGGGTTCAGGTAAAGCACAGAAGCAAGGTCATCATAATTGCCCGATGTGACCTGGCAATCGAACGAGCGTGTCGTGGTGAAAGGCGCTCAATGGTGGGGATTCCCTGGGTCACTGAAGCCAGTATTTGGAGAGAAATGCAAACCTAATTGCTCTGTAAATCAATAGTGAGCTGGCAGGACATAAATAGAATTTTTCCTCTTTAAAAGGTTGGTGTTGGGGAAATGGCGCTTGTTTTTTTGGCCTCTTGATGTCAAGATGCCAGCGATAAGGTTGCTGCTGATGGAGGTATTAGTGCTCACTGCTGCGGGAAAGACTCTGGGATCTGTGTTCAGGAAATTCCACTTTTTTCCCCTCTAGCTTTCCTCAAGATCAATTTTGAGAGAAAGCCAGTGTCGGGTAACATCTCCGGCCAAACGAATGACCTGTCATACAGTGAGTTACAGAAATGGTATCAAAAGGTCGGGAATTTACCCTGAAATGTACGCCAAGGTCAGGTTTAGACTCGGAAAAAGAGTCAGGATTGGAGGCGTATGATGTAACAAAGGGACTCCGTGATGACAAAAACTGCTTTTTTGGATCATTTCCAGTTTCCAAAACTATTCTAGTTACCGTACGATATTTCATAACAATGATCGCACATTATTATAGCTGGAATACACGACTTTTAAAATCGGAACACATTATAGGCATCGCATTGCTAACTTTTTAAACTGTTACACAGAAAAAGTTGAGATTCAAGATGTAGCTATGATGTAACAAAGGCACCACTTTTTTGGGTCAGTTTGAGATAATTTCCAAAACTATTCTAATTACTGAATAATATTGCATAGCAACAATAACATGTTATTAAAGCTGGAATACTTTAAATGACTTTAAAAATTAGAACAGTTTTGAAAACACTAGGTATCTTACACTTATTAAAAAGATAATTGCCACACTTTATCTCAAAAGTCTTTTCTTTTTTCACAGCATTTAGTATATGTCTTGCAATTCAGACTTTATTTCTCATAATTCTGACTTTATATCTCACAGTTCTGCGTTTTTTATCTTAATTCAGACTTTTTTTCTTGCAAATCTGAGAAAAGAAGTCATAATTGTGAGATATAAACGGTGCTGGGAAGGTTACTTTGGAAATGTAATAGGTCACATACAGTATTACACATTACCCTATTTAAAATATAATAAGTAGTGTAACTATTACTTTATTAAAGTAATTTAACTGATTACTTTTGATTACTTTTCAAATTTTCTAACAAATGTTTTAAACTGTTAATCATTTTCAAACATTTCTATCAGGCAGGGTGAACATTACACTAGTACTAAATACTGATTACTGCCAGACTTTCAAAATCCTTCATCTCTTGAATTAAGATTATATTAATAACATTTATTTTAAAGTAAAACCACCTCAAAATCAGAATTTAGTACCTCTTTTCAGTTTGATTCGATTTAAAATTATAATAAGAATTAGTAAATGTTAATACAATAAATATTCAGATGTAACCCCCTTTGCAATCATTAACATTTTCATAAATAACTAATTTAATTACACATTTTTCTCAGTAATTATAATAGATTACAGTTGCATTCATTTAGTTTATTTACATGTTACTAGTTACTCCCTCACATTTGATATAAACATGCAATTCTGAGAAAAAATATCAGAATTGTGAGAAATAAAATTGTTGTGTTATGGAAAGTAACTTTTTTTGTTTTTATCCTCATGCAGAAATGGGCCTCCACAAATATCTATGGATGTTTAGGATGCAAATTTCTGATTAACATGGAAAAGATACTTTTATCGCATGTCATGTCAGATATGATGTGACATTCTGTGTGACTTTCACTAGGGGATGAAATGCGAAAACCGTATGCAAATACATCATACACTACATGGTTTTCTGCTAAATCAATCAACTTCGACTGTCAACAAGCAAATCAGGGTGCAAATCCGTGCAAAACAAGTTGTGTACTCCAGCCTTAAAATGAGGAAAGGCTCAATTCACCAGCTCTCGCAGCTGAGACTAAATCCCTTGTACGACCCAATCACAGACTCATCCGTCCGTGTTCATTCGATCTGTTGGCTATTTTTTCCTTTTATCAGACCGAACTACTGCCAATGGAAATGAATGGGCCATCGCTAGAGACACAAGACAGGAAGTCTACCCATCTGGGTTTTACCTTTCCTGGATTTCTATGGGTGCCTGTGGTAAAATGGAACGGGCCGCTGTGGAGCAGAACAGGGGTTAGAGTTTTGATAATGGGAGAAAGTGGTCCTGTGTAATAGAGTTACATCTGACATGTCCTCCACTCTGGTATTTAGGAGCAGCATTGCCTACTATCAAAGAAGTCCTCTGTGTGCACACTAAAAGGATTTTTCTCTTTAAAAGCGTAAATGGATAATTAACCGTTGAGGATCCCTCACTAGGCCACATTATGGCCGCTTAGCTGTCTTTTCAAGAAACACACTCGTGAGGGAAGTCTTTGAAAGCTGGTAAGGTCAGATTTACATGTGTATGTGAAAAAGGCCCAAGGGCACACGGGACCCCTGAATTTTCCTTTTAAACATGGAGGCTGAAAGGAAATTGCTAGCATCGTGAGGGACAGAACGTACTCTCATGCTTGACGGAAAGAAAGAAACGCTCCACAGAACTTTACATTAGGGAGCACAAGCTAGCTCGGGTTACAAGACTATCAGGACCAGCTTGAGCTTAGAAACCTCTGTTTGTTGTGGTACGAGTCATGATTTACAGAGAAAAGCCTTCAACAAACTAAACAGTTTAATTAAAACTTAAAGGGGTCATATGATGCGATTCAAATTTTTCCTTTGGAGTGTTACAAGCTCTTGGTGCATAAAGAAGATCTGTAAAGTTGCAAAGACTAAAGTCTCAAATCCAAAGAGATATACTTTCTCGTTTTAACACGCCCCACATCTCTACGTCACGATGTGGGAAGATAATGGCCCCCAAACTTTCATGCAAAGACAGAAGGCGGAACTTTTATTCTCTCTGTTGCCGCCGCAGCCCTGAAGTGGAGTCGCTGTGTGTTTCGTTGTGAAAGTGAAACTACTTTGTTTGGCCTTCCAAAAGTGGACACGACTAGAAGTCGGTGGTTCCAACACTGTTCCAGAACAGTCCAATCCAAATATTCAGAAGTGTGCTGCGCATTTTGTGGAGGACGAGGACTGTTTCCTGTGAGAGTAGTCTAGAATGCTGGTGTCTGGCGCTTCTGACTCAAAGCCTGTTTTCATATTTTAATAACTTGCTACTAATGATTCAAACGCAAGTTTTGAGCAGTGTAGAGTAACACTTGTGGTTTGTCATTTCTCCAGTCACAAATGCAGACATAGTTTTATGTTTACACGACGCGATACACAACGCAACACGTAAAAAGACAGTATATGCCATTATAGTCAGCAATTATATCCCCACTGGATGCAACAAATGCCTCCTTTATAATGAGTTTTATTGTTTTTGTCTTGTCGGCATCCCAGTATGGTAAGGGGTGTAACATTTCCATAACATGCTTGAGGTATTTGGCCAATCACAACACACTGGATAGCTGGCCAATCAGCGTACACCTCGCTTTTCAGAACGATGAGCTTTGTTAAAATCGATGTGTATCATTTAGAGATTAATATGGTTTGGAACCAAGACATCTCCTCTATTAAGAAAAATATGACTGAATTAAAACATATGTTAATTTCATTAAAAAAGAAAGCTATGCACTTCATCTTTGCTTTGTTTTAAATTTAGCATTTCTTGTTCAATAAATAGTAATATTATTTTACATTTTATCTACTTGCTAATGGCACTGATGGTTCATGCGCTGACATAAATCTATTGGCTGTTAAACTTAGATTTCCCCGCCCGTGCTTCCTGTTTCAGATGGAAAATGTCAAAACAAGTTGCCATTTATCTTTAACAGCCTATGAACATATAACATCACAAACATGATTTGAAATTGTGACCTTGTTAGAATCCCCATTTGCTTCTTTATATCATCAAAACGTGAAAGCTAAACCCAGGGTTTGTGTATTTGGTTGGTAAGCAGTCTCTCCTGCTCTTAATCTCTGCTAGCTTGGTAAAGAACTGTCATAATTTCAAAGCAGTTTCCATTGCTTTCCATCATCATGAAAAATGACACTCTTCAACCAGCACATACCAGACAGGATTTATTCAGAGGCTGATGAGATTGAATAGCTTTTTAATATAGACAGAGTATCACATGAGACCTGTCTGATGCCCTTGAAGTGGGAAGAATAATCTGTGGATAATTACTCAGCATTTTAGCTCGTTTCACTTCTCATTTATTATACTACAAAGATTTCCTAATTAATATTGCAGCAGTTTTCTAAATCAAATAGGTTAAGGACCAACGTAATAGCACTATGTTGGCATGTAACGTAATTGCCATTTGCAAAATAGTTTCCTCAGAATGTATTTCATGTGATACAGGGTTGCAAATAATATAACAGTGAAATTTAAAGCAACAACATGTTGAGTTTGCTTTAAGGTTATAATAGACTAAACAAGATGAATGATGAATAAACAGTGAATAATCTTAAAAATCACACTATGATATGCTATCATATTTAAAGAGCTGGTGTTTTTTCATCCAGGTGAAGTCAAATCCTGGTTTAGAATAAATTAAGATTTCTCCATCACTTGCCTGTTGAGTCCAAGTGTTCATTACCTTAGATTACAAATTGTTAAATATGTGCAAATAAGTTTTTTAATTAGAAGTTTTGAATTAGCCCATCAGTTATCCATTAAGTTGTCAGGGAGGCATCAGTAGCCTGCTAATACTGCTAATCTATCTATCTATCTATCTATCCATCCATCCATCCATCCATCCATCCATCCATCCATCCATCCATCTATCTATCTATCTATCTATCTATCTATCTACTGAACAAAATAATAAACGCAACACTTGTTTTTGCCCTCATTTTTCATGAGCTGAACTCAAAGATCGAAGACTTTATCTATGTACACAAAAAGCCTATTTCTCTCAAATATTGTTCACAAATCTGTCTAAATCTGTGTTAGTGAGCACTTCTCCTTAGCCGAGATAATCCATCCACCTCACAGGTGTGGCATATCAAGATGTTGATTAGACAGCATGATTATTGCACAGGTGTGCCTTAGGCTGGCCACAATAAAAGGCCACTCTAAATTCTCAGGTGAGACCAAAATGTTTGAAAGGTTAAAGCTTTGAACTTCAAGGACTGACCATAAAAGTTAAGTTTTCATAGCTTCAGGGGCTTCTGGGTCATGTACTGTAATACTCTCTATGAATGTATGTTTGTTCTTAATTAGAAAAAGAAAGAAAAGTTATGAAAATCATCCACAACTACAGAACCCGAAAAGCTTCGCTAAAAATCCCTTCTGACCTGGGAACCCTTTTTTAATTACCTGTCAAATGTCAAGGATAACAGTTTGAAGTTATGACCTTTTCATTGTTTGTGAGATCATCATATTGCCTGTGCCCACTGACCCAGAAATATATGTGTAACATAGTAACCTATGTATAAAACTGGAGGAACTGATGTAACAATGGTTTCAAAATCCTTTTTTTTTTTTTCCCTTCTTTGTCCTTATAAATTGTTGTTGCTTTTTTGTATTGTTCTGTGTTGGTCAAAATAAAAAATAAAAATATAATATATAAAAAAAAATCCCTTCTGATTCTGAGCACAGTATCAAGTATGGTCTGTGTAGAGAATTAATCTATTATTATTAATTTAATTTAATTTTAACATCATAGACCTATATGCACTTTTTTCAAATGCAAATAGAAATCAAGAAGAAAAAGAAACAAAAATTCAAGATAAAACTATAGAAGTATAGGTAGACATATATACTAGAAATAAATTTATGCTGCGGCGCCCGGGGAGCAGTTGGGGGTTCGATGCCTTGCTCAAGGGCACCTAAGTCATGGTATTGAAGGTACTATAGGTACTATAGAAAGTACTATATATATATATATATATATATATATATATATATATATATATATATATATATATATATATATATATATATATACAGTACAGACCAAAAGTTTAGACACACCTTCTCATTCAAAGAGTTTTCTTTATTTTCATGACTATTAAGTCACACTCACACTGACCAAGAAGGAGAGTGATGGGGTGCTGCGCCAGATGACCTGGCCTCCACAGTCACCGGACCTGAACCCAATCGAGATGGTTTAGGGGTGAGCTGGACCGCAGACAGAAGGTAAAAGGGCCTAAAAGTGCTAAGCATCTCTTGGGGAACTCCTTCAAGACTGTGGGAGGACAATTTCAGGTGACTACCTCTTGAAGCTCATCAAGAGAATGCCAAGAGTGTACAAAGCAGTAATCAAAGCAAAAGGTGGCTACTTTGAAGAACCTAGAATATGACATATTTTCAGTTGTTTCACACTTTTTTGTTATGTATATAATTCCATATATAATTCCATATGTGTTAATTCATAGTTTTGATGCCATCAGTGTGACTCTACAATTTTCAGTCATTATATATATATATATATATATATATATATATATATATATATATATTAGTAAACGAGTTATTATGGTCGTGAAAAAAAAAAACGTTTTGACCGGAAGCCAGTGTCTGTGAGCGCGCCGCTAATGCGCGCCCCCTGCCGGCCCGGAAGAGCTTTGCGTCTCCTCGCGCTAACTTCGCCGCCGCCATATTAACACAGAGCTGAGAGGTAATACAAACCGCCCTTTATATTAACACTTTGTGTCTTTCACCACCAACTTTTAACATATACATGATCCTTAAATCATTTTAAGGGAGACAAGGGGGTTTCCTATTGTGAGTTATGCCCTCGTGTGTCTTTGGAAATGTGTTTGTTGTAGAAGATGGAACGTTAGCATGGCTGTGGCTAACGTGATGATATGTTATTGATATATAAGATAAACTCGATGATTTTAATGGGGTTTTAATTGTTTAACGCTCAAATGTTGTCATGAATGTGCTTAAGTGTATAAAAAAAACTAGCTGAGTGGTAACGAATGTGTACAATTTGGACAGGGTGTTAGTTTAGCTCTTCACTGATGCTCTACATCCTAATCTGAATGGAGGTTTGAGCTCCATGTCTGAGTTTGGTCCTTATTTCTATATTTAACGTCTTATTCCATTCAAAATCCACAGAAACCTCCATAAAGGCATTAATTAAAATATTTAACACGCTGTTTGGATATTGTGTGTATTTTGATGAGGCTGCAATTGATGTGTTCAGCTCAATGATTAATATAGTAGGAGTTTAAAATTATTTTCATCAAAATACATTTACTGTATATGAGGTTTAAGGTTTAATTGTGGGAAAAACCTTTTATATAAAAATATATATATCAGTAGTGTAATTCTGGATGGCGGTGAACTGGTTTGATGGGTTAATCAATGGAGGGTCTGATCCCAAAGCATAATGTATAAATCCTAGTGAGCTAAATATCTAGCCAGCGTTAATAGGCATCGTAGACACATTTGCAACATGTCTGCGGTTGCCAAAAATATAGACTGTAGTCAATGGGCTTTTTCCTGGCCGAATAAGTGTTTTTGGTACTCAGACTGTCTTGTGTTATTAGGAAAATTCATTGACATTTCCAACAGTGACGGAATACTTGGAAAAATCTAAATTGGGATTTAAGGGTATGAAAAAGTCATTGAGGTTTCAATAGTGTATGTGTTTTTAATTCTTTTCAGCTCTAAAATATTTCATAGGCTAGAAATTGGTCTTTGTGAAAGCAGTCTTGCGTAAAATGTCCTTGGCATGGAAAATCATTGGTCAAAAGGTGTGAAGCACCATGTATCAGACACCCAAAATGTTTGTGAACCTGTTGAATTGGGCAAACTTCCGCCAATATGTGGAGCACTTAAAAAAAAAAAAAAAATAGCCCGACAGATGCTTGCAGACGGCACGATGCTGGCAAACAGCCGACCGTCAGATTGGTGTGTCCTGGCCTTTACATCACTTGCTCACCAGTGGGTCCTCAGCAGTAAATGGGTGCTGTCAAAAGAGAGTCCAAACAGCTGCTAAAAATATCCCTATAATCCACACAACTCTTGTCCATCAATTAATGTGTTGTGAACCAAAAGCAGTAGTAAGAAACAAATGCCAAGATGTTTTTATCTTTAAACAGTTGCTTCAAGGCAAACAAGTCCTCTCATCTGAATCAGGAAATATACACAGATCAAACACAAACTCTGTGAAGCCACATCAGGGAACTACACTGCGACCAAAATGGTCACATATGCGACCTTTTGAAATGACATTGCGACCCTAATTTGCATTTCGCTTTGCATTATGTTTTAGGCAATATGCTATGATTTACTATGAGCATTTATTAAAACAGAAATGTGTATTTTAAAAATATGTTTAATAACATGCTCTGAGCATTCAACACATCAAGTTGGCTTCAGCCCGCGATGCGGTAAAACTGAACTGAGTAGCTGGTGACTCCCGCGCTGTGATCAGTGCGCACGAGAGAGCCGCGTCTCGTGGACAGCAACTCTGAACCGAGCTCTCCTTCAGGACGTTCGCGTTCTCCTGCACCTGAACGAACAAATAAAAATCGCAGTTTAAACAAACAGAAAAGGATGCGAAAGAGCTTAATTCAGCACCGCGGTGTTCTGGTGTTCAGGGCGCACCCAGAGACGCTTCTCAAAGCCTTCTCGCTTTTTTTACCGACAAATACGCCTACATACTAAATATGTAAAAAATACCTGTTTTGGAAAGTGTGTTTGATAAAGTCTGTGATTATGTCTTTAGTGAAAGTAAAGAGTTGGAAAGAAATCGAATGTGTATCATTTAGGGCTGCACGATGTGTCGTTTAAGCATCGATATCGCGATGTGACTATCGTCGATTCGTACATCGCAGGATGTACAATGTAGGCTGTCGTAGTTGATCCGTTATTCATTAACTGTACGGGTCAGCTGCTCCCCGGCCCTTGACGAATGTGATTCGCAGATTAATTGCACAGCTTAACCATCATAGAGTGAAAGTTTTGACAGGGCAGAGAGAGAGAGAGCGCGCGATAGAGAGAGCGCGTAATAGAGAGCGCGATAGAGAGCGCGTGCGTGCGAGAGAGAGGGCGTGCAAGAGAGTGAGCGCGAGAGAGAGAGAGAGAGGGAGAGAGCGAGCGAGTCCCGGCCGCACGCTCACCATCTTCAAACAACATGAGCGCTGTCTTGCTCTCTCTCCCTCGTGCATATTAATCAATTGACACGATGGTATCGATGTTTAAATCATTTAAAATGAGAATGTAAGTGTGCTCAACCCATTTTTGTTTGTAAGAAAAAATTTGATTAGATTTCATATCGCAATATATAGTGCAGAAAAAATACAATATCGTAATGTCATTTTTTCCCAATATCGTGCAGGCCTAGTATCATTATAATAGATGCTCTGTCTCTTAAAGTGACCGCGCCTAATTTACTAGCTCTGCTGTCAGTGTCTTTAATGTTAATCCAAGAAAATGAAAGTAAATCACTCACTGCTCTCGATTGAATTACTTTGTAGTTTTAACAAGAATTTATCCACAGTCAAACTAAAAATCAGATATAATTGATTAAATTGTTTTACTGGTGGGTGCAGGACACTAGTTCATTTATGTAAGTGAGTATAGCAAAATACAGCGAACTGTGAAATATTATACCCAAAAATTCTTCATACTATAGACTACCAGTGAAACTGAAAAAAAAAAAAAAAATTAGGGACCTGACCATGTTTTGCTTAAGTGTTTCTTTCTTTCTTTAATTGCTAATGCAACGTTTTCACACCACAGACTGAACAAAATTAAGCATTGCTTGCTTGGTAATTGTTCAATGAAGTATTGATTAGGGATGGGCGTTTTCCGCAAATATCACATTCGAATATTTGAGCTCACAAAAAACGAATATTCGAATATTCGTTTATTTAAATTAAGTTTAATGAGACAGACGTTATTTTTCAGCAACATTTATTGTTTCCGTCATTTTGAACAAGCTTACACACAATAAGCTTGAACATTACACATCGTGTTTTGTAGCTGAAAACCTTTAACAATGCGTGCAAACAAACAAAAGTACAGATTAAAAGCAAAGAAAAAAAGTTAACCAAGAAAAAACGTAAAGCAGCCTGCAGCAATTAGGCTATTGTAGAACGTAGCCTACACTTAACTTTGAAACTTTTAAACTGTCAGCAAATCTTTTTTGCTTTTTTTCTATTGTTTTACATGTTCTTGTTAAGAAATACGGCATGTAAACATGATCGGGGGGGAAGTCGGCTCCTTAGTCTGTTAACAATAAGGCCGACCGCGGAGAAAACGCGCTCTGACGGCACAGACGTTGGTGGGTCTCACAAATAACGGTGTGCTAAGCGAATAAGTTTTGTGAAGCACTTCGTGTTTTCGTTTCACCACTGAATGGGATCCTCATCTGGTGGAATACATGGCTCCAGCAAGAACTGTTCCCACTCGTCTCGGCTGGACTCTCTGTAATCATCGCTGAAGAACTGGCTCAACCTTTTCTGATGAGTGGGCATTGCATCCTCTTCATCGTTGGTTACGCACCACTCGCATCAAGGAAAATGTTCTGATAATGTTCAAAAAAGTTTTTTTTTCTTACTTCTCTCATGTTTTCATCAAGAAACCTGAGATGTTTGTGCCGAGGGTCTAGGGCAGACGTGAGAAGAGGAGTTTTCACTGCATTCTACAAGTTAGCGGTGTTTAATCGTTGCTTGAGAGATGCCGCAACAATATTCTTGAATTCAGTCACTTTCTGTGATTCTCAAAGGCATATTTGAAGTACTGTAGAAGACCGCAGTTCTCAGGGGCCGTTCACATATCGCGTGTTTTGCATGTCAAGTTCGTTATTTCCAATGTAGGCGCGCGGTATGTGCGCTCATAATGGAAGCGACGCGGTCGCGATGCGCACGCGGTGCGACGCGCCCGTTTTTTCCAGGCGCGTCCGCACCGCATCGAGTTAAAAACATCTCAACTTTTCAGAGAGCCGCAAGCGCACCGGTCATGTGACAAGAACTAAACATTCAGCTTCATCCTTTCCCGTAACAACGTTGAAAGCTTAGCCAAGATGAAGGAACAGCTGATCATAGCTGTATATGGATTGCCATTTTGAAATAAATTTAATAGCAGAGCTACTGAAAGCGATTTTTTGTCCTGCAAATCCATTTATCCTTTGCTGAAATTTCTGCGTCTTCATGGAGAGAGCGCGTCATTGGCAAACGCCTTAGGAGCGCTTCTGCCCGAGCGCTTTGGAAAGGAGAAAGGCGCGTTTTTAGGCGCAATGTGTGGACGGCCCCTTATTCATTCATTAATTATTTTTTGTATATCTTCTTTTTTGTATTAATTAAATATCTTCAAATATGCCGTGGAGAATCACAGAAAGTGACCAAATTAGGTTTTATTGTGAACTTTTTTTTTTTTTTTTTTTGCGAAATTCGAATATCATTTTTATTTATCGAATAATTAGAGCAGAACGAATATTCGAATGTTCGACTATCCGTGCACACACCTCTAGTATTGATAGTTGTATAAATATTATCATACTAACAATTGCCTGAAGTTTTGGTTGATTCCATTACATCTTTCTATCAAAGATATCTGACATTATCAAGATGAATTTGTTCTGACACAGTTTAACTGAGTTCTTTGTCATATTTTATTACCAATTTCTAAAATATAACAAATAAACTGTGATAATGTGAGAAATGTTGAAGGTGTATTTTATTTTACAGTGAAGGCATGTGGTTAGTAAAAAAAAAGCACATCTGTATGCAATACAGTTTCATTATTATCCAGAGCGGCTTAATATAAAAAATTTGTGCGACCAAATCATGTTTTGCGCCAGTAACTGAAAAAGTTAGTCTTGCAAGTGCCACCAGTGGAAAAAGTTAGTGTAGTTCCCTGCACATGACTCGCCGTCGCTTTGCGTATAGCGCTGTTTCTCACACATGCAAAGAGAGCGAGTGAATCACTGCGCTTCATGTAAAATATATTATTTGTTGCATTCTCCTGTCACAATAATGGAGTTCATTTGTAATTATTCAGCTTTTTAGAACAAGCAGAAGATAAGCCGGTTTCTCCGGTAGTGGGCGGAGCTAATGCGCAAATGGCAATTTTATTGGCTGGCGCTGATCTATTACCATTCCTGTTTTGATTTTAGCAAATCAGTTCGACCGAACGCAGGCAACATGATTAGAGCTGAAACAACTAATCGATTTAATCGATTAAAATCGATTATTAAAATAGTTGTCAACTAATTTAGTCATCGATTAGTTGCTAAATAACTTTTATTTGCCGTAAGCGGCTCATTTCGTGCATATTTCAAATCTGCGGTGACCAAAGTGTGGCAGTAATGAGCCACCGGAGGTTTTACTCAGCCAGTCCAGCAGGAGAAGTAGCGAATAGCCAATAGCTGGCCTCGTTTTATGTCACGTGCTTCCCGAACAGCGTCTCTGCCATAGACAGTAAAAGTTCAGCGGGATGAGGAAGTACTTTACTTTGAGCCATCAAAAAAGAGGATTAACCTGTAAACTCTGCACTACTGAACTGTTTAAGGGGCCGTTCACATATCGCGTCTTTTTCATGCTCAAGTTCGTTATTTCCAATGTAGGCGCGCGGTATGCGCGCTCATAATGGAAGCGACGTGGTCGCGACGCGCCCGTTTTTCCAGGCGCGTCCGCACTGCATCGAGTTAAAAACATCTCAACTTTTCAGAGACCCGCAAGCTCAACGCGGGTGCGATTTTTAGAGCTTATCCTTTGCTGAAATGTCTGCCTCTTCATGGAGAGAGCACGTCATGGTTGCTTAGCAAGGGCAGACGCGCTTCTGCCCGAGCACTTTGGAAAGAAGGAGAAAGCGGTGCGCCTAGCGTTTTCCACGCGTTTTTAGGCGCGATATGTGAACGGCCCCTTTTATTTGTGCAGATTCTCCAGTACAATGTTGTTTGCAAATGTTTAGTCGTAACAAACGAGTCGTCATTTTAACAGTTAACATTTGAAGCTTTACAAACACGTTCTGTGATCAGTTTGTCGTTTACCAGTTCATAATTCAGTCTTGCAGCCTAATTATGACTGAATGAGAGAGGTAAATGTTTAAAGATATTTGAAAAACACTTCTCTTTTTCACACAGCAGTTTTTTGTGTGTCCAATTTGTTTTTCTGGACAACCTTCTGATGGATTTTACTTTAAATTGTGAGTTTCATTCAGGTTTCATGCCATTGGTACTTTATTCGAAGGATTGTATAGAATTTCACAGCATAAGCTATAAAGCTGTTTCCCAGTAAATAATAAAATGCAATGTACTGCAATTTTATTCTGTTTCATCCTTCTTCTTCGTGAAAATATGTTCTGAAAGATTCCTTAAGCTTTGTTTGGGATGTTAAACCACTTTAGGAGCTCTAAGGACTGCCATGGTGAAAACATTATTTGAAATCTCCTTGTGAAATTTGCTAGAGTATGGGTCAGTGTTCTGATTGCAGAAGAGTTCAACAAAGGATTACTGACACATAATAAAACAACTCCAGGTATATTTTTGATGAGGATATGACAATGCAAAATGGTTAAAATCTCTTAAAAATCTATGCTGAATGATAAAGACCCTTTATTAATAATTTACCTGGGGGAAAAATGGGCAAAACTAAAATATAAGTACATAAACCGATTAATCGATTAATCGTAAAAATAATCGACAGATTAATCGATTATCAAAATAATCGTTAGTTGCAGCCCTAAACATGATTAATATTCATGAACCCAGCAGCTTAACAATCCATAGTGCATTGTATATTGTTAGTATGGTAGTAGAATTTCTAGTAGTATTATCTTTTAATAATAATTATCTGTTACTATTTTTTACAAAAACCCTGATGGTCTTACAGTATTTTAAGAATCACCATCAGTCAAATGACAAATATGCATTCATACATGGTTACCAAGTTTTAGTTCTAATCATTAAAGTTATATCTTTAAATTGTGCTTAATTATCATAAAACCATTATATAATGCTTGATTGACTAAGAAGTTAAGATTTAAGAAGCTGTGCCATTTTACAAAGATCAGTTGATTGGAATGTGTGTGTGTGTGTGATAATATATTAGAATGGCGAGTACACTAAAAAAATTACTAGCCAATGGCGATTATATTGCCAAGGTGTGTGTAGAGGGTTGAAGGGACAGTTTGATGTTAAAAATGTTTTGATGGATTTGTATATTATAAACACAGAGATTTTCACTTTATAAGACATTAATTGATAGACTGGAGTTGTGTGGAATACTTGTGGATTAGTGTGATGTTTTTATTAGCTGTTTGGACTTGGCGGCACCCATTCACTGCAGAGCATCAAATGGTGAGCATTGAGCAAGTGATGTAAATCTAAATGTTCTAGTGAAGAAACATTATCAGTCGACCTCTAGCTAATTTGTGTGTTTTGATAAATTGGTGCATAAATCAAATCCAGCAAGGGTTCTAGATGGACATACAGTATTAATTTGATTTGTGCAGGTCTTAAAATGTCTTAAATTTGATTTTAAAGTTCTGCAGATGACCATGTGTTACGTCCTGAGATCATTGGTATACATTTTGATCTTTGTCTATGCACTAGTGATAAAGATTGACACGGATCTGACAGGCTAAGAATGGAAGCATGTTTCTTAATAAATGTTTATGATTGTGTTTTTGACTGCATCATCACTTGGTGTGTTCATAAATGTTGCTTTGAGTTTGCCAGTGGCCAGGTTTGGCTGCACACAACAGATGAACATTTGTGTAACTCAGATACTGACGTCAGTGGCACTCCTTAATGTTATTTGTTTTGCTATGCCTTCCAGGTGTTTGGAGCATCACCCTCGTGTAAAATCTTCACAAGATTCCCAAAGTCTGCCCACAAGTACGATTTAAGGTAAGTCAGGGTTAAATGTCCACTGTGTTCTTTGAAACCTCATTTGACACATTGTGGAGTTCAAATGCGTCTACATATTTGGTCTTCATCCATCTGTAGATTAGATCATGTCATTTTTGGTCTGAGATGCGAGTAATGGCTGCTAGTGAATACAGTCTTTGTGAATCATATGATATCAGGTTCAGTGCTCTTCTGAGGTGGCCGTTGGGGGAGGCAGGAAGGAATCTTTGGAATGGTGATCAAACCAAAATCCCATCTGGAAAAACAAAATTATCCCTTGTTTCTGATGGTAGACTACCATGAAATCCATTTAGCATCTTTGTATTTGTGTACCAGCATCCCTGCGTGAGTACTTGAGCATTCATCAAAGGGATGTGCCAATCTACATATTAGGGCTTGAAGATTAATCGAAAAGTAATCAAAACCGAAATTCATAACCTCTAACTGACGTAATTTTCCCATGTCAGTTATTTTGGTTTTTTAATCCTGTTCTTCTCCCTTAAAAGCATACTAGATGACTCTGCCCCGTCCAGTCAGTGGCATAAAAGCAAAACACGGAAGTGAACGCCGGTTCAACACATAGTGATGTCCTTGCATCTTCACTAAACTTTGTCAGTTGTATTTGTTTTATGGTTTGGACATTCAAGAGATTAGATGATCGGATGTGTATTATTATACCGAGCTACCATGTTCGCGCAGCTGCATTGTGGCACGAACACTCATATAAACAGTAGCTATGAAGATTGCGCACAGAGGAACACAGAAACTAGCTGTCAGCGCTGTCCTGTGATGTATCACTAAAGTAGCTTAGAATCTCAAAACTTATTATAGCATGTTTGTGTGCAGCGCACATGAAGCACAAGCGCGTGCACAGAGAGTAGCGGTTGGCGGTCACGCTGCGGGTTCCCGGTTTGTGTCCGTTCTCGGACTGTTCTGTGTATTTTAACTGTAGAAACGGTTGTTCCGAGATGAAACTACGATACAGAAAACAACATCAGTATATCATCATAAACGCAGCCGTTTTTGTCTTACGTGAACATAAACAGATGAGAAAGAAAACACATGTGCAGTATTTATGCTTAAAGAGACAACAGCCTAATAAACGCGCTGCCTGTCATTAATGTTAATCAAAGAACAAAAGAAAATCATTCAATGATCTTGACTGAATATATTTAATAAATTTACTTGATTAATCTTTATTTTATTTATAAAAAGAAAACTATGCAGTGTTTTTAAAATTCTAATTACTGTTTCTGTACCTGAAATTTTGTTTAGTTGTATTTATTTAAGATATTGCTAATTGATATGTTTGTTCCTATCTTATTACTGACTGTTTACTTGTCTTTAACACTTTCATATTTGAAATTTATATTAATCTATTTGTTTTTGCTATGGTATTTTTTTAATCACAGGCAAAATTCCTCTTGCAGTGTTTTGTAGGCTGCTGATTTTTGCTCATGTTATTCAGCTGCAACAGAATGCTTTGTAATAATGTTTGACTTCATTTTTTTTATATTGGATTTTTTATCTTATTGGAATTGAAACTAGGAATCGATAAGAATCGGAATTGATAAAATTCAAACGATACCCAACCCTAGTAAGAAATGTTACGAACATAGATAAAATAACTGCTGAAAGTCAATCTTATTTACAGTACAAACCTTGTCAGTGAACTATGAGGGCAAAAAAACAAAACAGAAACAAAATAATCGTTTATTAATCGTAATCAAGGTAAAATGTTCAATTAATCGAGGTTTTGATTTTAGGCCATAATCGTCCAGCCCTACTACATATGTTTAAAACTGACGAGTTGGTGAGTTGATTAATTGGTCCTGGAAAACCATGGATAATTAGGCTGGCTTCATTTGATAATTTCATGGTTTTATGTGACCTTTATCTGATGAATTACTTGAGCAGGATTTACATAAGACTAGGGATGGGCGTTTTCCACAAATATCACATTCGAATATTTGAGCTCACAAAAAACGAATATTCGAATATTTGTTTATTTAAATTAAGTTTAATGAGTCAGACGTTATTTTTCAGCAACATTTGTTTTCGTCATTTTGAACAAGCTTACAATAAGCTTGAACATTACACATCGTGTTTTGTAGCTGAAGACCTTTAACAATGCGTGCAAACAAACAAAAGTACAGATTAAAAGCAAAAAAAAAAAAAGTGAACAAAGAAAAAACGTAAGGCAGCCTCCAGCAATTAGGCTATTGTACAGAATGTGGCTTACACTTAACTTTTAAACTGTCAGCAAATCTTTTTTTCTTTTTTTCTATTGTTTCTAATGTTCTTGTTAAGAAATACGGGCATGTAAACATGATTGGGGGAAAGTCGGCTCCTTAGTCTGTTAACACTAAGGCCGGCCGTGGAGAAAACGCGCTCTGACGACACAGACGTTGGCGGGACTCACAAATAGCGGTGTGCTAAGCAAATAAGTTTTGTGAAGCGCTTCGTGTTTTCGTTTCACCACTGAATGGGATCCTCATCTGGTGGAATACATGGCTCCAGCAAGAACTGTTCCCACTCGTCTCGGCTGGACGTCTCGTTGGTGCAACGCGGTCCCGTTTTTTCCAGGCGCGTCCGCACCGCATCGAGTTAAAAACATCTCAACTTTCAGAATGCAACAAGCGCACCGCAGGTCATGTGACAAGAACTAAACATTCAGCTTCATCCTTTCCTGTAACAACGTTGAAAGCTCAGCCAAGATGAAGGAACAGCTGATCATAGCTGTATATGGATTGCCATTTTGAAATAAATTTAGTAGCAGAGCTACTGAAAGCGATTTTTTTTGTGCTGCAAATCCATTTATCCTTTGCTGAAATTTCCGCGTCTTCATGGAGAGAGCGCGTCATTGGCAAACGCCTCAGGAGCGCTTCTGCCCGAGCGCTTTGGAAAGAAGGAGAAAGCGGAGCGCATAGCCCTTTCCACGCCTTATTAGGCGCGATATGTGAATGGCCCCTTAATCATTCATTAATTATTTTTTGCTTGCATACACCTTCAAATATGCCGTGGAGAATCACAGAAATTGACCAAATTAGGTTTTATTGTGAACTTTTTTTTTGTTTTGCGAAATTCGAATATCATTTTTATTTATCGAATAATTAGAGCAGAACGAATATTCGAATGTTCTACTATCCGTGCACATCCCTACATAAGACATGCTAAAAATCAGATGGATGGAACGTGACATTTAATTTTTACGTTTGATTATTTTTACCTTAATGTGCGATCTTAAAAACAACTCTTGTGGCACCTTTAAAAAAACAGTAAGAAAAGTGATGCAGTTGTCAGAGATGTCCTTCTGAATCTGTAGTTGTGAAGCTAGGGCCATATGAAATGTTTTATTTTTATCCATTAATTTCCTAGATTCCATTTTAATGGTTTCATTAAATATAAATAATAAAAAATATTTAATTAATTGGTTTCATACAAAAAAATGTATATAATATTTAATGTTTTTCAGAATTACTGTGTATTTACATTGTTTTGCTAAAGACATTTTGGTAATTTTTTCTGATAAATATTCCTTTTAATAACTTTAATAATAATAATAGTAGAATAAGAGCTATCATTACATTAAGTAATATATTTCTGGCACAGTTACTTCAAGTTAAACCAAACTTTTATTTTGACTTGTTGCTTTGAAGACCTTTAAGGTTATATTTGTGTATGATATGATGATAGTTTTTCTCAAAAGAAACAGTAAAATGCTGATGAAGTGACTCAGAGCAGTGCTAGAGGTTATGTTCATGTACTCACATATTGAAGCGGCAGAGGCTGAAGCTTTTAAGGGGATGAATTTAAAAAACACAACTTTTATGTGAGGGAACCGAATGTTTTTAAGCAGATTCTGGTCTAAATGGTCTCCAACATGATTTCACAATGGAATTTGGGCGGAATAAGGATGACTTAATTTCTTTTCAACCAGTTAAAGTAAATTAGAGTCAAACAGACATAGATGAAATCTAATCACACTTGGGTCCTGCAGACCATTCTCCGTAACCGCACTGATTGCAGTACTGTATCATAATGGTTCATTAAACAAATACCATTTTTGCAGAGTCCTGGTGTCTTCTTGGTGATTTTTGATATACATTGACAAACTCTGTCTGTATCATGTAGGTCAGCTGGTGTAAAAGAAGCAGGGTTGGGTGGGAA
The DNA here is from genome assembly GCF_963082965.1 of Carassius carassius. Taxonomy (NCBI): domain Eukaryota; kingdom Metazoa; phylum Chordata; class Actinopteri; order Cypriniformes; family Cyprinidae; genus Carassius; species Carassius carassius. The sequence goes on along the minus strand of NC_081779.1, from coordinate 6,733,177 downwards.
ATAACTCTGATTGGATTATTCAGCTTTGAAAGCAAGACGGGTTATGGGTCCAGTAACCACCCGGAGTTCGTTTCCAGTTATGTTTAGCATTCCATGTTGTATGTAGAGTAAAGAACTCTTAAGCAAATTAAAATATATATAAAAGCCACAAAGAAAAACACTATTGTGTCCTTAAGCCATCTTGTGTGTTTTCAGCCCTGGGAGAAAGTGCTGACACCTTTTGGACTGCATTGGTCAAGTCTTCCTCGGTCTGCTTGCATCTAGATTAAAACTTTCCTGTGTCTGGGCAAAGATTCAGAACTTTAATCCTATTTCTCAGACAGTCAGGGGACAGGGGACATTTAAAGCCTAACATGCCAGTGGTAGATTTGTTTTTCTTTTGATTCTTTACTAAGTCCATGTGCAAATGAGGCCACCGATTTCAGGCCCCAAGTCTTTTATTGCAGTCAGTTTTATGGAAGCACATTGGCCTGATTGTGCTGTCCCTGTATTGATTGTTTTTTTGTGTGTGTTCACAGCCCTGACAGGAGCAGCCACACGTCCAGATCATGTCCGGGCCAGCCACGAGTCGATCCCGTGTTTATCCAGATGTCAACACACAGAGGCCGCGGGAGTACTGGGACTATGAATCTCACGTCGTAGAGTGGGGGTGAGGGATTACATGAATTGTTTCAGCATTTGATGACAACAGCAAGCTATGATTTTTATTTAATTTTATTTATGTAAAAATAAATGTTGACTGGATGGTTGAAGATCACAAAAATTACAGGGTTAACAGTCATATAAAATCTGGAAATATCTGTGTACATTAAAAATGTGTTTTCAGGACTGAAGAAGTCAGGAACATTCTATGATGAATATACGCTGTTTTTCAGAAGTTTGGGGTCAGGACTTTTTTTTTTAAAAGAGATTATTACTTTTATTCTGCAAGAATGCTTTGAACTGATTAGTAAAGACATTTAGAATCTTACAAAAGATTTCTATTCCAAATAAATGCTATTCTCGTTAACTTTCTATTCATCTGAGAATTCTGAAAGAAAATGTATCCACAAAAATATTAAGCAAATTTCAAAATTAGTGATGATAATAAGAAGAAATGTTTCTTGAGCTGCAAATCTGCATATTAGAATGATTTCTGAATGATTGTTTAAAGACTGGAGTAATGATGCTAAAAATTCAACTTTGCCTCACCGGAATAAATTAGATTTTAAAATATTTTCAAATAGAAAACACTTATTTTAAATTGTAATATCATTTCACAATATTAATGGTTTTTTTTTTATTTTATTTTTTTTTACTGTATTTGCAATCAACTAAATGTAGTCTTAATAAGCATAAGAGACTTTAAAAAGACGTTAAGTATCGCCAACTGCAACCTTTTTTAACATAAGTATGCATTTTTCTAGTTAGGCTCATGTCTTTTTTAAGGTTTGCTCACAAGCCATATTGATGTCTGATTTGTAAATGAATTGTTCTTTTTAGTCTGTTGAATAATTCAGTGTAACAGGTTCACAAATTGCAGGATCAAAAAGGGGTACGATTGTGCCAGTATTACAATATATATCTCAATACCTTACAATATTATCCAGAGCCTTGTATCAGTACTTTTATTTATTAATGTACACACATTCATATCATGTTCAGCAGTAGGTCATCTAAATAACATATCCCTGAGACCATGGTTACTTAGAGCTTTTTCTATAGGCTATTGAAACTAAAACCTGGAATTACCTGTTCTCGATTAGGTTTAGGCCAGTTTCAATCTTAATTCAGTGCGACAGAATTGAACAGATCACAGGGGCCGTGAGGGCCTTGTTGTTCAGTAAAACAACTGTAATAGCAAACTAATGGCATTTGATTCATTTAGTTTGAAAGCTTTATCTTTTAATGATGAAATATTAGGTATCTTGTTAGTTTTCATTTAGAGTCCCAGGATTATTTGCAGGCATCACAGAGCATAGCGTGAAATACTTCTCTGCAGGGCTACAGATGCAGATGTCTTTATTTGTCTAGACTGGCGTTTCATTTGCACTTGTAATAACAGCTGTCGGACTTGTCAACAGGAATCAAGATGACTACCAGCTGGTGCGGAAACTAGGCCGAGGAAAGTACAGCGAGGTGTTTGAAGCCATCAACATCACAAACAATGAGAAAGTAGTCGTCAAAATACTCAAGGTGAGGAACGTTGTTGTTCCAGACAGCTTTAACAGTGTTCTGACCAGCCCTTGATCAAGTCAGATTGGGTTCAGTGGAACAGTGAAAACCCTTGGAATTCACAATCCTCTCCAGCTTCTCATTTTCAGAGTAGTTGACGAAAACGTCTGCCGAGATAAGCCTGTTTATGTTATGGAAGGCAGCGGATGGTATCGAAACCAGAAGCTGCTGGCCGGCGTTCAGATGAACGGGCGCCTGGCGAATTCTTTCCTCACCCCCTCCTCCTGTTAACCAGAGAAAGCTCTAGATTCTAGCGATAACACCCGGTGAGCTGAGAGCTTCTTTTAAAGCTAAGTGATAAATAGTTTTGAAGATTAGCAGCGTTGTCCTGTAAGGTAGCCAGTTGTGTGCAATGAACTTCCCCTGCCTGGAGACTGAAGAAAGATTGAGTCTAGACGCAGTCAGATTGGATGTCATCGCGTCAAATTCATCTGTACTGCAAGACAACGTGAAATCAAAATTTAGCTTGTTTACATCAATATCTCTGAATGGAGCGATGAAGTAGTTGTGCTTGTAGTGGTACAAGTTCGAGTCTGGCTTGTCATTTCTCACAGCTGTTCTTTTTCAAACCCATTATCGTAAAAGATAAAAAGAGATGATGGTAAAAAACTTTTTTTTTGCTGATGTAATCAGTGGTTGGTTGTGAAAAAAAACTTATAATCCCATAACCCACTTTTCATGACTGCCCCAAAATGTTATATATATGTGTATATATATATGTGTGTGTGTGTGTGTGTGTGTGTGTGTAGGGCTGCATGATAAATCAAAATTGGAATCCAAATCGTGATTCAACAGAAGCTGCGATTGTCATGCGTGTCTTTCAGTGAAGCCCAGTTCTGTGATCAGCAATAAATCTCCATCCTAAGGCAGAAGACAGAAGATATAGCTGCTTTTATTGATTCAGAATGACTAATAAAACACACCATTATGGCAATATATGGTTTACCCTGAGTTATCATTATTATTTTCATTAAAATAAAGAATATTTATAATCCAATGCCTTTTTCACTGCTTAGTACTTAATACTATGGAATATGTTGCGTGCCTTATTCTGTGTAAGAAGCCACATCAGCTCAGAGAAAGATTTATTTCAAACTCGACTGACGTTATGAAGTGAGTTTGGAGTAAAACATTTTTTATTAAATGTGGTATTTTCACATGCTTTCAGATGAATTTACTACACAGAGCTTTAGTTCACTGAGAAGCTATGCAAACAGCTGTCGCATTATAGCAAATGATTTCTTAAATTTCATAATAGTACTATAAAATTGCCTTTTCTTTAGCGTAACTTGTCAGTGAACAACGGCTCTGTGTAGTAAATGCTGCTCCCTCTGAAAGCATGTGATGATGATTTACTGCTGATCACAGAACCGGCTTTACTAACAAAATGCGCATGACAATTGCATTCAATTAATCGTGCAGCCCTATGTGAATGTACAGCGTTTCCTCTACACTTTTTTCAGCTTTTTCCAGCTTTTCTACTTCCCCACTGAAGGGCGCACACACAGGCCACTTTTCTGAGAAATTGAAAAATTCAAACAACCAACCTTCTCTGTCAAAGGTTTAAACTGCCACAGAAAGAAAGACTGTATATTCACCTACATTTTTTGGTTTTTAAATTACAAGCATAGATAAATACAATATAACAAAGATACAAACAAAATAATGTCTAATAGTATTCAGGTACAGAAATATAATAAAGTGTAATATAATGCATCGTGTTCACTGTATAAATTAAATCTAGACTAATCTTTGTCAGAGCTGTGTTTTGTTGTTTAATTAGTATTAATGATACAGACAGCTGCAGGTATCCAGTATAATGGTACACATCTGGTTTCTTTCTCTGCTGTTTTCGTTCAGTTAAGACTGTTTATCAGAATGATTGTCAAGATGGGTTTTTTGACAATTTTAAGGGGATGTGAAAGAGGAATCAACTAGCAATTTAGGCTTGCGCACGTCTATCCTTCGTATATTTTAAAGAACCAACAATGACTTCAAATGCTTTGTAACGGAGTATTTCTAAAACCGTTTGTTTCAGCATGCCATATAAATTATATGACATGTTGCAGGTCTGTTATTCAGGCCAGGTGGCAGTTTTGTTGAGAATGCAAGAGTTATTTTTGTAATCAACATGATCGATTTGGTCAATGCGTCAGTGCAGCCCAAATATTTTCCAGTGTGTGACTGTGACTCTGCTGTAAATGATTACTCGATTGTGAATGATATGACTGAAGCTGTGGCTGAGATTATTTTCATGGCAGAATGAATGTAGTGGAAACACTATGCATGTTTGCATGTATAAAATAATTTCATATATTCTCTTAATATTGTATTATTTTAATATCAAAGTTTAAATTTCATAGATTTATTACATTTATAATCTATATTTTAAAATAAAGTTAAATTCTAAAGAATATAGAAAATCTTTTTTATTAAAAAAAAAAAAAAATTAAGTTAACTTTAACTTAAGTTAAATTTGCAAATGCTGTTATATGTTGTCTTTTGTTGTGTTTTTGTCTTTTTATCCATATGTAGCCAGTAAAGAAGAAGAAAATCAAGCGGGAAATTAAAATTTTGGAAAATTTGAGGGGCGGCCCCAACATCATCTCACTTCTAGACATTGTCAAGGATCCAGTGGTCAGTTGGCTTTCTTGAAGATGAAGTTGGCATGTGGCATTACATGCATGTACTTGTAGAGTATGTTTCAAATGTGTCTCTAATTGAAAGTCTCTTGCGTTTCTCCCTGAAGTCTCGAACCCCAGCTCTGGTTTTTGAACATGTGAACAACACAGACTTCAAGGTAAATCACTTCTCAGACCTGCCAAATCATTTCTGCCACCTCAACTAAACCTAACACACAAGAAAAACTCAAGCACTCTCTTCTGTCATGCAGCAATTGTATCAAACGCTATCAGACTACGACATTCGGTTCTACATGTATGAAATCCTTAAGGTGAGTTCCCTCTGATATCATCTTAAAGTATCACAAGTCTGTACCTAATTTTTTGTACATTTTTACCTGTATTTTTCAAATGCGTTTCAAACTCTCCTCTCGTCAGCCAATAACAGGGAATCTTAAGTAGTGGCACACTTTCTGAGTTTTTGTTTGGTGCTAATAGTTGCTCAGATGTTGCACACTTCACCTATAAGCGCTACTCAACAGCTATGTTGTTCATGAAATTCTTATTTGTTAGTCAGTATACTTATAAGCATACCATTTTCTTTTTGGGTAATTTACAAGATAATATTCAAAGATTCTATTAATAATCTCAAATATTTTAATATCCATTCTTAAATGGATCCATTGAATTCTGTAGAAAAAACATTTTTCTTGTTGTGCTAGAAAATATTCTAAATGGTTTTAATACTGAAATATTTAATCAGCTACTTAATTTATTTTATTTACATTTATGATTTGAATCTCAGGTATTTGCAATGTTGTCCAGTTCTAAGTGTGTCTCTCCGTTGCTCTCAGGCTCTGGATTACTGCCACAGTATGGGAATTATGCACAGAGATGTGAAGCCACACAACGTAATGATCGACCATGAACACAGAAAGGTACTGCCCATTCATTTGAGTAATGATGAATATTGATGAGCTCGCTTACATGCACCAATCAAGAATCTGAGTTTGCTGTGGTAAAAGAGAAGTATTGTTTGATGTTGTGTCGTCAAGCACATTTGAGCAAGATCAAATTTAAAAGTCAACAAATTGCATGTTCTTTGCGTCAACACTGATGTTGATCACACAAATCACTTTTCCCCATTGACTGAATTGACATTTGAATCTTGTCTGTTTGTGTGTGTTTTAGCTGCGTCTGATAGACTGGGGCTTAGCAGAGTTTTATCACCCTAGTCAGGAGTACAACGTCAGGGTGGCGTCTCGATATTTCAAAGGACCTGAACTGCTTGTGGACTATCAGGTGAGAATGACACGGGAAACTAGATGCAGAGATACAAACAGTTTTTGCTTGGTTTGTTGCTTGAGCATCAAAAGCATCTGTTCAAGCATCTGTTGAATAAAAATGCACATACAGAAGCATTAAAACCTTTAGTTTTTGGCAAGTTTGCTGCTCTTTTGAAGCTCACGTTGCTCTTGTCCCACAGATGTATGACTACAGTTTAGACATGTGGAGCTTAGGCTGCATGTTGGCGAGTATGATCTTCCGGAAAGAGCCTTTTTTCCATGGACATGACAACTATGATCAGGTGAGACCTGCTGCTTTTAGGCTTTCAAATATTTACTGTTGGCATGCTGTTTTATAGTGACCAATTTTGTGGCTGAATCACAGAATGTAAGATCAGAATCTGTTGGTCTCTTATTGGGCTTTTGTGGAGGGAACCAGGATGATGCTAATTTCTGGTTTGGCCTATAAAAATCCATCATGACTTCATCGCTCTGTTCAGCTGGTTTGATCTTTGTCGAGTGGTGGCTGCTGCCCTCTGCTGTTTTTAACCAGTTCTGCCTCTTTCCAGCTTGTACGGATTGCTAAAGTTCTGGGCACAGAGGACCTGTATGACTACATTGACAAATACAACATTGAGCTCGACCCACGGTTCAACGACATTTTGGGAAGGTACGTTGAGATTTGGAATTGTTTGTATGCATGTAATACTTTTTAACTGCAATTCGATTTTTATCTCTTTCATTCGGCCTCTCTTTCTCCAGACATTCCCGGAAAAGGTGGGAACGGTTTGTCCACAGTGAGAACCAGCACCTGGTCAGTACCGAAGCTCTGGACTTCCTGGACAAGCTGTTGCGCTACGATCACCAAGCTCGTCTCACCGCGCGTGAGGCCATGGAGCACCCGTATTTCTGTGAGTGTCCGCTCTCTGGCATTTTATATTTTCCAAATTTCCTGTTGTAATTTTTCAGGATTCTGTTTTTAAGTTCATTTTTTAAATTAAAAATCATGTGGAATTAATTGAAATCCTGAAACTTGAAATAGTTTTAGAGTCTTTATCTGTTCCCAAATTTATTTTTTTTAATGTTTGAATTAATGTTTAATAATAAAAAATGTCTAATCAGGTGACTTCATGAAACCTAGATTTGATAATTGAACTTTAAACTTTAATTGTAATTTTTATATAAATTAAAAAAACAAACAAGAATCATTAACAACTGAATCTTTTAAAATGTTATCAAATAAAAAAAATTATAGTTCTTTTTATTATTTTGCAAATAAAGTGCTGCACAACAAAAAAAGTTGTTATACATCGCCATGTTTTAATAAATTTGTTATCATAAAATATATATATTACTACATTTTTGTCACAATTTCTGTAAGGTAGGCCGAAATTTATATTGAAAGGTTTCTGTTGAGACTCAAGTTTCTGTGTTTATATGATATGATGGTAGTTTTTATCAAATTAAACGGTGAAATGCTCGTAAAAAAAATATATATATTCATCCGAAATTTGCTCAATTCTGTGACACATTCCGTGAACCGCATTTTCTATTTTGCAGAAATCATAAGGCCCTAGTTGTGCACCATCTTTCAGTCTGAACTAAAGTGGTTGTCATGTGGAAGCTGGATTTATTTTATTTTTTTTGCTCTTTTGAAATAGAAGTTTGATGTACTGATTATGCCTCAGTGTGCAACATGAATTTCATGACTGTACATGTCTCGTCATGTATCAGATCCCATAGTGAAGGAGCAGGCGAGGATGGGCTCCACTTCAGGACTGTCCACTGGTTCCACTCCAGTCAGCACGTCCAGTATGATCACAGGTCAGTCATGTGCTTTCTGAGGAATTTTTCATGTAGTTGAGTTCACTAATTCTGACAAACCATTGTCTGTTTTCCTGTAGGAGGCATCACATCCATGTCCTCGTCCCAGCCGATGGCCAACATCGCAGGTTCTCCTGTCATCTCCTCTCCCAGTGCTCTAGCCACACAGGTTCCTGCAGCTACCGGTGCCCAGCCCTGAACAGACTCCCTCATGCTCTCTCTGCCATGGGCCACATTTTTATGTTGAGTGTAAACGAACGAAAGAGAGACTAAACTAAGTTTCTTTTCTTTTTTTTCATACAATAATTATATATTGAAGCTCGGACACACAGCAGACAGATGTTATGTTGCGTCAGTGTCCAGCAGTCTTTCCTGATGATGGTGTCTATATAGAAGCCACTACAGTATAGAAATTCAGAAAATGGATAATAAAATTTATTTTATATGTCCCTACATTGGCCTCTGTTTGTTTATTGAACAGTTGTTGATATTTTACAGGTTTGGGGAATTCAATTTTAAGTTAAAATGTATTACAGCTATAATGCATAGATAAATATCAAGGTGCAAGAACCATATTTACATGCATTTAGCAGATGCTTTTATCCAAAGTAATTTTATTGTAAATTAGCAACAACAAAAACATTCAATTTCAAGAAATTTACCAAAAATGCAGATGCCCCCAACTTGAAAACTCTTGAGTGCAAAGAAAGTATTAAAAGTGGAAACTTGCACATTTTTGCAACTTCAGACATAATGTGAAATAGTAAGTCTTACATTTAATACAAAGCATTTGCTGAACTTAGCCAATATTTTCTTGTATAGTAATCCACTTTAGCTTAATAAGCAACAAAACATGAAGAAAATATTAAGTACACATCATTCTTCAAAATGTATCTGTGTTCCAGTGACGTTGGTTCTGTATAATGGTGAGTAAATTAAATATTAAATCTGAGAAAGATCTATTGATGAATTAAACAGCTGCATCAGCTTCACACACAAATCTTTTTTCTTCAAAACAGTAAGTATCCATCCAGAAATCCGTCCCTCCGTATTGATCTCCCAGACCAGCACAATCTTCACCGTCTGGATGAAATTTAGTCCAGTTATCTGGCTCACTGATATCATTATTTCGTTTCATCCAGAATCTGCAGAAAAAACAAAAAGCTTCTTTTTAAGTTGTGACCTGCTAATTATCTTCATTTATTGCTTGTTTTAATGCAAAGGATTTATTGTCAAGATTAAAGAAGATCTTACTCTACTGAATCCTTAACTGGCTGGTTATTCACCCAAACCCAGTGTCCCTCGGTTTCCAAATCATTGAGACCAATCCAGTGAGTCTCTTCAACATTTGAGGTAACAAAATCCTGATGGAGAAAAAAAAAATCCTGATATAATGCACATAAGGCTAGAGCACAGCAATGTATAGCCTAAAATGTAATATAAAATCTGACTATTTGTCTTTTTGTCTATTTGTCTATATGTCTTCATAATCATTAGGCAACAATTTAATTCAAATGTAGCTGCTGAAATGATTTTTTTAAAGGTGATATCATGCATCTAATTTAGTACTTTTGATACATTTGTTCCCCTCCTGCCATTTACTGTCAGTGATCAATCTGTGTTTGTGGTGGAATAAGATGCTAACCTTTACCCAATCTGCCGAGACCATCAAACACTTTGATTGCTTAAATGTCATCAGTGGACTTTAAAATGGCTTAATTTTGAGAAAATATGATTTTGATTTGTTTCAATGTGAGCAAAATTTAACTGCACAATATGAAATCTGATCTCCGAAGGCCTTTTAACTAGTCAAGTGTTTAACTAGTGGACACACCTGCTCTGTTTTGCTGTTTATGATCACCAGATGTCCTCCTAGAGTCACACAGTGATCTCGACTCCGTGTCCAGTTCATCTTGACTGTAGAGAAGTAGTAACACTTTCCTCCAGAATGAATCCAGTGGACGGCACAAACTGCAAAACCTTTACTTTCTTTTGTAAAAGAGGCAGTGAAGATTTATTTATTCATAATTTCACACTACGTCTTTATTTCTGAGATTTTGCTTGTGTGTGTGAAAGGTCTTTTATACATTGCACAGGGCTCAGATCATAAAACATACGGTTTAATCTGTTCATCTTTTCAAGTGTCTTCTTATCCTGGTTGTGAAGCACATCAAACTCTTCTTTGTAATCTGCATGACAAGGCCAAAAAAAAAAAAAAAGAAGAAAAACACAATCAAGATGAGATAATCCATTGATCCATTCTTCAGTGCTCTAAATCTAAACTATCATTAATATGGAGATGTCCTCTAACTTTGGTGTAATAGACTGCACGTTTATCAAGCTCTCTTGCCATGACTGGTACAGAAACACTTATGAAAAAAAACTAAACGAAGTCACTCAGTACTGGGTCACAAATTATATTTTACTCACTTGTGCCATTAGCATTCTTGGCAGACTGTTGCACTGAAACTCTGACATCTGATTGAAAACAGAACATAAGCAGTAACAGTGATGTCACACTATATATGATATAATCTATATCAGTTATACTCACACAATATCCCCAGAATACAGAGACCTCCAAGAGCAAAAACCAGACAGACAGCAAAAACAATTAGAAGAACTTTAGTCCGTTTAGGTAGACAAACCTCTCTCTCACTTTCTTGCTCTTCAGTGGAGTTACCTGTGGTAGAAATTTGATGAGAAGAAGGAAATCAAATATACAGGTCCTTCTCAAAAAATTAGCATATTGTGATAAAGTTCATTATTTTCCATAATGTAATGATAAAAATTAAACTTTCATATATTTTAGATTCATTGCACACCAACTGAAATATTTCAGGTTTTTTATTGTTTTAATACTGATGATTTTGGCATACAGCTCATGAAAACCCAAAATGCCTGTCTCAAAAAATTAGCATATTTCATCCGACCAATAAAAGAAAAGTGTTTTTAATACAAAAAAGTCAACCTTCAAATAATTATGTTCAGTTATGCACTTGGTCGGGAATCCTTTTGCAGAAATGACAGCTTCAATGCGGCGTGGCATGGAGGCAATCAGCCTGTGGCACTGCTGAGGTGTTATGGAGGCCCAGGATGCTTCGATAGCGGCCTTAAGCTCATCCAGAGTGTTGGGTCTTGCGTCTCTCAACTTTCTCTTCACAATATCCCACAGATTCTCTATGGGGTTCAGGTCAGGAGAGTTGGCAGGCCAATTGAGCACAGTAATACCATGGTCAGTAAACCATTTACCAGTGGTTTTGGCACTGTGAGCAGGTGCCAGGTCGTGCTGAAAAACGAAATCTTCATCTCCATAAAGCTTTTCAGCAGATGGAAGCATGAAGAGCTCCAAAATCACCTGATAACTAGCCGCATTGACCCTGCCCTTGATAAAACACAGTGGACCAACACCAGCAGCTGACATGGCACCCCAGACCATCACTGACTGTGGGTACTTGACACTGGACTTCAGGCATTTTGGCATTTCCTTCTCCCCAGTCTTCCTCCAGACTCTGGCACCTTGATTTCCGAATGACATGCAAAATTTGCTTTCATCCGAAAAAAGTACTTTGGACCACTGAGCAACAGTCCAGTGCTGCTTCTCTGTAGCACAAAGTGGCTTGACCTGGGGAATGCGGCACCTGTAGCCCATTTGCTGCACACGGCTGTGCACGGTGGCTCTGGATGTTTCTACTCCAGACTCAGTCCACTGCTTCCGCAGGTCCCCCAAGGTCTGGAATCGGTCCTTCTCCACAATCTTCCTCAGCGTCCGGTCACCTCTTCTCGTTGTGCAGCGTTTTTTGCCACACTTTTTCCTTCCCACAGACTTCCCACTGAGGTGCCTTGATACAGCACTCTGGGAACAGCCTGTTCGTTCAGAAACTTCTTTCTGTGTCTTACCCTCTCGCTTGAGGGTGTCAATGATGGCCTTCTGGACAGCAGTCAGGTCGGCAGTCTTACCCATGATTGCGGTTTTGAGTAATGAACCAGGCTGGGAGTTTTTAAAAGCCTCAGGAATCTTTTGCAGGTGTTTAGAGTTAATTAGTTGGTTCAGATGATTAGGTTAATAGCTCGTTTAGAGAACCTTTTCATAATATGCTAATTTTTTGAGATAGGAATTTTGGGTTTTCATGAGCTGTATGCCAAAATCATCAGTATTAAAACAATAAAAGACCTGAAAAGGTTCAGTTGGTGTGCAATCAATCTAAAATATATGAAAGTTTAATTTTTATCATTACATTATGGAGAATAATGAACTTTATCACAATATGCTAATTTTTTTAGAAGGACCTGTATATGTGTGTGTGTATATGTATATGCAACAGCCTAAATTGTATTTTTAAAACAGCTAAAAACAAAAATGCTAGGTCAAAAACTAGCATTTATATAACTGGATGTCTGACTGAAAACCTCAAAAAGCAACTAAGATAAAGATCTTTTGACAGCTGCACCTGCGGGACAACTTCTCATCATGAGAAACATATCTGTTGATCAAAGCATCATGAGAACATGAACACTTCAGGCCTACTCTACAGGAAGTCAAATGCTAATTTTGGTTTATTATGCTTTTTGCAAGTATGTTTCTTCAAAACAATATAAGAACTATATACTTTTACGTATAAATATCGTTTTAAATATAAGTTGAGCATGTGAAGGATGTGGATGCATCAGGCATTGAGTTCAGTGAAATATACAGTTAAATCGATACAGCTCAAAATGTAAAATGATTAAGGAGGCCGTCTTCTCTTGTGTATGTTTTAAGGGACATTAACACAAAATACTAAATCAACTAATCTATTTAAAATGGTTTTATCAGTTTAGTTTAATAACTGAATAAGACAAGGTAGAATCCTAGTTAAAGAGATTCAGGTATTTATTCTATGACTTACCTGCAGGTGTGTGTGTGTGTGTGTGTGTGTATACACAGAACTGTAGTAACTGATTAGATGTAAACTGGATTACGTAATCAGATTCCAAAATACTTAGATTAACTAAAATACTTTGTTAAATTACATTTTAAAATACTTGTAATCAGACTACAGTTACTTTTTTATTGATTGCATGATTACATATTATTCACACAATAGCAATTAATTATTCATAATTTATTGATTCTCTCTAATTCCACTTTTCATCTTTTAAATATTCCTTTCTAAAATAGCCTATATAAAATAGCTTATATGCATTCACAAAGTATGTCACATTAAAACACAAAAACTCACGTTATTTCTTATTTACATATAATGCAGGGATTCCAAAGTTTTTTTTTTTTTTTTTTATCAGCCGGATCTCATTTACCTAATATGTGTCAACTAACCAATCTTAAATTGCTTGGGTATATTTTTAGCGATAGTCAAAAAGCAAAACAAAACAAACAAAAACACTGTATTGTTCAACATTTTTTATTTTTCTTTTATGCTAAAAATCATTAGGATATTAAGTAATAATTAAGATATTTTTTAATTTCTTACTGTAAATACATCAAAACTTAATTTTTGATCAGCAATACGCATTGCTAAGAACTTCAGTTGGACAAATTTAAAGGCAATTTTCTCAATATTTAGATTTTATTTTATTTTTTCTCAGATTCCAGATGTTCAAATAGTTGTATCTCGGCCAAATATTGTCCAATCCTAACAAACCATACATAAATGGAAAGCTTATTTATTGGTTTTGTGGTTCATGGTCCCATATATTTATTTGAATTCCTTAATACCTTTATTTGAAGGTATTAAGTTAATAAATAAGTAACACATTTGCATATTCATGTTTCTCTGACATTGGTTAATGGACACACGACATGCAAGTAAACACATTATCATTATCATTATTATTATTTGTATTAAGTGTTGTAATTTGTTATTATTTTTAAAACATTTATTTTAATTTTAAATTTTTTAAGCTTTTCATTAAACTCGTGAACACTCTGCAGTTCCTTCATGGGGCTCAGTTTGAGAAACCTTGACATAATGTAATGAAACAAGAAATGTAATCCATTTTCTGTTTCTTTGCATTTTTATTTTTTACAAGATAAACTAGTTATGTAGGTCAAAACTAATCGAAAAGTAATCAAAAAGTGATTATATATCATGTAATTTGGAATCAGTAATTTACTCAGCTCTGTATGTATGTATATATATATATATATATATATATATATAGTTTGTCAGTTTCACACACCCAGTTAATTTTTTTTAAAATTCAAAAATGCAACCAAAATAAAACATGAACATTTAACTGAACTCTTTGAAATTTTCTAGAAATGGATAATAGTATGTATCCCTATTGTGATATATCCAAAATTAGGTGCTCGAGTCATTGAAAAAGAAAAATGCAGAAAAATAAGTGTGTTAAAACTGAACAAAGTTTTTATAACAGTCAAACAAAATGTAGCTAACATGAAAGCATCAAAATATCTTCAAAATGTGTATCAAAATATCAGTCTTAAATATTTATATAATTATTTTGCATCAATACAACCTCTCTGTCCATATCAATACACAGTTATACCTCTAATAAGTTCTGCATAACTTTTCTCTTAAGTTTTACAATTTATTAATAGCCATTGTTCTTTGTGTTCTTTAAAAGACCTCAAAGCATTTGTGGGGAATTAAAAAAAACAAAAAACAAAATGAGGATTCTTGATATTGGTCATGTGATAAAGAGTTAGTGTTTATTGAAAGAAATACTAATTTGATATTATGTTCTTTAAATTATAGCACTGTGGTTTAATGAATTAAACAGTTTACAAAGCTCTTTCTGCTGGAATAATCTTTCTAGTATGATCTTGATATCTGTTCTTCTCTCAGAAAAGTGTTCAGTTCTTTATCTTTCTGAACTCCGTATCATTTAAACAAACAAAATAACATTCTGTAACATGTCAGTAATATCTTACCTCTGTACTGAGAGCATTTGCCACCTGAAGCTGTTGCTGAAGGCAAGTAATCCACATTATCATAGTTTGAATTCATTTGACGACCCTGATTGTTGTTCGGAGTGTTTACTAGAAGCACAGAATCCGCAAACATATTAGTACAGTAATAAGAGTCAATTGTAACAAACATTTAATAAACTAGCAGGGTAAAAAAGTGGAGCAGAGGAACAAATTAAACTTGATTATAGTGTGATGTGATGATTAAATCTCAGTATTTACAAGTTCAATGTTAACATTTTAATAAATATTTAACAGGCAATATGCAACTCGAAAACACTGTATAAACATTTATACAAACATAATTTTTCTTTATGAAAATAGGCTATGTATGATTAATTACACATACATACTGATGCAGACGTGTATGATGCTGTTGTCACTATTTAGCAGCCCTGCACTTGTGTGCATCTGTAGCAGAACTAATAGATACTGTAGAAACATGCAGGAAGTTATAAAACCTCAAACTCAGAACTCAGAAAGTGAACTACAGTTATGAAAGATATTCTGTTTGTTCAAAGTTTGTTCTTCAAAAAATATCTTCAGAAATGTAGGGGGACAATATGTGATATCATATAAGCAAGTTTAACATTGACTAGGATTTTTCGTCTATGCTTTGAGAAAATGCTGTCACTCCACTCAAAGGTGTTTAGGACATACTGTCAGTATGGAACAACTCATTCTTGGCCACAGCTCACTTACTCATTAAACCACAGCTGGATGGCAGGAATGTTAAACTAAACTGCAATAGTGACATTTAGTGATCCGAGATCACTTTGGCTTATTTTGCTTAAATGTGCTGATTTATTTGCTAATTTTGTTTCATTAAATCTATAAATTATGATTTAAAACTATAAATTGTGACATAACGTAACATAATGGCATATAAAACTACAGAGAACTATTTCTGCAACATTGTTCTTTACTCGTCTCAGTTTTCTTCTTTAAGGCTTTTCCTGTTTTCACCCCCTCAGATGTGTCACCCAATCAAACCAATATAAGAGAGTTATATAATAACATTACTAGATTACATTTAGTCATTTATTTATCTGTAAAGAGCCTTACAGATTAGGAATTTCACAATCAAGTTATCATCAATGAAGCTGTAAAGGAGACTGCCTTAGTGACCTCTTGTGAAGAAAACGAGAGAATTATAAAATAAATGAACATGCAGAAAAAAGTGTAAAATACAAACAAACAAAGCAACAACAAAAACATATATTAATGCTAAATTTTACAGTTATTAGATAAAAGCACACTTTATACTATTCATAAAGTTTGTTTGCTCAACACATTCAAAAGATTACACTTATAAACAAACTGAATGGGATGCATTGTCAATAATACATAAATAGCACCTTCTGTAACAGTATAAACTTTAAATACAATATAATGTTTATTTTTATTATCACTAAATCCAATCAGTGTGTGAGCAGCATAGAGCGCCCTCTCGTTGCTGTAGACGGTAATGTTTTATCTTGGTTAAATTCTCTTAGTTCATTTCTCTTGGTTCATGTCAAATTAATTTAGATTTAGATTTAATTTAGAATTTAAATAAGTCGCACCTGACTATAAGTCGCAGGACCAGCCAAACTATGAAAAAAAAGTGCGACTTATAGTCCGGAAAATACAGTAGTTGAATTAAAGCCGGTTCAGAATTAGTACACTTTAACCTAGTAGGTGCATGAGTCTGAACCTAACCTAACTTACTATTGTTGATGTGGAGATGTTCTTTAACTCTGGTGTAATTGGCTGTAAGTTCCTCAGTCCGTCTTGACATGACTGGGACAGGGACGTGCACAGACATTTTGAGGGGCAGGGGCTCAAGTGAAATAAAGGGCACTTCTTATAATTAGTTTTTTTTTTTTTTTTTTTTTTTTAAACAAAAAAGTATATATATATATATATATATATAAACGCAACTCTGACTTCCTTTAAAAAAAAATAATTAAAAAAGTTAATTAATTTTATCTTCCTCAAACTCACGCAATTGTTTCATTTTCAAAAGATGTCTACAAAATAATCAGTTCACAGAAACCATGGTCTCCTTAGTATTCACTAGGTTTATAGAGCAGCAAAGGAAATCATTCCACAATGTGCATGTTTTGAAAACATTTTCTATGCTACTAGTTAAGTATATATGAAGAGTTCAGATGCAAAAGCTTCTAAGTGCCATCTGAAATTTTCTTATGAGCTTTTTTTTTCAAGCTCGTATTTAAGTTCAGTCATTTAACTTAAATGACAATTAATAGGTAATTTTCATTGCCAGTAATGTGAAATAAGTGAACATAAACATACAAGCTTGATAAAAATGATCATTATTGAAGGATTTTTCATCTGAACTCTTCATATTTAGAATAACCTAAATAACTGCATCAAACAGAGGGGCGTGTTTTACTAATAATTTGTTTATTTTTGCACAAGGCACTACATCGTTTTAATTATTTTGGTGTTATCAGAATACATAACACTTTAAAATTAAACTTACCAAAATAATTGAGTAAAAATTCAATAAAAGCCAATGTCATGTATGTATTTGTGGTGGTATGGAATACTATTTTATAAAGGTTTCGAGGAAATAAAAAAAGTTAAATTACTTAAATAGTTAATTCATAAATATTGTTATTTTTAAAGTTTAATGTTAACTTATTTCTACTCAGTTTTATTTATTAATGTACCAGATGCAGTTACTCAGATTTACTACATTTTTTAGAGTGTATCCTCCATCTGTTTGCATCGTAGATTTCTTCTAAATTCACCAATTTAGATTTCTAAATTTCAGGGGGAAAGACTCTTGATGTAAGTCAATAACTGGGGACGTTCTGTATGCAAATTAGGCGTCAACTAGTTAAAATGCGCACATTTGCATCTAATTGACAGGGAAATGCAGGTAAATAGGTTAAACAAAATAACTAAAGCATATCACCTGGTGGTGATATATGCTTATTTTATTAACTTATTTTATTACATGGCTTGGTTGAATTCCAATGTAGAATGCTGTCTGTTATAACCAACAGACCGCTGTGCGGAGTATAACAGACCATTGCCATGAAAAACAGAGCGTTGCTATGGACTATTTTCTTTAGCGGGTTTAACAATCGGGGGAGAGGGAGCACTTCAGAACTCCTGACCTGATATTTAGATACTATATTTCAATAAATATATTTGTTTGACAGGGAAGCTGTGTGCAAACAGAAATATATATTATTTTTCAAAAATAAAAAAAAAGCATCCCAGAAAAAAGGGCACTTTCTCTCCAGGAATAAAAAGGGCAGGTGCTCAAGCCCCCTTTCATGTCTATGTGTGCACGTGCCTGACTGGTACAGAAAAAGATATGAAGAAAATGTAAAACAAAAGCAAGCAGACAAATCCTCACTTGTGTTGTTAGTTTTCTGGGCAGACAGTTGCATTGAAACATTGGCATCTGATTAAAGACAAAACAGTAGCAGTGATGTTAGCACTCGTTAGCTTGTCATTAGCGTTTTCATTCGAACCTATCGCTGTTTTCTTTTCTCCTCTCGCTCCAGTTTTTCACAAGTTCATCAAACAACCGCAGTAAGAATTTTCATCAAGCACGGTGAGTAATGGCTCCTCTCGTCATTGTTACTTGCACCTCTTGCCACATGTACAGTTTATCTATCTCTGTCACTGATGAGGGATTCACATGTGGTAAATGCAGGGAAATAGTTAAGCTGACAGAGAAGATTTCAGAATTAGAGACACGCATCCAAACTTTAATTGAGGACAGTAAGAATGTTAGGGCTCTAGATACGGCTTTGGATGCGTCTAGCTCAGGGATTCCTGTACATTGTTCGGTTCCGGCAACAGAGCCCCTGCAGCAGGGCAACTGGGTGACGGTGAGGCAGTGTAGTCGTGGGTCAAAACACCGCTCTTCTGTTCCGATCAAAACATTAAACAGGTTCTCCCCACTCAGTGATGCACCCACTGAGAAACCTGATGAAAGTGCTCTAGTTATTGGTGATTCTATTGTACGGAACGTGAATATAGAGACACCAGCCACCATAGTCAAATGTTTACCGGGAGCCAGAGCGCCTGAAATCTTGGCAAATTTAAAAGTGCTGGCTAATGCTAAACGTAAATACAGTAAGATTGTTATTCATGCCGGCGCTAATGATGTTCGACTTCGAAAATAACATTAAAGAGGTGTGTGAACTTGCAAGCACTATTTCATACACTGTAATATGCTCTGGTCCCCTCCCTGCTTACCGTGGTGACGAGATGCATAGCAGATTGTCATCACTCAATGGCTGGATGTCTAAGTGGTGCCCACAGAATAACATATGTTTCATAGACAATTGGACGAGCTTTTGGGGCAGACCTGACCTGTTTAAAAGAGATGGTCTTCATCCGTCCTGGGGTGGCGCCACTCTTCTCTCTAGAAATATGGCAAATCATCTTAGTGTTTATACTTGACTAACTGGGGCCCAGGTCAGGAAGCAGACAGACTGGCTAAACCGACCATCTGCTAGCTGCCTCCCGTCACAGAGGTCAGTTAATTCTCAGCACATAGAGACTTTTTCACCTAGATATCACACTATAGAGACTGTGTCTGTTCCCCGAACTAGAAAAAACAAAAAACGTCCAAACCAAGTTAAGATTAACAATTTAATTGAGGTTCAACAAATAAAAAACAGAAGCAATATGGATAAACAAATGATAAAGCTTGGCTTATTGAATATCAGATCCCTTTCTACGAAAACACTTTTTGTAAATAATATGATCACTGATCATAATATAGATGTACTCTGTTTGACAGAAACCTGGCTAAAACCTGATGATTACATTATTTTAAATGAGTCCACCCCCCAAGATTACTGTTATAAACATGAGCCGCGTCTAAAAGGCAAAGGTGGAGTTGTTGCTTCAATTTATAACAACGTTTTCAGGATTTCTCAGAGGACAGGCTTCAAATATAACTCGTTTGAAGTAATGGTGCTTCATATAACATTATCCAGAGAAACAAATGTTAATGATAAATCCCCTGTTATGTTTATACTGGCTACTGTATACAGGCCACCAGGGCACCATACAGACTTTATTAAAGAGTTTGGTGATTTTACATCCGAGTCAGTTCTGGCTGCAGATAAAGTTTTAATAGTTGGTGTTTTTAATATCCATGTTGATAATGAAAACGATGCATTGGGATCAGCATTTATAGACATTCTGAACTCTATTGGTGTTAGACAACACGTTTCAGGACCTACTCATTGTCAAAATCATACTCTAGATTTAATACTGTCACATGGAATTGATGTTGATGGTGTTGAAATTATTCAGCCAAGTGATGATATCTCAGATCATTATTTAGTTCTGTGCAAAATTCATATAGCCAAAATTGTAAATTCTACTTCTTGTTACAAGTATGGAAGAACCATCACTTCTAACACAAAAGACTGCTTTTTAAGTTATCTTCCTGATGTATCCAAATTCCTTAGCATATCCAAAACCTCAGAACAACTTGATGATGTAACAGAAACTATGGACTCTCTCTTTTCTAGCACTTTAAATAAAGTTGCTCCTTTACGCTTAAGGAAGGTTAAGGAAAACAGTTTGACACCATGGTATAATGAGCATACTCGCACCCTAAAGAGAGCAGCCCGAAAAATGGAGCGTAGCTGGAGGAAAACAAAACTAGAGGTATTTCGTATTGCTTGGCGGGAAAGTAACATATCCTACAGAAAAGCATTAAAAACTGCTAGATCCGATTACTTTTCTTCTCTTTTAGAAGAAAACAAACATAACCACAGGTATTTATTCAATACAGTGGCTAAATTAACGAAAAATAAAGCCTCAACAAGTGTTGACATTTCCCAACACCACAGCAGTAATGACTTTATGAACTATTTT
The DNA here is from genome assembly GCF_963082965.1 of Carassius carassius. Taxonomy (NCBI): domain Eukaryota; kingdom Metazoa; phylum Chordata; class Actinopteri; order Cypriniformes; family Cyprinidae; genus Carassius; species Carassius carassius. Next base: position 6,712,433 of record NC_081779.1, on the reverse strand, counting down.
ACTTCCAAAATCGATAATTTAAGAGATAAAATTGCAACCATTCAGCCGTCATTTACAGTATCACATCAGACAGTGCACTATAGACCCCCTGAGGAACAGTTCCACTCATTCCCTACCATAGGAGAGGAAGAATTGTATAAACTTGTTAAATCATCTAAACCAACAACATGTATGTTAGACCCTATACCATCTAAGCTCCTAAAAGAGGTGCTTCCAGAAGTCATAGATCCTCTTCTGACTATTATTAATTCCTCATTGTCATTAGGATATGTCCCCAAAACCTTCAAACTGGCTGTTATTAAGCCTCTCATCAAAAAACCACAACTTGACCCCAAAGAACTAGTTAATTATAGACCAATCTCGAATCTCCCTTTTCTGTCCAAGATACTAGAAAAGGTGGTATCCTCACAATTATATTCCTTCTTAGAGAAAAATGGTATATGTGAGGATTTCCAGTCAGGATTTAGACCTTATCATAGAACTGAGACTGCTCTCCTTAGAGTTACAAATGATCTGCTCTTATCATCTGATCGTGGGTGTATCTCTCTATTAGTTTTATTGGATCTTAGTGCTGCGTTTGACACAATTGACCACAACATTCTTTTGCATAGACTTGAACAATTTGTTGGCATCATTGGAAGTGCATTAGCATGGTTTAAATCGTACTTATATGACCGCCATCAGTTCGTAGCAGTGAATGAAGATGTATCCTATCGATCACAAGTGCAGTATGGAGTAGATTTTTAGCACCTCAAACCGGTAAACCGGAACCGGAAACACTTCCCATAACACCCTATGTACTTGCTACATCATTAGAAGAATGGCATCTACGCTAATATTTGTCTGTTTCTCTCTTGTTCCGAGGTCACCGTGGCCACCAGATCCAGTCTGTGTCCAGATCAGAGGGTCACTGCAGTCACCCGGATCCAGTACGTATCCAGACCAGATGGTGGATCAGCACCTAGAAAGGACCTCTACATCCCTGAAAGACAGCCGAGACCAGGACAACTGGAGCCCCAGATACAGATCCCCTGTAAAGACCTTGTCTCAGAGGAGCACCAGGACAAGACCACAGGAAACAGATGATTCTTCTGCACAATCTGACTTTGCTGCAGCCTGGAATTGAACTACTGGTTTCGTCTGGTCAGAGGAGAACTGGCCCCCCAACTGAGCCTGGTTTCTCCCAAGGTTTTTTTCTCCATTCTGTCACCGATGGAGTTTCGGTTCCTTGCCGCTGTCGCCTCTGGCTTGCTTAGTTTGGGACACTTCATCTACAGCGATATCGTTGACTTGATTAAAAATTAAATGCACAGACACTATTTAACTGAACAGAGATGACATACTGAATCCATGATGAACTGCCTTTAACTATCATTTTTGCATTATTGACACTGTTTTCCTAATGAATGTTGTTCAGTTGCTTTGACGCAATGTATTTTGTTTAAAGCGCTATATAAATAAAGGTGACTTTGACTTAGATGTCACTGATATATCTACAGTGTCAAGAAAAATATGTGAACCCAAATGGTTGGCTTTCTCGGTCCTGTTAATCTGTATCTATATTGATATAAATATCAGTTATACTCACACAATATCCCCAGAATACAGAGACCTCCAAGAGCAAAAACCAGACTGACAGCAAAAACAATCAGAAGAACTTTAGTCCACTTTTTTGTTCTTCAGTGGAGTTACCTGTAGTTATAAATTTGATTAAAGGAAATAATCTCTGAGCCTTTGAATCAATGTTTTATTTTTGTCCAGATCTTTTCCTGAATTTATATTTGCCTAATTTCGGACATATATATATACATGTCCCAACCATAGACTGTATAAAACAGGTCCCAACATGCTTATTGCCTTTTTTTAAATTTAAATGACAGTGTTGGCGGTGTTTGAGGGAATGCGTGAACAGATCAAATCTATTACTTGAATACAATGTACTGTAAGTCGCTTTGGACAAAAGTGTATAATAAATGTGTATTTGTTAAATGAATGTAAGAAAACTAGTCCTAAATCATTATAATAGAAATGATTGCATAGTTCTATTTAATCCTTACCTTTGTATCGAGAGTATTTTTCACCTGAAGCATTTTCATACATTGAATCCATTTCATGAGACATGTACAGAACTATTATCTAATCAGACAAAAGACGTGCCCTATGAGACTAGTGCTGGTTGAGATTGCTGAGAATAAGGAAGTCGCATAAAGTGTCATCTTTATTAATACAGACAGGAAGTTACTAAATTACTAAATATTTTCTATTTAAAGTTACTCACTTCAACAAAGCATTTTTTGTGTGATTTGTCTTGTAATGAGTCAAAAGACAAGATGTCACAAATGATCAAAGTGTATTTGTTAAACAAGCAATAAATAATTACACATAGTTACAGTAAATACAGTTTAAACCACATTACAGAATTACACAAAATAGCAGAAATATCAAACTACTCATTTTCTAATTGGCATTCATGGGTAACCAATCAAACCTTATTCTAGGAACAGGAACTGGCTCCAGAAATAACTTCTTCAGTATTCCAAATGTGTACCTGAGTTCAGGAGGGTTGCTCAAGTTCAGTCCATATATCAGTCCCAGCAACATGGTTTTGCAGACTGTAAACTGCTAGGTCCTGAAGAACTTTATCCTTTAAAACTCCAACTTCTGCTGAACTGTCTTCAATGATGCAGCTTCAAATAGATTCCCACGAGTCTTCTTGATCACCTCCTGATTGCTGGCAACATCTGTATCCTAGAAGTATTTAAAAGCATGGAGAACTCAAATTCTTGTGTATTAACTTTAACAAATCATTTATTAACCTTGAACTCACCATATACTCCATACTGCTGGGGTCTTCATTTGGATACTTCAATTTCATTAGTCTGAAGATGAAAACAACAAAATTTAGCCTTTGTTTTTTTCTTAAATTACATGAAAAAAAAGTCAGTCATTCATCTCCTTATGGGAAATACAGGCAAGCAGAAAATGGTACACACATCTGGACCCTGCACGGTAAGCAACAGAACTGGAATGTTCCCAGACCCAGAAACATAGTAAAGACAACAGTAAAACAGTCATGTGACATCAGTGGTTCAACCATAATTTTACAAAGCTACAAGACTACTTTTTTGTGCAAACAAAACCAAAACAGCGACTTTATTCAACAATTCTTCTCCAAATCGCATCTTCCACCATTATCAACAGCACGTAAATAATTCATGTGCATGGTGCTGCTGACCTAGAACACGCATGCGCTGAACCTTGATTACACGCAGAAGAAAGCAATGTTCATGCCTCTTGTTACTCTCCATAATGGCGGCATATGTGATTTGGAGAAGAATTGTTGAATAAAATCGCTATTTTTATTTTCTTTGCACAAAAACGTATTCTTGTAGCTTTGTAAAAGTGTGGTTGAAGCATTGATGTCACATGAACTGTTTTACTGATGTCCTTACTATGACTCTGGGAACATTTCAGTTGCATTGCAGCCTTTATGGAGGTTCAGAAATCTCTCGCATTTTCATAAAAATATTAGGGATGCACCGATTGACCCGCCATCAATCGGAAACCGGACGGTTTTTGCTTAAAATACGCGATTGGTAATCGGCCGGTCTTTGGCCTTTTTTTCGGCCGATTTTTCCGGAAGTGCGTCCGCGTGCTCAGATTACATCTACATGAGGGTGAGTAATTAATAGGGCTGTCAATTTTGTGAAAAAAATCATTTTCGATTTTTAAGACATAAGTGTTCATTGAATCGTTTATAAAATCGATTTTCCATGTCAAAAAAAAAAAAAGATGTTTCCTTTTTCAACGTCAAATAACAGACGAACGTAAAGAGAGTGCTGGAAACGCACAAGGCAGCAATATTTCTTATTTATTGGCATGAAGTTTCGTGCAGAATAACAAACAGCAAGAAATATATGTGCAGAGGGGACGGCTGCCATGACAAAAGAAAAACATCAGTGCAGGCTTCAACCCGGCTGCATTTATGATTTAGGCAATTCAAAAATCTCCAAGATTATTTTAAATAATGATTCAATCCATTTCAAACAACTGTTCAAAAAATTTTTACTTTAAATGGACTTGAGAACAGGCCATGTGTCCAGAGCAGAGCGTTTTTTTATTCACTATATGTCCAGCTGTTGAGAAGACGTGCTCCGACTGCACTGATGTCCCAGGGACACTCAGGTACAGCTGCGCAATTCTCCACCACAGAAGCCGGTCACTGTCAGCTTGCTATATCATAACTCAGAATCTCCTGTAACTGGAAGCACGAATGAGGCGAATTCGCATCTACCGCGCCGCGAAACCTCCAGACGCTCTATTCGCGTTTGGTGTGAACGCAGCATAAGAGGTCGCTTTCGACGTCACTGGGTCTTATAGGCGCGTAAAAATTGCTGGTATTTTCTGTCTGGCTTTCGCAACGCATACTGCACTTTCGGAATTCTTTATTTTCTTTTTCTGCTTGTTTGTGAGTTTTGTTACATCTATATTTTTAATTGTTTAATTAATTTAAAATGAATAGTGTACATATTTGGTTAAAATCGATTGCCTATTTTCATTTTCAAAACTTTTTTTGGTTGGTCCGATCGATTGTGCAATCGATTTTCAAACTAAAAGTGACAGCCCTAGTAATTAATGACATGTTTATTTTTGGGTGACCTAGCCAGTTAAACACACCTGAACCAGCTAATCAAGGTTCTTGGGAATTTTAAAACAATAAAGTATTACTAGAAGTTCCAGGCAGGTGAGTTAGAGCTAAACTCCACAGAACACTGGCTTTCCTAGAGCAGGTCTGGACACCCCTGCCTTGCATCAAAATGAATGGTTTTTGGGAGGCAAATTCATTAATAATCTGTCAGTTTATAGTAGTACCACATATTTTGTATTTATTGTATTAATAAACCTAATCTTAATCTATCTGTCTTTTTTTGTCAATTTCCAGTGGCCAGTGAGAGAATAATGTTTTAATACAAGGTTGTGTTGAGTGCAGTTGTTCTTACCTGTGTAGTGGGCACCAAGAGGGTTTCAGTATTTGTCCAAGCACTCTTCTTCAGTATGCAAACATCTTCATAAGTTCTGTAGTGCGGATCCAGTTTGGCAAAGACTGTTGATTCTAATGGGCCTATGGTAATTCTGTATGTCTCAAATTCTGCACAAATCTGTAAACACATGAAGTGCAATGTGTTACAAAAAAAAAAAAACGGTTTAACAGCAAAAACCAATTCAATTATCAAAATATTAAGTGATTTATTTGTGTGAGTGATGAATAGTGTCATGTTTACCATTCCAAAAGGGTGAACCTGATTACATATCTGCATTTGTATAATGTGAACAGCTCAGAGTAGTGTCCGGTTTAAAGTCATTGTATGACCACACCGCCATGTTCATAAACAAAGCTTCAAATACTTTCACTGTGCTGAGCCAGGGCTCTCCAAACTCGGTCACATTACATGGTTAGACATTTATTTATTATTTAGCTTTTTGCAATTAGTTAAAATATACATATTCTAACAAATAAAGGGAATTACTTCCGCTTTTGAAAGTCATTATGTATTACTAGTATACAATTAATTTATACAAATAAATATATTTTGCACACAAAATGAGATAAGGGAGAAACTCCTATTCGCCATTTGATTAGCTATAGGAGGAAGTAGCTGAATGACAAATCATTCTGCCTCTTAACATCTCTTATTGTAAGCCATATGTATAATAAAAGTAAAGGTAAGTGATAGGACGTTTTATTTTTGGATAAACATTTTACTAATAAATACAATCTCTCTTAAAATACCTTATTGGGTTATGATATTTAAAACAGTTTGGTTTGATCTAGCGCAGAACTAAAACTTTAATGAAATATTTCCCACAATTATAAAATAAATGTATGATTAGCTAGCTCCACACTGGAGAGCTGCTTTATAACAGGAAATCAAGTTATAATTCTAGCGACACTGACTCTGTATTTTCATGTTTAATATTGAAAAGCTATCTATTGCATAAGGACTGTTATATAAATAAACGTGGCTGGACTTTTCTTTACTGGAGTGCCTGGAGAACCTCAGAGTTCGTGCAAACATCCACATCGCTGTAATCAAATATGTTCTTAAGAGCTGCTTTTACATCGCGGTCAGTTTTTGTTGTGTTTATGCAGTTATTAAGAGCAAGGCGTGCAGTATATATTTACATATTCATCCAAGGTTCGGATCGGCTCGGTTTGCTCAAACTGAAGTGCTATCTTCTTCTTTTGAATTGAATCAGGAGAGTGTATTACAATCTTGCGCTACAGCGCCACACTGGTCAAACTGCATTATTGGAGGCTTTCACATTAGGCATACGAGATCAAACAACTAACGTTACTCAAAAACATTTGCCTTGCCGACAATTTTTTTTTTATCGTCGACGTTGTCGATAATGTCGACTAATTGTTTCAGCCCAAGTATATATATATATATATATATATATATATATATATATATATATATATACTCAAGTCAATACCTTACAGAGAGTCCTGCGCTTTCACATCTCCCAACCGCTCAAAATCATCTATTAATGGTGCAGTAAACCGATTACACAATACTAGACTGCAAAACAAAAGCACCCCAAAACAGAAACTCTAAGAGAAATTAAAGACTTTGACTTAACACAAGAAAAACTTTAGATTTTCTTACCTGACTGGTACCTCTTGCTCTCCTTCGCACCGCCATCAAATGCGTTGGAAATTGTCACTTCCGTTTTTTTTTTTTAATTACAAAATTAAACACTTTACGTTAGTTTAACGATTGATAATTAAGTAAAATTGAAAATGAAACATTTTAAGTTGATTAAGCACAATACAATTGTGTTTTGGCGGAAAACTAAATATACTTGTGTTGTTTTAACAAAACATATCTGTGTAAAACGAACAGTGCCACAAATCCATTTTTTTGAGTGCATTTCTGCAGCAACAGTGCAGGAAACAGTGTGTGGTTTTATTTGGTTTATTACTCTTGAGATTGAAGCACTTGTGGTTTCATTGCAGATTGTTTGAAAAATATTTTTGTAATCATACTTATTTTGTGTCAACTGGTTGCACAAATGCTGATCAATATCATTACCAGTAGTGGTTGACCCACATTGATTTTTGACAGCCGATGTTGATACCTTAGAGAGCAGGGTGGCCGATGGATTATACTGTTTATATGCAGTGGAAAAAAAAGGATTTGATTCCCTGCTGATTTTGTAAATTTTCCCACTTGCAAAGAAGTGAAGGGTCTGTCATTTTTATGGTAGGTTCATTTTAACGGATAATAAAGAATAGCGACCAAAAAAATCCAGAAAAAACACATTATTTAACGTTTAGAAATTGATTTGCATTTTTGAGTGAAATAAGTATTTGAATTCTGGCTCCCACAGATTGGTTTTGTGCCCATGTGAACATCTCGGTTACGTATGTAACCGAGTGCTGCGGTGACATCAGCGCTATGGGAACACCTGCGGTGTGACGAATGTCTGAAGCCCTATACCATCCCGCCAATCCTATTGGCCAAATAGCGCGTGGCACCGCCCATGCATGCGTACGCATATATATACCTGGTGCCGCGCGCCTTTTTTACTCAGATTTCATGACTGAAGAAGAATGCTATCAAGGTACGGCACGGCCAGAACGCAGCATCTCGTTCCCTATTCAGGGAACCAAGGTTACATACGTAACCGAGATGTTCCCTTTCATAGGTCACTTCAATGCTGCGGTGACGTCACCGCTATGGGAACGCTATACCATCACGCCTGACGTACCTGATAGCTGGGATCCAAGGAAGCATCTGCTCAAACGGAGAGAACCCGGGAGCCAAGAGCCATCCTCACATACAGACTGTAAGTCTTGATAAAAGTGCTCGGTGTGGATCAGCCTGCCGCAGCACAGATATCATCCATAGAAGATCCACTGAGAAAGGCTTGAGAAGAAGCCACTGCTCTCGTGGAATGACCGTTTACTCCTAAGGGCGAAGCGAGCCCGCGCGCCTCATAGGCTAAATATATTGCCTCCACCAGCCAATGGGACATGCGTTGTTTGTAACCGCATGGCCTTTATTCCTTTGTCCAAACAGACAACAGCTGGTCAGACTCAACCATGGGGCAGTACGATCCAAATAAGTCTTAAGCTCTCACAGGGCAAGACTTAGATCTCCAGACTTCGCCACAGCAGGGGAAAAAGCCTCCAGGACCACCTGCTGAAAGCGAAAGAGATAGATGCGACCTAGGGACATAATTAGGCCTTGGTCGCAACAACACTTCCACAGAGTCTGTGCTATAAAGTCAGGATTTATCCGGAACAAATTCCAAGGGCTCAAACAGATGCCCTGATAAACCATGCAACACAATGGAAAATCCATGAAGGAACTCGCACGGGGCGGAAAAGGCCTCAGCCGTCGCGCACCCTGTATGAACGAGAAACAGTGGATGACGGCCCACTGAGGCACCATTTATATATTCGTGGTAAGCTGAATGGCTGCCACGTAAACCTTAGGGTAGCTGGTGTCACTCCATCCGAAAAACGTTTCTGAAGGAACTCCAGTACTGACACCACTGGGCAGTAAACTGGATCCACTTGAAAGCATATAAGCGTCTCGTAGAAGCTGCTCTAGAATTCAGTATAGTCTCGGTAGTTTCAGCAGAAAGACAGGGACATATGAACTCACTCCGCTCAGAGGCCACGCCCACAGATTCCATAGATCTGGCCTCGGGTGCCAAATCAGTCCCTGTGCTTGTGATAATAAATCCTGTCTGAGGGAAATCTCCCATGGAGAGCCCGCTAACAGATTGATCAGATCCACAAACCACGGCTGTGTGTGTGCCACCGCGGAGCCACCAGCAGCAGCTGTTCCACCCTGTCCACCCGTATTCTGCATAATACCGCCAAAATCAGACAGATTGGGGGAAAACGCATACAAACTGGTCCTGGGCCAGTTGTGGGCTAATGCATCCAAGCCCAGGGGTGCTGGAGGGCATAGGGAGAACCAAAGCGGGTAATGCGTAGTCGTGTTTGACGCAAACAAAACCACTTCGCTTCCCCGAAAATCTGCCATTGGAGACTACCGTTTGGGGGTGCAATCCCCACTCTGCTTGCTCCAGAGTCTGCCTGGATAGCAAATTCGCTCCAAAGTCCAACGTCCGGGGACATGAACAGCTCGGATCGATAGAATTTAGTTCTGAAACCAAAGAACATGTTTCGCCAGCCTGCACGGGGGCGAGAGCATAATCCTCTCTGATGATTCAGATATGACACAACCGCTGTGTTGTCTGATCTGAGCAACACATGACGGCCGATCAGCAGATTCGAGAAATACTGGAGAGCCAGAAAAACAGCCAGTAATTCCAACCTGTTTATGTGCCAACTCCCTTGACAAACAGCTCCCTAGTCGGTCAAAGACGCACCCGTCGTGACAGTCTCTCGTGAAGCGCAAATCCCCAGCCGGACTCCGGTCAGGAGAATTCGGTTGACATACATAGTTTTAGCGACATCACACATCGCCGTGTCACCGGAATCGTCCGATGCGGAGACAACGGGGTGAAACATTCCATGCGTAAGCCCAGGCTGTTAAATGATTCAGCACAAGATCCCCATGAGAGTGTGCTTGAGTCTGCGATTGCGCTAAACACCAGCCAATCGCCTAAAATAGTTCAAACACGAACGCCCTGGGGCCGCAACGGGGCCAGAGATCCATCCATGCACTTTGAGAAGTACTGATACGCTTTGCTCTCTAAAGCAAATCTGAGGAACTTCCTGAGTCTCTTGATGATCATCAAAATCTTGAATTTCCTCAGCCTGAGTGCAAGATTCAGATGGTGTAAATCCAGAATGGGTCGTAATCCGCCGTGTTTTTTTTTTTTTTTTTAATGACGGCTGTAAAAAAACCCGCCTCCATCTGAGAGGGGTGTACTTCCTCTATAGCCTCTTTGCTCAGCAGAGTTGACATCTCCTGTCGTAGCACCGCTATTTCCATCGGCTTCGCCGCCGTGGAAAGAATTCTGCGGAAAGGAGGCGGGCCTTATTGAAAATGAATGGTGTATCCGTGACAAATCGTGCGTAACACCCATAGAGAAATGTCGGGCAAGCGTTCACACACGGCCCGAGACCATACTAGCGGTCTCAAAATTTCCGCTTCCTGCAACGCTGTCATACATGTTAAAATGTCCGGGCACGAAAAGCTTGTGGCGTTCGTGCACAGGGGAAGTGTATGTATAAGAGCCGTTGCGTCTCGTTGTGTATAATCCTGAAACATGTCCACGGCAGGAATTAGGCCAACAGATTGAACATCGGGCTCTGCCGCTAGCGAAAAACGGCGGCTGTGCGAGCCGTCATAAATGGGTCGTCTGTGCAGGACCCTTGAATCGCCCCTCGAATTCTGAAAGCTGGATTGCGCAGAGTGTCTGAGGGAACGCTTGGCATTACAGCTCAATCCAATGCTGCTCGAAGCACCGTTTGCTGCGAGGCAGACAATGTAGAGTGTGTGGGGACTGCAGTGAGAGGGTTAGATGTACATAGCAATCCAACAGCACTCCCTGGTGGAGGGCACAGTCCCTGGCAAACATTAAGGAAAACGCATGCGTCAAACTCGCTGCGTTTCGTTGTGTATAATTCTGAAGCGTATCCACGGCAGGATTAATCCAACAAGATAAACATCGGGCCACGCTGCTAGCGAGAACACGTCAGAACACGGCAGAAGCGAAACGGTGGGGGTTAGACGCGAGGCGACTTAAGAAATACACTCCAGAGCGCGGATACTTCCTATTGGCGTAGTGCACAGGGGAAGTGTATGCATATTTTACTGTAGCCATAGGCTATCAAGGAGAGAACCTGTAGAGAGGCTGCAACGAACCTCTCATAAGTGCCTACTCGTGATAACCCATCATACGACTCCTACCTTTCGTTGACTCATCGCGTCCGCGGAGAGGAGTATACTGCTCGAAGATGATCACTGAGAACGCGAGATAATAGGGCACAGAAGATTCGCTTCGTACTGAAGGAATGAAATCTGAGTGAAATGGCGCGCGGCACCAGGTATATATATGCGTACGCATGCAGGGGTGGTGCCACGCGCTATTTGGCCAATAGGATTGGCGGGATGGTATAGGGCTTCAGACATTCGTCACACCGAAGGTGTTCCCATAGCGGTGACGTCACTGCAGCATTGAAGTGACCTATGAAAGGGAAACACAGATTAGTCCTGTCACTTTAAGAAGTTACTCCTAATGTCAGCTCGTTAGGTGTATAAGACACCTGTCCATACAATCTGTATCTTCCATTCCAATCTCTCCCACTACCCTAGCAAGACCAAAGAGCTGTCAAAGGATGCCAGAGACAAGATTGTAAAATCTGCATAAGGCTGGAAAACCATCGGAAAGAAGCTTGGTGAGGAGGAGTCAATAGTTGGTGTGATTATTCAGAAATGGAAGAAATACAAAACCATAGCCATCAATAGGCCTTGGTATATACCGTATACCCACATACACACTTGCAGGTTAAGTCATAGAATAAATACCTTACCGATTAATCTCTTTAACTAGGATTCTGCTTTGTCTTATTCAATTATTTAATGATTTGTTGTACACTTGTAGATTCAATGATTTGTTGCACACTTGTAGAATATTTTCTCAGAAATGTCTTGTTTATTTTTCTAGCATAAACACAAAGTACATCACTACAGCTGCTTGAATCTGCTGTGATGAATCTCAAACACCGTTTTTCGCTTTCAAGTGACAAGTTTCGCGCTCTCCCTTTTGCACCGAGATATTTGGTTCAAGTGATTTGTGCATCTGTAGAGGTAGTCGGCGGGACTGTTTAGAGATTAGAGAATTTCAGCCAATCAGAAGAGCTACTTTGGTTTTACGCCCCTGTTGTTCCGCATGCGTCCAGTAGGGGGAGGCTGCAGACCTATGACCTATTGTAAAATGTATTATTTATATTTATTTATAAACTGTTTTAATATACAGGCGACTGACTGATATATGATGTTGTGAATTTATATTAAATTACATTTAGATATTACCCATATTTAGGCCATTAGACATACAGTACTGTGTAATCATATGGCTCCTAAATGAAATATTTGCTGTACAATTCACAATTGGTCATCATACAGCTACAAAACATGTCCTACGTAGCATTTTATGAAGACAAACACAATTTAACCCTTTTCTAAAATTCCAAAGGTCATTTAAAAAAAAGAGACAATGTTATTGTCAAATTTTTTTATTTATTTACACCATGACTTGGTTATTTCTTAACAGCATGACTCCTGTTGATGACTCTCCTATGGCTTGCCACTCTTCTTTAATTGTTTCTTTTTAATCATGCTGTCAAAGTGCTCCCACTCACTAAAAAAATTAAATTAAAAAGCAAAAGTTGCATATAATGGTAGAAACAATGGTTATTTATAAATAATGGCAGGATGTCATGTTTCAACTTTTTTCCTTTATAGGATCCTTACAGTACCTTTTGTCAATTACAGCTCCTCGCAGGAATTTCTCCTCAGCCTCAAAGATTGACAAATGCTCCACAACAACAAGAGCACAGATGATGGACTACCAGAGAAAGATTTATAAAATTTTACCAAATAAGCCAAGCATCATTTTGCATTTTTAGTTTTTTTTTTTACAACAAAATCAAAAGTGACGTGACATTGAGCCAAGTATGGTGACCCATACTCAGAATTTGTGCTCTGCATTTAACCCATCCAGAGTGCACACACACAGCAGAGAACACACACTGTGAACACACACCCGGAGCAGTGGGCAGCCATTTCTGCTGCGGCGCCCAGGGAGCAGCTGGGGGTTCGATGCCTTGCTCAAGGGCACCTAAGTCATGGTATTGCCGGCCCCGAGATTCGAGAGTGAAACTCTAACCACTAAGCCACGACTTCCCCAAGTGACTTCTCTATATTAAGCACAAAACTATTATTTTAGAGCAATGGTCTAACATTATGGATAAACTATTTGACATTAAAAACAATGTGAATATGACACCATGCAGAGCACAACTAATACACAAGACCTACCTCTGGAAAAAGGACATCCATAATGAATCTGATCTGGTCACTGTGGGTGTGTGTAGGTGTGCGGTCAAGTCATGTGAGTGTAGATAACATCAATTTGCTCCTGATCTTGGCACAGGCACTTTCTTGATAGAACACTTGGAAAAAGTGTCGAGCCACTTTGATATTTTTTTTGTCCATTGATGATGGACTGTGCAGAGAAAATTACATTAAAAACATTTCCATGTATGTGATTTTTGAGATACAAGTTAAAGAACTAAATACAGAGTATGATAAAACAAACATTAAGTGTACATACATTTGTCCAGATCAGTAAGCTATTTTTAAGGAAACTGTATATTAAGATATACATTAGATAAATCAGATCATCTTATTTATAAGAAACAACTCAAACCAAAATCTACATTCAAACCATATGGGACCAAAGTTTTTAATGTAGGTTTTATCATGCATGACGTATGTATGTATTATTTGACAAAAGTGTGCAGTGAGTGTGCATTCCAACTCTTTTTAATAGAGACTTTGAGATTTGCATACATACATACATACATACATACATACTGTACATGCCTATTATAAATGTGTATTTTGTGTGTTCACATCATAGACTGTCAAAATAAATCACACATTTGTGATTATCCACTCTAATGTTGCTCCAGAAACCATGTGGAGTATGTTTACATGCAAGGAGTAAACAGGGTCTTACCAGAAGAAGCCATGCCACGCAAGCTGAAGAAAAATAACAAGATAAAAGTAAAAAAAAAAAAAAAATTTTAAAAGTGAGTGAGACAGAGAGTTTAAAGAGATGACTAGGGGCAGCTTAACCTAGACGTGGTTAGCTAGGTTTGAGTCAGACGGAACATCTGACTCAATCAAGTACTTTTGCCTCTCAAAATAAATTGACCCATCTTTTGAATTGATATTGCATCAATCATTTATAAATAATAAATGTTGCATCATTACAATACAATCAACAACAATAACTTTAGCAGATTGTATAATATACCTCAATTCGTATCGCTTCAAGAAGGTCTGCTGCTATCATACATATAGATGTGGTCTGCTGTTCTGATATATGACTAGGCTCATATACTAATATACAGCCTCCCCCTACTGGACGCATGAGGAACAACAGGGGCGTAAAACTGCTTGGGGCGTATATCTACCGGTGTTGTGCCCAATTCTGACCCCCTCCAAAATTATTACCCCCCTAGTATTGGTAGGTTTAGGAGTAGGTTTGGGGGAGGGGTTAGGATTAGGGGTGGGGTTAGGATTAGGCAATCAGGTAGCGATTTGAACGAGGGGGTTAGTAATTTGGCAGGGGGTCAAAATTGGGAACAACACTGGCTCCAGGTCTGCAGCCTCCCCCTACTCAGCAACGACCCAAAGTAGCTCTTCTGATTGGCTGAAATTCTCTAATCTCTAAACAGTCCCGCCCACTACCTCTACAGATGCACAAATCACTTTTGAACCAAATATCTCGGTGCAAAAGGGAGAGCGCGAAACTTGTCACAAGCGAAAAACGGTGTTTGAGATTCAAGCAGCAGATTCAAGCAGCTGTAGTTATGTACTTTGTGTTTGTGTTAGAAAAATAAACAAAACATTTCTGAGAAAATATTCTACAAGTGTGCAACTCTCATTGGATGAATTCACGTACTGATTTGCAGATGTGCAAAATTTCTCCACGACTTTACATTTCTTGATGCGGAAGTGTGTAAATTCGTTTTGCACCATATTCACTGCAGCAATTGTATCAAAAATGTGAGTGTAAAAGGTTTCTTAATTTGTGATTTGTAGAATAGGATTTGTGCACCTGTAATGAAGAATTTGAGAAGGTGTAACTGTTGTGTTGTGTTTGTGGGAGAGAAAAAATTCTACAGGTTTGCAACTCTTAAAACATTTCTCTCTGTGACTTCAAATTTACTGATACACATGTGTGGCTTTTCTCTACAACTACAAATTGCACTGTCACAGGTGTTCAGTTGTTTTGACTGAACAATACCTTCATACCGGAGACATGACTTCAGCTTTAATTATAAGAAAGAATATATAAAGAGATGCAGACACCCTCCCTTCTCAATCTCTCTATCTAACTGAACTTCGGTTTCTCATCTTTTCTTTATCCTTTATTTCGGGCTCATTTGAATACTTTGAAATTTTACAGGTTTATTCAACTCAGATACTTTGACTTTTGGATACTTTTAATTTGATATTTTGACTTTTGATATACTAAGTATTCTCATATACTTTGTATTATTATTTGAATACATATATTCTTAACAGTTTGAGTTCTTTTGAATATTATAATCATTTTACTAATTTTAGATGGGCACAATCTATCATATATGGATTGCTTTTAAACTATATTAATTTTGGATTTGCATTTTCTATATTTGAAGCTGGTTATAATACTTAATAATCTGTTTGCAAGTGATGATTTGTATTCTCATTTTTTATATTCTTTGAATAAATTTGCATATTGAAAAACCACCCACCGTCTGACCCGGATTGAAATTTTTTGCATCAAGTCCCCTCTGCCACACTCCGTTCTTGCTCCTCTTCTCGTAAGAGGGCTACTTCGGCTGGTGGCCAGGGTGATCTGAGGGTTACCGTATGGGCTTCCCTGATGAGCCAGCCTTCTCGGGCCACACCCCCTCACAAACGCCACATCCGGTTGAGTTTCCGGATGAGTTTGCTGGACCCTCTCAAGCTCCTGACATCTCATTCGGGTCTCGGGAGGAAGACCTCATGTCAATCACCACAACACAAGGTGGGCTTGAGTCCTCGGGAGATGAAGATTCGGCTGCGTTGCCTCCCACGGGAGTGCCAGCATTGCCCAAGTCTGATCCCGAGCTGATGACCGTGCTTTCCCGGGCAGCTGAGAGCATTGGGCTTGAGTGGAATCCTACACCCTGTCCCGAGTGTTCGAGGCTCAAGGGGTATGCGAAGGGGTATAAGAAGTGAGTATGCTGGGATTCCCCCAGTGGAGCATTCTGTTACAATGCAACGCATGGTGTGGTGGTCCCAAGCTTCCCTCCAAGGACTGTAAGTTCTCATCCACACTTGTGGCCAAGGATTACAGAGATGTGGGTCAGGCTGATTCTGCCCTGCACCACCCTTCAGGTCTACCGGGCCAAGGTGCTCAAAGAGCGGCACGGGGGCAGTGCTGATCCAGGGGTTTTGCAGGAGCCGCACACTGGGCGTTGGCGTATGGTGACTCGCTAACAGATATCTGTAGAGCTGCGGGCTGGGCGACACCTAACACATTTGCAAAATTTTATAATCTCCATGTAGAGCCCGTGTCCTCCTGGGTACTTGCCCCTTTGGGCCAGTAAGAACCTGCTCGGTGTCAATCCGCTTGCTGCACCATTCCACTCCACGGACTGGATGTATGCACTATTCCCCTCAGGTGAGTTCCTCAGTTCAGAACCCTGGGTTCCTCTAGCACTGTTGATGACCAGCACTTGTGTGCATGCCCTATCGGTCAGCCCTGTGTGGGACTAGGTACCTCCATGTGTTGTGATTGCCCTTTTTGGGCTATCCCACTTATTTATTCCACAATAAGTCTCTTGGTAGCGTGTGTCTTTCCCTTGGCAAGCACCTTGCCAGCTCTGTCGTTGAAATTTCCACCCTGTTGGCTGGGTACCTCAGATCCATGTGTATTACCACCTCTCGGTTGTTACCTGCCTTTGTAAGTCCTCCTACGAGCAGGCAGCCTGCTAGCATACATCCAGCTGGAATATACTACCCAGTGTATTCTTTGTCAGCTATAAGCCCTCACTTGTGCTGGCCTCATGACAGGGTGCTATCACTCACATGGTTTACTGGAAGACAGCTATGTGACGCTTTGTAAGGGACCCCATTCATCAGTCTCTTTCTGATGTAACATAGAACGTGACTGACTGAAAGGGAATTTCTAGGTTACGTACGTACGTCCCATTGCCACATCGCTGTTCCGCTGAACAGCCAGGACACTGCTCGGCTCCTCAGGAAAAACTTGAGTCAGTGTTGCTCACGCTGCTCCTTATATACCTGCACAGCGGGGCAGAGCTTGCGAATTTAAATCCTGCAGACCAAGGTACACTGTGTACCATTTGCTAGTTTTGTTACCACTCGAAGGTGATTGGGCTCTCGGGCGAGACCCCATTCGTCAGTCTCTTTCTGACTTAACATCTCCGTTCCCTCCTTCAGGAAATGAGGGTTACATTCGTAACCTAGACATTACATATGAAACTGAGACGTTTTCTTCTACAAGGCTTTTCCTGTTCCTTTTCAGGAACTCGAGCTCGACGAGACCGACTCTGAATATTGTGTGCAATCTGTCCAATGGAAGGGCGTGACGTCACGGGCGGGGTGACGTAGCGACCAGGAAGCTATAAAAGCACGTGCCCCGCAGCTGTTTTCAGCTCTGCTCTGTGTGTGCATGTCAAAAGTCTGTCCTGTTGGTCCTATTTATTGTTGTCTGTCTTTAAAATATAAAAACAGCTCAATATGCCTAAAGTTAAGGATAAGACCAAGCATGTGAGGGGTGATTTCAAGCCACGTTATAGATTGTGTGTTCCTCCGTGCCCTCGCTACATTGCGAGTGGGGATACACACAGTATATGGGTGGCTTGCCTGGGATCGAAGCAAGCTGAGTCGGCTCTCGAGGGGGCCGACTGTCCGCATTGTGAACAATTGCCAATGCGGACGCTTCGATCCGCTTCGATCGGAGGGCTCTCTTAGGGGAGGACATCTTTACCAGCGTTCCCCGCGGGGCTGGCCCCGCTTCTGTCGATGCAGAACGGCTGCTGCACTCATGGGGTGGATCTGGCAAAGGGAATGGAGAAGGGCCAGTCCTTATCTCCTTCTTCATCTGCCAGATCCGGCGCCCAAACCCTGGGTTCGGAAGCACGCTCATCGGTTTCTTCCCCCCAGGGTGAGGGATCAGCTCTTCACCTCTCTTCCTCTGAGGGTGTCGATGTGGAGACTGTTAGTGGGGATTCGCTACCCCTATCGCCCCAATATGAAGAGCTTTTGGAGGTGGTTACTCGCGCGGGCGATAAAAAAAAAATCGACTTGCCTGCCAAGAAACATTCTGAGCCGCAGAAAAGCAAGCTTCCTGCGGCCGAGACAACCACCTCCATGCCGGAGACTTCTGTTTTGTCCCGATCTCCATGATGAAATCGCAAGATCGTGGAATCATCCATACTCGACCCGCCTCTTCGGCCCCGATTCACTATATTATGGCAACGTGACGGGGCTGGGAGAGCGGGGTTATAGAGCGATGCCACGGATTGAACAGATGCTCGTGGGATATCTGTCGCCCGGTTCGGCATAGTCTCTAAAGGCTCTGACGTTGCCCACCAAGCCACTTAGAGTGACATCTACGCTGGTGGGCAAAGGCTATGTGGCAGCAGGTCAGGCTGGGGCATGCCTCCATACTATGGCAGTCCTCCAAGCATATCAAGCCGACCTGCTGGGAGATATCGACGAGGGGGAGGGGATCAAGTCCGACGATGTCAAAGAGCTTAGAAGGACCGCTGATCTCTCCCTCCGCGCCACTAAAGAGACCGCTCGCGCTATTGGGCAGTCTATGGCAGCCTTAGTGGCCGTGGAGAGGCATTTATGCCTCCTGGACGCCCCTCTTCAGCCTTCTGGCCTGTTTGGCGACACAGTCAATACTGTCGTCGACAGGTTCCAGGAGGCACGAAAGCAGGCGGCGGCGTTCAAGAATTTCCTCCCTCGTTGCTCTCGTGGAGCATCTGGGCGGGAGATGCCCATGCCACATGCCGGCTCCTCATATCGAGAGGCACAAAAGCAAAGTGTCGCTGCTCGTGTTCCCCCACGTCAGGACTGAGGGTCTCAGCGACGCTCTGAGTCGGGGACTTCCAGGCCCAAGTCAGACCTTCGAACAATTATCGAGTCCTCGACAAAGAAATCCTGACGCCAGTGGCTTAGGGATGCAGAGGGCAGCCCCTACTGGGGTAGAGCGCAGTGCACCTCAATATACGGTGCCCATCTCACCTCAGTGCCCTCGTGAGGTCGGTCTGCCAACCCTGCCAGAGTTTCAGGGCGCAGCGGCCTCCAGCGAGCACTGCTCCCAGTTATTTCCGCCCGCGAGCGTAGCGGAGCTGGGACGCTCGCTGCCCCTTCAGGGGCCTCTTACGCCGATGATAGTCGGCCCCCAGCAGGCTCTGGTTATGGAACAAGAAGTGAATACCCTATTAAGAAAGGAGGCCATCGAGGTGGTCCCTCCACAACACAGGGAATCTGGGTTTTACAGCCGGTATTTCATAGTTCCAAAGAAGGATGGGGGGTTGCATCCGATCTTAGACTTACGTCATCTGAACCGCTCAGTTATGCCACCGAAGTTCAAAATGCTCACCATCAAGCAGGTTGTAGCTCAAATTAGATCCGAGGACTGGTTTGTCACAATAGATCTCAAAGATGCATACTTCCACATATCCATCCTTCAGCAACACAGGAAGTTTCTGAGGTTCGCTTTCGGAGGCAAAGCATATCGAGTACTTCCCTTCGGCCTTGCACTCTCACCCCGCACATTCACGAAATGTGTAGATGCAGCTCTGGTTCCCTTGCGTATGCAGGGCATCCGCATTCTGAATTATATCGACGATTGGTTGATTTTAGCTTAATCAGAGCAGATGGCGGTTCGACATAGAGATGTTGTTCTTGCACATATGGGGGAGCTGGGTTTGAGACTAAAAGCCAAGAAGAGTGCACTTTCTCCAGTTCAGAGAACCTCCTATCTAGACGTAGTGTGGGATTCAACCAGGGTGCAGGCACGTCTGTCTCCTGTTCAGATCGAGTCGATCCTCACATCAGTCGAGAGAGTCAAAGAAGGCCAGTCACTCACTGTTAAACAGTTTCAGAGATTGTTAGGTCTGATGGCAGCTGCGTCCAACGTAATATCCTTTGGCCTGCTGTACAAGAGACCGCTGAAGTGGTGGCTCAAGTCCAAGGGTTTTTCCCTGAGGGGGAATCCACTTCAAACTATCAAGGTCACGTGGCGCTGCCTTCGTGCCTTAGACATGTGGAAGAAACCTTGGATCTTGAATCAGGGCCCGGTGCTGGGAGCTCTTTGTCGCCATGTAGCATTAACGACAGACGCGTCCCTCACCAGTTGGGGTGCGGTCATGAGTGGCCACCCTGCCCGCGGTCTGCGGAGTGGTCGCCATCTGACATGGCACATCAATTGCCTAGAGATGCTAGCGGTCTATCGAGCATTGAAACATTTCCTCCCAGACCTGAGGGATCACCATGTGTTGGTGCGCAGCGACAACACATCGGTGGTCTCTTATATCAATCACCAGGGGGGTCTACATTCGCGCTCCTTGTACAAGCTGGCACCCCAGATCCTTCTGTGGTCCCAGGGCAAACTCCTCTTGCTCAGAGCAGTGTACATTCCTGGGATATTGAATGTGTTCACCCCGAGGTGGTTTGGCACAGCCCAGGTGGACCTCTTTGCGACTCAGGAGACATCGCAATGTCCCCTCTGGTTCTCTCTAGTTCATCCAGCTACCCTGGGACTGGACGCTATGGTACAGAAATTGTATTTGACGCATACGTCCACAGAGCTGCCCTGTGGAGAAAATCAGACCAATTGCTTGTTTGCTATGGTCCTCCTAAAAAGGGTTTTTCGTGGGCACATCGTTCCCCAAAGCGTTCGACGCAGCTTGAGTTCCTGAAAAGGAACGTCTCAAGTTTACGAATGTAGACCCTAGTTCCTTGAAGGAATGAGACGCTGCGTCGTATCGCCATACTCCCGGCACCCCTGCCGGCGCTTGCTTCCCTACTCGAAGCTGAAGCCAGCTGCACGGCACATGCTTTTATAGCTTCCTGGTCACTACGTCACCCCGCCCGTGACGTCACGCCCTTCCATTGGACAGATTGCACACGATATTCAGAGTCGGTCTCGTCAGGGACGTTCCCCAAAGCGTTCGACGCAGCGTCTCGTTCCTTCAAGGAACTAGGGTTACATTCGTAAGAATGTAAGATGTTCAGATGTGTCAACCAATCAAACCAATATCAGAGAGTTATATAACAACATGAGACTTATATAATAACATGAGAGACTTACGGAGTACAGTCAATTTATCATTATTAAAGCTGTAGAGGATTAGTGACCTCTTGTATAGAAAAGAGAGAATTGCACATGATATTCAGAGTCGGTCTCGTCAGGGACGTTCCCCAAAGCGTTCGACGCAGCGTCTCGTTCCTTCAAGGAACTAGGGTTACATTCGTAACCTTGAGACGTTTTCACCCCTTTCAGATGTGTCAACCAATCAAACCAATATCAGAGAGTTATATAACAACATGAGACTTATATAATAACATGAGAGACTTACGGAGTACAGTCAATTTATTATTATTAAAGCTGTAGAGGATTAGTGACCTCTTGTATAGAAAAGAGAGAATTACAAAGTAACTGAACAGGCAAAAAAAAAAAAAGTGCAAAATGCTAATATTGAAAAAAAAAATACATCTATAATACATCTACAAATATATCTTCAGTTCAGTTATTCATTCAGATAAAACCCACATGTCTTTATACTATTTAAACTTAAAGTTTGTCTGCTAAACACATTTAAACAAATTAAACCTCAAATCACTAATCAAACTGAATGGGATACATTGCCAATCATACATTAATATTAATACTTTCTGTAATAGTATAAACTTGAAATACTTGAAATATCATTTTTATATTTAGTATCACTAAATCCAATTAGTTTCAATGTTAAACACATTTTTTATCCTGAGATGAGTAAGCAAATAAAAAAAAACAAAATAGACCTCATCAATATTATCACCACTGAAGAAGGTAAATTAATATTTCTTTTCACAGATAAACTTCATCACAGAATGGCAAAAAACATCAAACCAACTGTCTAAATAGTTGAAATCATTTTTCACAATTGCACAGTTCTCTCCAGTAAGCCCCTCTTTCCAGTTATCAGGTTCACTTTTTCCAGATTCTCTCTTGTGCCAAAACCTTCAAAAGCAGAAACAGGCGACCAAGGTAAAAACAAATAATCTTTGGTTAAAAACATGCCATTATGCAAAGATTTAAATGTTCCAGTAATATAATAATAATGAATGTGTGGATAATAATAAAGTGTTTTTTTTATTACATTGACGAACTTAAGTAATTGTAGTCTGAGTTCTTACTGTACTCCAGTTTCATTGAGAGTTTGGTTATTCACCCAAACCCAGTGTCCTTCAGTTTCCAGGTCATTGAGACCAATCCAGTACCATGCTTTAATTTTAGAAGTCAGTAACCTCTAATGGAGAAAACATTATATGCAATGCTGTTCCTGAATACTGTGATTTAAACAGGACAAACATATAATTATCTGATTTAACGTACATCCAATTTGAAATTTTCTCACCTGTTCTGTTTGGCTGGTTATGGTGACCAGATCAGCTCCTTTTGAAAAACAGAAAGCACGGCTCCTTGACCAGTCCATTTTATTAGAGCTGAAGAAGTACAACTTTCCATGAAAATTTGTCCAGCTCATGTCACAGTTCAAAGACTCAGCTGTAAATGCTGAAATAAAGAGCATATAAAGAGCATCCTTTGATTAGTTCATAATGTTTTTTAAATTAGTAAAAAAAGAAGTTTCACTCTTTGCCTAATCTTTCATGGGTCTGAAGTGCAGACAGCTCACCTTCATAAAAGGACAGTTGTTCTCTAACTCTGGTGTAGTTGGCTGTAAGTTCCTCAATGTTTCTCACTATGACTGGTTCAGAAATGTTATTAAGAAAAAGAAAACAAGTGGTTGGAGAAATGTTTTCAAAAGACTGACTTGTATTTGCGTAAAATAAATCAGCTGAGTCAAAGCTGGTTCAGAATTAGTACACTTTAACCTAGTAGGTGTATGAGTCCGAACTAGGGATGCACCGATATGAAAATTTTCGATATGATACTGATAACCAATAATTCTTTAAATATGAAAGCCGATAACCGATATGTCGGCCAATAAATCTAAATCCACATTTAATCCAAATCTAAATCCATAATTTTTGAGCGCCTGATTACCAAAAAAGTCTCATCATTAAAAAGCATTAGACACTTAAACATAAATCAAACATAAAGCAGCCTTACAAATAAATAAAATAATGCTCAAATAATGAAAACAAGTTACTGGACAAAATTAATTGCGTGTAAAAAATATATAAGGCGATAAGATGATGGCGTGTGTTGAAAGAGGTCCAGCATGTAAGGACTATAGACAGAGATATTGTCAAAATCATTCAGTATTGCCATTATTAATAGTATTTGGCATCTCCAATTAATTAGAGCTGTTATTTTCTGGCTATTATTATTAGGTTACTTTTATTATTAAATTAATATTACAATTAATTTGCTTTGCAACAATTTCATAGCACATCACCGCATAACTGACACGCTGTTACTCAGCCTGAGGAAAATAAAATAGGCTATTAGATTAGGCTACTCCTCAATGAAAATGTTTTAAAAGTGTTTTTTAAAACAGGTTTATTATAGCCTACAATGAATTATAGGTCTATAGCCTAAATAAAATTGTAACACTTCAGTAACAATAGTTACAGTAACAGTATCAATTTTATGCTACTTTCAAAAACAACCTGTTCAACACAACCCTTACCAAAATGTACTATACAAGTTTATTTTATTAAGTATACTTAAGTAAAATTCAAGTATATTTTTAAGTATACTCTATGTAGCAATTATACAAATATCAGTGTTCTAGTAGTATACTTGTAAGTGTACTGTTTCAATACTCTTTGGGATTAAATTGGCCCACTTTCTAGTATATAAAAGTATATTTTTAAGTATACTGTAAGAATAACAGTAGCCAACTTTGAGTACACAACTAGTTTACCTCAATGTTTGTAGTTTGTACGGCAATTATAATAAAAATGAACTCATAGGTTTAATGATAGTTTACTAATTAAATACTTTGTACACTTTAAAGTATAGTCTCACTAAACTACTAGTTTAGTAGTTTTATACTGCAAGAATACTAATAAGTTTTCTTTAAGTGAACTTTACACCATACTTTAAGTATACTACTATGTCCCTATTTAGGTTTTAATTAGTATATATTTTGTTATATGAATATCTGATCATACAAAACATCCAAAGAAAGAACAGGGTATCTGCTTGTAAACAAAAACAACAAAAACTATCAACACCCCAAAGCTTGACTGTAATTATTACTTCTTCATCTGTTTCATGTCAGATGATCATGTTACATGTGCTAGTGGCTGCATCCGAAGACTGAAAAATGCTGCCTTCTAAGGACGCATTCCAATATAGGAATGTTAGCTTCAGTTCCTGTCTCCTGGCCGATTTTTGAAGGCAGCATAGATGTATCCTTCGCTGCCTTTGATATCCCACAATCCTGTGCATTCCATTCCATGACAGTTAAGCCAAAAAATAAAGATGGCATCTGAAAGTTGCGGTCGGTGGTCAGTTTGTGTGAAAATGTTTGCTTTTGATAAAAGTTTTCCACTTTTGATGTCATTTCTAGCGAGAAATTAATATTGCAGTAATGCAATATGCACTTAGTTATCACCAAAGCTCTCACCAGCCTCAGAAGTCTGTCCGAAATCAGTGTCATTAGGTGGCTTCGTGCAAAAACGCTGCCTGCAAAGTCATTGCCTGATACGGCAGTGAGGCAGCAAGTCACCTGCCTAAGGCTACGTTCACACTGCAGGGCTTAATGCTCAATTCCGATTTTTGGAAAAAATTTGATTTTTTTGCAAGGCCGTTCACATTTCCAATTAAATGCGACCTTTTGTGATCTCCTGTGTGAACGTGAAATGACCCAGAAGTGACCGGCATGCGCAGAAGAGTACTCAACGCTCAACGACGTCACTCGTTGTTTGCGGAAGTATCTAACGTTAAACATGGATGTCAACAACAGTGGAGTCAACAGCGGAGCTCTTTTTGCAATATTAAAGTTATTTTTCCAACGGAGCCAGCACAATTACAATCTTCTCGTTTTAAGAAGAAAATTTAAAAGAAGGAGGAGAGCAAGGTTTTTTGCCATGGCGTTTTGTGGAGCAGTGTTAGCAACGTCGGTACAGAGAAACGTGTGGGTGCGGAGTCGCAGCCAGGAGTGGTGGGATACTGATGTGAGTCGCTTCACTTATGCAGAATACATCAGTTTATCTTCTCGTTCCCGCCTACTTCAACGCAGACGTATGACGTTTGTAGCGTATCAATGACGTACGGGTCGGATACATGTGGCCTGGCCGTTCAGACGGAGGTCGCATTTCAAAAGATCGGATACGTATCGGATTCAGGACCACATACCCAAGTGGCCTGGGTCACATTTGAAAAGATTGGATCTGTGTCGTTCAGACTGTCATGAAAAGATCAGATACAGGTCGCATAGGGGCAAAAAAATCGGAATTGGGTCGTTTCAGCCTGCAGTGTGAACGTAGCCTAAGTTTTCAGATGCAGCCGGTAGGTGTTTCTCAATGTCAAGGAAGGATCCTCGGAAGCCAGTATTTCGAGGATGCTATGTCATCGACATCCGTCGAAGGACTGTTCCAATGTCGAGGATCCTCAGAATTTCTACCAAGGACTGAGTCCTTCGTTCGAAAAATATCCCATACACAGGAAAGGATGCATATGTGTATCCTTCGCGCTCTCAAATCACCCACAATCCTATGCGCGCAGCTTTGCTATCTTGTTCAAAAATTCAAAAATGTCGAACGTTAGCGGAGTCGGAGCGTTAACGGTTTTTATTTACGTTACTAAACATTTGTTATAACTGTAGTAAATATAAGTAAAGTTTAACGTTTAAATGCCAGTACAAATTACTACCATATTGATATTGTAAATTATACAAATACAAATGGTTAACTGAACCGGACCTTTCATTTAACAATTGGTTGCGTCATCGGCATTTCTTTTATAAATAACTAGTTAAGTTGTCCAAAGTAATATAACGATACCATTCACAGCATTATTCAAACGGATCTTTTCACTGACGTAATGACGCAATTACGTGCACTTGCTAGCCTGTTCCATTTACGTGTTCTCCGAATGCCTAAGAGGAGTCTCGCCTAGCCTCTGAAGGAAGTGACTTGGAAGGACCAGTCCTGCCAAGGAAGTATCCTTGACATTGAGAAACGCCCATTGTCTGGTGTTTCTTTTTTCTTCTTGTGTTTTTTTGGAAATTCTGTGCAGGAGACGTGTACTAGCGCCCTCTACCATATAATAATGAAAACACTGATTCTAGGAATATTTCAACTATTCAATATTTATGAAGAGTACATAAAAAGTAAACTAAAAGCATACTTTCCTATTTTAGTTTAAAATTAGAATACTAATAGCACACTTGAATAAACTTCTTTTTTGTAAGGGTAATAATCTCATTATAATATGACAGACTTGACCTGCACATGTTGCAGTTCACTGTATTTTCCTTTTCAAAGTGTTTCCGATGATATTTCAAGCAATTAAAAACCATCATTGTGAACAGTGTGCACTGAACTGTCTCTGCAGGAAATTGCATTATTTAAGATATCGGCCAAATTCTCTTATCAGTTCAATAACGATAACAGAAAAATTAACATTTATTGGCCAATATCGCTATGGTTGACGATATATCATGCATCCCTAGTTCGAACCTAACATAACTCACTATCGTTGTTGTGGAGATGTTCTCTAACTCTGGTGTAATTGGTTGTAATTTCCTCAATCCGTCTTGACATGACTGGTACAGAAAAAGTTATGAAGAAAATGGAAAACAGCAAGCAGACAAATTCACCCTTGTAGTCCTTTCTCTTTACACACTGTTAATGAAACATGTTTCTTGGTTGCATAAAAATATTATACTCACTTGTGTTGTTAGTTTTCTGGGCAGACAGTTGCATTAAAACATTGGCATCTGATTAAAGACAATAACAGTAGCAGTGATGTCACTGATATATCTACAGTGTCAAGAAAAATATGTGAACCCAAATGGTTGTTTTTCTGCCTTAATTGGTCAAAAACTGATCTTCAACAAAGTATAGACAAACACAATGTGCTTAAGATAACACACGCACACATATAAAGTTCAATAAAGACATGAAAGATTCATGACCAAGTAATACATAAATACCATCCAATTCCAGTGGGTTAACATACGTTTTCTTGGTACTGTGTATCTATCTTAATATAAATATATTAATTATACTCACACAGTATCCCCAGAATACAGAGACCTCCAAGAGCAAAAACCAGACTGACAGCAAAAAAAATTAGAAGAACTTTAGTCCGTTTAGGGAGATAAACTTCTCTCTCACTTTCTTGCTCTTCAGTGGAGTTACCTGTGGTTATAAATTCGATTATATAAAAGAAAATAATTTCTGAAACTTTGAATCAGTGTACTATTTCTGTCCAGAACTTTTCATGAAATTATATTTGCCCAATTTCTGCCATACAGTCATGCCCAAAAATATGGACACCCTTGGTAAATATGATCAAAGAACGCTGTGAAAATTAATATGCATTGTTAATCCTTTTGATCTTTTATTTAAAAAAAAATCACAAAAATCTAACTTACCTTTCATTGGATAATAAGAATTTAAAATGGGGGAAAATATCATTATGAAATAAATGTTTTCTCTAATTAACATTGGCCACAATTAAGGACACCCCTATACATTCTTATGAGTAAAATAACTCTGAAGTATATTCCCATTCATATTCACAATTTTGAGTACTCCAGGGTGATTATGAGCATGAAATTATCCAGCCATTGCTTCCTGTTTCACAGAAATATAAATAGGGGGGAAAACAAAGCCCAAATGCCCTTAATCATCCATCACAATGAGAAAAAACTAAGAATATATTTCTGATCTGCAGCCAAAGATAATTGAGCTTCACAAATAAGTGAAGTGGCTTTAAGAAAAGAGCTAGAGCTCAAGGGTCACAGCTGGAGAATTGCAGAAAATAGTTGAGTCTCGGGGTCAGAAAACCTTTTAAAAAAATTGTCAAACAGAACCTACATCACCACATGTTGTTTAGGAGGGTTTCAAGAAAAATTATCCTAGCTCATCCAAAAACAACTGGCTTCTATGGTCAGATGAAACTAAAAAAATGAGCTTTTTAGCAGCAAACACTCAAGATGGGTTTGGTGAACACCGAGATAAAAAGAACTCCATGTGTACAATTGAATATAATGCTGAAATTTTTATGTTGTGGGCCTATATTTCTGCTGGAGGTCCTGGAAATCTTGTTTAGACACATGGCATCTTTGATTCTATCAAATACCAACAGATAAAAAATCAGTAAGTGACTGACTCGGGTTAGAAATCTTATAATGGGTCATGTTTGGAATACCACATGGGCTTGATTAATCATCATGGGTTCACTGTTGGTGGAATAATAATTCAAAGTATTAATTGAAATTTGAATCAAATGAACTTGTATTTAAGGTAATAAATTAGAAACATGTTTGCAACTAAAGATTGAGAAATATTAGAAGAATTTAATAAGATCAATAGTTCAATATTGATTATCCTGATATTTTTTAACTTATTATTTTTTAAATGGATAAATAAAGAGATGCCAGAATTGTCAAATTATAACTAAGATATTAACTGCATGTGTTTAAATATACTGTGTATATGACTGAAAATGTCTGGAATTTATATCCCATATCCCTTGAATACAGCATAAAAAAGTTAATCCATTGCAGAGATTATATGATTTTGGTTTATGTTAACTAAAATGGTGCTTGTACATTGTGCTGAATGAGAACAAAACCTGGTGACCAAGTCAAATACATATAACAGACATTGCACAGTAATATTTCTAGTAAACAGGAAAGACCAATAATTGTTTACTATTACACCATATACATTATTCTATATAAAGTAATTAGTGAGTTTACTGCTGTTTTCTGAATTTTTGCAAAGAAGCAATTGCTTGCTTTTTTTCTGCTAAGAAAATGCTTGTTAAATGATTGAGAAGTGAGAAACTGTTGTTCAGATGAGACTTATAAAATGTAGAGAAGGTTAAGAATTGGATTTTGGATGAAGAGCTGAATGCTCGCCCACCTTTGTCATCAGAAACAAAGTTTCTATTTGATTTTTGCAGTTACTGAGTGTTCACGATTTAGATGTGACTAACCAGCAAAATGAAAGCAAACTGACTGTAGTCTGCTCAAGGGTGAGAGACAAAAGAGAC
Organism: Carassius carassius; assembly: GCF_963082965.1. Lineage (NCBI taxonomy): Eukaryota > Metazoa > Chordata > Actinopteri > Cypriniformes > Cyprinidae > Carassius > Carassius carassius. The sequence continues at coordinate 6,683,219 of NC_081779.1, read as the reverse complement.
ATGACTTGCAGACAAAGAGGAAGTGGCTGATGTGCCTTCTCTGCTCATGAAAAAGGAAGTTGACCCTTCTGAGTCGACATGGAGACAGATTGATGCAGGAAAAGTGAAATTTTCACTTGAGAATTTTCCTAAAAACTAAGAGAAAATCCTGTCATGGCAGGATTCATCAAAAGGCTAGAAGTGGCAGAAAATAAACAGAGGCCATAGACAACAACACCGGCCTTTGAGTGCTTCCTTTAAATTTATTAAAAACTGTCACTCATTCATCATTCATCAAAATGCATTGTAAAATCATTTGACGCTTTCCAAAGCAGAAGGGCAGTTACACTTGATTGTTTGCTAAATCTATTTTGTTATGCTATTGTTACAAAGAAAATAGATGCTAGAGCGGGAGTTATGGGCAGCTTTTCCATCTAAAAGCAATTGTTAAGACTATTAATCATCAGTAAAATTGTTGGAGATTGAAACACCTGCATTCAAGTTTATCAACTTGAACTAAACCAATCGGTTTCAACAACCCCACTCTGCAGAGTAAGTTGGGGATCAAGGGCATGCTGGCAATGCCCTTGCTTGCCAGGGTGGGAAAGCCTATTGCAATGGCTCCAAAGAGTCACCCTGTTGAAGGTGGAATGTCAATCAGACTAGTGAGAAAATCAACACACTTTAGGGAAGTTGTGGCCTAATGGTTAGAGAGTCGGACTGGCAATCAAAAGGTTGTGAGTTCGAGTCTCGGGCCGGCAGGAGTTGTAGGTGGGGGGAGTGCATGTACAGTTCTCTCTCCACCTTCAATACCATGACTTAGGTGCCCTTGAGCAAGGCACTGAACCCCCAACTGCTCCCTGGTTGCTGCAGCATAAATGGCTGCCCACTGCTCTGGGTGTGTGTTCACAGTGTGTGTGTGTTCACTGCTCTGTGTGTGTGCACTTTGGATGGGTTAAATGCAGAGCACAAATTCTGAGTATGGATCACCATACTTGGCTGAATGTCATGTCACTTTCACTTTTTTCACTTTTTAACACACCGCAATGAAAGTGTGAACCAATGGTTTAAGTTTAGCAGAAGTATCCATTTGTATGATGGATTTTTGATGATTTAATTAGATTTACTCAATCTAGGGCTGAGTGTTGATAGATTTCAAGATTTGAAATTTTAATGTGAATGTAAATTGAATAGAGGAAAATGACTTGCTGTAGACTATAGGGAATCTTATTAGATACATTTATGTAAAAATTATAGAATATAGGGACTGTTTTTGAAGAATGTTGAGGGTTTTTAAGATCCTAATATAGATGTTACAATTATAAATACTATACAGTCCAGTAGAGCTGGATGATTCAGAGAGAGAACCAGAGGCGACAGCGAGATGTCTCTCGAGTCGCAAACAGATCTACCGGAGCCTGTCCAAAACTTTCCAACTCTGCTTCACCACCTCGGTGTGAATCCACCATTCTCCGGGCCTCGGCCCCTGCCTTGACAGGATGTCTGGTACCATATTGAGATGCCCAGGAATGTGGACTGCTCGCAGTGAGATGAGTTCGCCCTGGGACCACACAAGGATCTGTTACACTAGTTTGTATAAACGGTGTGAGTGCAGACCTCCTTGTTGGTTGATTTAAGAGACAACTGCTGTGTTGTTGATGCGCAACAACACATGGTGACCTTTTAGGTCTGGGAGAAAGTAATGTAGTGCTTGAAGCATGACCAGTATCTTCAGGCAGTTGATATGCCATCAGTTGATATGATATGTTAATATGGGGCAGCTGTGGCTTAATGGTTAGAGAGCTGGCCTAGTTACAAGAGGGTTGCCGGTTCGAGTCTCGGTGCCTAGGTGGGAGGGAGTGAATTAACAGCTCTCTCTCTTCCGCCCTCAATACCCATGGCTGAAGTGCCCTTGTGCAAGGCACTGAACCCCCAGTTGCTCCCCGGGCTCTGGATCGATAGCTGCCCACTGCTCCGGGTGTGTGTTCACAGTTTGTTCACTTCTCACTGCTGTGTGTGTGCACTTGGATGGGTTAAATGGGTTAAATGCAGAGCACCAATTCCAAGTATGGGCTACTTGGCAAATGTCACAACTTTCACTTACACTTTCATGTTAGATGGTGACCACTCCACAGACCGCAGGCAGGGTGGCCACTCATGTCCGCACCCCAGCCAGTGAGGGATGCGTCCGTCGCTAGCATTACACGGTGACAAGCAGCTCCCAGCTTTCTTCACATGTCCAAGGCACTTGATCATGCAAAGTGGGTTTCCCCTTGGGGAGAGCCCATTGGTCTTGAGCCAGCACTGTAGGGGTTTCATGTACAGCAGGCCAAGAGGTACCACGTTGGACACAGCTGCCATCAGACCCAGCAGTCCCCGAGACTGCTTTACAGTGAGTGACTGGGCTTCTCTCACTCTTGTGACTGCAGTGAGGATCGACTTGATCAGAGTAGGTGACATGCCTGCATCGTGGTCGAATCCCACAGAAACTTCAGATGAGGAAGGATGGATTAAGTGTGTCTTTTCTGATAGATCGTGACACACCAGTCCTCGGACTTGGTCTGTGCAAGCATGCTGAACTTAGGACGCAACACCTCATCCTTCCTCGGAACAGTGAAGTACAGGTTGTAGGACCTGGTGTCTGCACCGTGAGGAGGGACCACCTCAATGGTCTCCGTCCTCAGAGAGTGACTACTTCTGTTCCATTACCAGAGCCAGCTCAGGACCCACCAGGGTGGGAAAGTCCCCGCTGAATTGAGGCAGAGGAGAACCAAACTGGATTATGTGGCTTCTCACTACAGTGTGTAATCCACTGCCAAACATATATCATCCACTGAAACATGTTTGGCAGTAGTTTTCATGCTGCCAAATAGTCTATTAAGGTAATCAGCCTCTCAAGACTGATCTCTGGTGTCATCAGAGCAGTTAGCTCGGTGCCCTGAAGTGGTGCACCGGCAGGAGATGGCCGAACTAGCTGCTCTGGAAACCTCCCAGGAGGTCGCAAGCCTCTTAGCACCACTATGTTTTCGTTCGGTAACTGAGAGGACCGATCTGCAGAGACCGCTGCGCCCTGGAATACCGGCAGGGTTGGCAGATCGATCTCCTGAGGGCACTGAGGAGCTACGGGCACCGTGTAATGCGCTTTACACCGCTCTTCCCCAGAGGGAGCTGCCCCTTAAAAAGTCCTAGGCCTAGGCATCAGGAGGTTACGATGAAGGCTATCCAGCGAAAATGACAGTCTGCTGTCTGCTAGAAGCCTTCGGCCTGGGAAGACCACTCTGATTCTAGACTTTGCGGCGTACAAATAGTGACACGACCAGCACAAAGGGCTGGAACATGGTAGAGTTGGGACTGCTTCTGCCCAGCAGCTCTTGCTGACCGCCTCAACCTCCTGAGAGGAAGAGAGGTAAACACCTGTTCTCATTCAAGAAATTATATCCCTAGAGACCCTGTACATCTAACTTCTCATAGTCAGATAATATTTTATTCTTCAGAATTAAATGTAGACAAACAACCAGATGAGTAAACACAGTCTGGTGTAGAAAAATTCACTTAAAAAATGAAATGATGTAATATACGCGTTGCCTCGGCGCTGTTTTTTTTCACACAAACAACATCAGTCTCCTCAGAGAAAGATGAATGTTGCAGCGAGTTCTCACTCAGAGGGCGAAGAAACCGCAGTGCGGGCTTCCAAGCCTCGAGAACGAGCTTTAGATCTAGGGAACATGGTTGGCGATAGGAGGAGGCGTCTCCAACCCATTTGCCGGATCAAGTGCGAGCCGCCGTGCCTCGGCAGCAGCAGGACCGCAACCGCAATATCACATGCACGGACACTCCTCAGAGTGTGCCTGGCGAGAGCGAAGAATTTAGCAGCGACTAAAGCACAATCAGACCCCCGAGAGCTGATTGCACAAGCTCCATTCCTCATTAATGCTGCTCATTATAATATCAGGCATACAGTAATATTCTTGTGTAACTGATGCTTGTGCAACTGGCGAGTTAATGGGCTTCGACCCATGTTGCGGACCCCACGTTTGCTTCAGTATGCTTGTGTTTTCGATGAGCTGAGAGATAAAAGGAAATCTACAGTATTTGATGTGTGTGTGTGTGTGTGCAAGACAAGCATGCAGGTTGTATTGTAATCTCACAATTCTCACTGAGTTCTTACAAACACAGGTTTTCCTTCCCTTTACCCGTATACAATTAAATTATTACGTATACAATCAAATTTTTTCTTTTATTAAATTTTTTTTTTATTATTTTTCCTTTTTTTTTCTCTCTCCCTCTTTCTCCCTCAAATTTAATTGGATTGAACATGCTCTCATGCTTGGTAGTTCGAAAAACGCATTATTTTTCACATAATTTACATTATTACAATACTTTTCTCGTAAAAACAAAATGTGCTGTAATTGGTTAGAAGGGAATTACATTTGCTTCAATAAAAATGAATGAAACTTTATAAAAATGAATGCAACTTTTTCAGAAACTAACTTAAATGCAATGCTCAATATGGCTGCTCAGTCACAGGAAGCCCTGCCTTCTGAATGAAATAGACCATCGCTAATCGGTAAAGTCAGCACATCACTGAAGCTGCCTTTAGAAGTCCCGGTTGGTATAGAAACAGTCAGAATTCTGAGACATGATTAGGACTGCACATGCGCACAAAATAAGCTTTTTATAACACTATCCAAGTAAAATAAACATTTATGAAACAGCTGTTGTCAGATTTCTTTGGTTAATCGTAAGCTTAGTGAACAATTTTTGTTTTTGTTTAGTGAAAAATTTGTTTTCCCATAGCATCTTAGCAGACACAGTGCGAGTGAAGCATCAATAGAGAACCATGTCTCATGAAAAACAGCCTAAGTCTGATTTATGACATCTGGTGTAAAATACATGAAAATAAAATTTTCAGAAAGTGTGTAAGATGTTATTTTATCCTTACAATTATCAAATAATTATAAAAAAGTGGAGAGTGTGGAGAAAATTTGATTTTCTGTATTGTTTGCTTCACTGTACTAAAGTATTCTTTAGACTGTCTCAGTTTGCTTCAGTATGCTTGCGTTTTCAATGAACTGAGAGACAACAGGAAATCTACAGTAGGTTGCCAACCAATGTGTGCTTTCTACCACCCTAGGCACTGCCGCATCTGACAAGTGTATTTGCAGCTTTTGTCCGCTGAGTGCCACTTTAACCACAAGTTTTATTTTATTTTCTGTATTATTTTCTTATCTGTACTAAAGTGTTCTTTAGACTGTCTCAGTTTGCTTCAGTATGCTTGTGTTTTCGATGAGCTGAGAGATAAAAGGAAATCTACAGTATTTGATGTGTGTGTGTGTGTGTGTGTGTGTGTGTGTGTGTGCAAGACAAGCATGCAACAGATGTTTGCCTTGTCAAAAAACCCATACTTGCGTTCTTGGACACTTGAGAGCGTGAGAGCTCCAGAGGTTTAGAATCATGCATAATTTTCTGGGAAAAAATATTGTGAGACTTTTTGCCGAGATCTCATGGGAGGTCATGGAAATTTTTCCAATGTAAGTCAAATATTCATATAACAATTAGATATTACAGGTCCTTCTCAAAAAATTAGCATATTGTGATAAAGTTCATTGTTTTCCATAATGTAATGATAAAAATTAAACTTTCATATATTTTAGATTCATTGCACACCAACTGAAATACTGATGATTTTGGCATACAGCTCATGAAAACCCAAAATTCCTATCTCAAAAAATTAGCATATCATGAAAAGGTTCTCTAAACAAGCTATTAACCTAATTATCTGAATCAACTAATTAACTCTAAACACCTGCAAAAGATTCCTGAGGCTCTTAAAAACTCCCAGCCTGGTTCATTACTCAAAACCGCAATCATGGGTAAGACTGCTGACCAGAAGGCCATCATTGACACCCTCAAGCAAGAGGGTAAGACACAGAAAGAAATTTCTGAACGAACAGGCTGTTCCCAGAGTGCAGTATCAAGGCACCTCAGTGGGAAGTCTGTGGGAAGGAAAAAGTGTGGCAAAAAACGCTGCACAACGAGAAGAGGTGACCGGACCCTGAGGAAGATTGTGGAGAAGGACTGATTCCAGACCTTGGAGGACCTGCGGAAGCAGTGGACTGAGTCTGGAGTAGAAACATCCAGAGCCACCGTGCACAGACGTGTGCAGGAAATGGGCTACAGGTGCCGCATTCCCCAGGTCAAGCCACTTTTGAACCAGAAACAGCGGCAGAAGCGCCTGACCTGGGCTACAGAGAAGCAGCACTGGACTTTTGGACAAATTTTGCATGTCATTCGGAAATCAAGGTGCCATAGTCTCGAGGAATCACATCAAAGTCACATCAGCTCATATCACATCAAACTATGCCAATTATTATCGTTATACTTTGTTTTAAAATTGGCGACATTAATAACATCAGCATTGCCTGAGTGCATGTATTTAGTGTGTATTAGCTTCATGGCTCAGAACCGGTTCAAGGATAGAAAAAACGAAAACCGGGAACGAACGAAATTTTGACAGGAACAAAACCAGAAACTAAATCAAATTTTATTGTTCCGAACAGAATTGAAAATTTGAAATGGCCATTAACCTATCGTTCCATTTAATATTTGAAATTTGCTGTCAACCAATCACGAATTCCTGCAGTACAGCATATTCAAATGTGAGTGAAATGTCCACTCAGCTGAGAACTCATCATAGGAGAGTCTCAATGACAATGCACCGCCTTCAGGGCCGGATTAAGACCAAATAGGCCTGATGACGCAGCGCAAAAAAAAGAGCCTATTTTTTTTCTCGGCGTTGGTGCATGTGCATTCGACACTCAAGCGCCATCATGCTTAGCCTTTTCTGCCCAACTGAGGAGGACCGCGGCTCTCCTTTGATTATTCCCAACTTTGAGAAGCTCTGCTCACCGACGGCATTGGACATCATCATCATGCACAGATAGATGCGCAACCCAATTTCGACATTTCGAAACGTCTGAGAAAAATTTAACGATGACAAAAGCTTGTACAAGCTCTGCTGATTCATTCACAGTCAACGGTTTCTGAGTGCATGAATGCAGCAAACTGTATCAATTTAACGGATTAAAAAGTCATTTTTTTATTTTCAGTAAATTATCAAAATATTTTAAAAGGTTTGCTGCATGGTTAAAATACGCTACGCGTATATATATGCACTTATATATACACATATATACATATATAGAAAAGGATTATTTCATTCAGAAATAGATATAATGCAGACACAAAATGTTTACAAACATTAGGCTATAATAAACACTTAACATAGGCTATTTTTTATAATCATTTGGCATTCAAATACATCGCGAAAATGGAAACATTTGATTTTGTGTTGAATGAGACTCAACGTTGGTTTGAGTTTCGTTTTAGCATAAATTAATTAGTTTTGGTTAGTCGTTAATATGGCTATAGCTCCTTATATTTTTAATTCCTATTCTTTTCTAAATAGTGTTAATTGAAATGATTTGTTGTGGAGTGAGGGGAACTGAAATAGCCTCGAGGAGCTTCTCAAATTTACTGTAAGCTGAACAATTTTCATATGCTATATTTAACTCAAAGTAATTAGCCTTTCGCCGGCCCCTCCTCCAGAACGGCCATTGTCCAATCACACATCATAGCAACCGTTACTATGTGAGCAGCTCCGACAAACATTGACTCCAAGCAAGATGGTGAAGCGTTAAGCCCACGGCGTTTGTAAATCGGACACTAGATACCCCGAGATTGTCTGGAGGAGTTGTGTTGTTTCCATTCCCAAAGCCGAAAACACAACGTGAGCTGTGCCTACAATGGATAAAACAGTGTGGACGGCCCCACTCCCAGTTAAATGCGTCGAACATTACCAAGCATAAATACGTCTGCCCACAATATGAGAGCAAAACCCTGGTGAACTAAATTAAGAAGAATTACAGATGTAGCATTAGTTATTAATGTTATTAGTTATGTTATTAGTATTAGCTGTTTTCAGAATCAGAATGTTTTATATCCATTGTTGAACATAATTCACAGCTAGGAAATATCTTTGGCTTAGTTAAAGGTGCATAACAGATAATAAAATAAAATGGATATCTGAATGCCTTATTTTATTTTATGTATTTCATTTTATTATTTTATCTGTTATGCACCTTTTAAGCCAAAGCAATTTTCTATTTGTGAATTCTGTTCATCAACAATGGAAATAAAACATTCTGATCCTGATTCTCAAAACAACAGAGAAATGTTAGTTAGCTTTGAATGGCTTTGACACACATGTAGGTTTAGCTAGCTAACATACCCTTGTATTTGAACAAAATCGCTAGACAATAATAGAGCATAACATATGAAAGAGAACTTTCCCTGCAGTGCAAGAGCATGACTGGTCCACAAGGCGGTGCTGGTTGCATTTGAGGTACAGGTCATGGGGTTTCTCAGATTTCGCTTGAGACTGGTAAGCATTAGCCTCGATAGTAGTCGTGTCTACTTCATTGCGTATTTTTATATTTTGAATGTATCCCTCCACTGCATACTGAAACCCCTTTTGCCTCGATATGGAGGATATCGCGGAGGTATTGCTCCAAAAAAGGTCACTGACATGCACTGGTATACCTCTTCCCGTAATGGCAATATGTCACGCTGGCCGTGTTTGACCATTTGTTTGTCGGAGGTAGCAACAGTAACTATGGGGGGCGGGGCTCGGCGAAAGGCTAATTCTTAGAATGAAATTCAGAGTCCGACCAATGCTATCTCACGACCAATTCGTACGTATTTTACGAGGTGGCTTATTCGTACGAATATGTACAACCTCACTCGTACGATTTTATACGATTTGTCTAAACCCCAGTGCCGGTTAGGTTTAGGGGCGGGGTTAGGTGTAGGTCATTCGTACAAATTCATACGAATTGTGCAACTCGTAAAATACGTATGATTTGGCAAAAATCTTATGAATTTGTACGAGTGTGGTCGTACGAGTTCGTACGAATAAGCCACATCGTCAAAAATGTACGAATTGTCGTGAGATCGGGTTGGTCCGACTTTCGGACACAAATACAACGTTACTTATTATACAGTAACTATTATTCTATATTCTTTGCACTGCAACGTTACTGACTAGGGATGTTAATTTCGGTTATTTTTCCTAACCAACAACCGTTAACCGACAAGATTATTTTAAATAATAATAACTGAAAGTACAAACGCCATATAATAAATAACATTTTAGCATCCAGATACGTCGGGAACATGGAAACTTTTGGATTCGTGCCGAATGAGAGAGGTAGGCATCAGCTTCACCTTAGATTAATTTGTTTTTGGATTGACGTTTTTATAGCATAAACTTTTTTTTTTTGCTTTGAATTTGCTTTGGAGAGAAACTAATAACTGTTCTTATAATAATTGTAAACATTTTACTTTAGACAAGTTAGCCTTCATTATTTCGGATGTAATAGGGCTAATAAAATGCGATGTGAGCCGCGCTTGACTTGAGTTTTTTTTTTCACTCTCAAAACGCAATCTTGCAAAAGTGTCTTTTTTTTAACAATGCAGCAAACATTTTTAAATATCTTAAAAATAGTTTGATGTCTTTAAAGTGTTGATAGTGTTTTTTTTTAAAGTATCTTACATTTGGCCAAAATCTAGAGAAGATGATGCTGCATTGGCTGTGACTAAGCGTTAGATCTCTATTTTTTTCTTTTTGAGTAAAGAAAACACTATGCTTTATTATTATTGTATTATTATTATTATTATTATTATTATTAGGCAAATTATAGGCAAATAATATATTTAAAAAAAAATAACGTTATTAACCGGTTTTTCTTCCACCCGAACCGGTTTTCGGAACGGTATCAATATCAGAGGAACGCAGAACAGAAACGTTAAAATATCGATTCTGCTCGGAGTGAACCGATTGAATTTTTTTTTTCGTTTTCAAGCCCTGCTTTCTGGACATGGACAGTATACTATACACACAGTTTCAATGGAGGGACTGAGAGCTCTCGGACTAAATCTAAAATATCTTAAACTGTGTTCCGAAGATAAATGGAGGTCTTACTGGTTTGGAACGACATGCGGATTAGTTATGAATGACATAATTTTCATTTTTGGGTGAACAAACGCTTTAGTTGTTGTACAGCTTAAATTGTAAAGCTTGTTCTTGTACACAGTTATGGCCTATTCACGGCAGTACAAATGTAATTCACGCATTTATTTGTAATTTAAACTTATGTAAACGGAGTAAGAGGAGCCTAGACTAAAAACATTTCTTATTATATTTCCCCCTCTAGTGGATAAAATTAAGTATTACAGCCTACATTGCTCAGATAAGGTAAGTCAATGGATTTTTTGGGGAAAGAATAAGTTCGACCAATTAGAAAAGAAATACCAACGGTAGTCAGACAAGTCTGAAGGTCTGTGCTGAGTTTGGTGAAGCTCTAGGCGGAATCAATTACTCTTATGATACAACCCGAATTCCGGAAAAGTTGGGACGTTTTTAAAATTTTAATAAAATGAAAACTAAAGGAATTTCAAATCACATGAGCCAATATTTTATTCACAATAGAACATAGATAACGTAGCAAATGTTTAAACTGAGAAATTTTACACTTTTATCCACTTAATTAGCTCATTTAAAATTTAATGCCTGCTACAGGTCTCAAAAAAGTTCGCACGGAGGCAACAAATGGCTAAAAAAGCAAGCAGTTTTGAAAAGATTCAGCTGGGAGAACATCTAGTGATTAATTAAGTTAATTGATATCAGGTCTGTAACATGATTAGCTATAAAAGCTTTGTCTTAGAGAAGCAGAGTCTCTCAGAAGTTAAGATGGGCAGAGGCTCTCCAATCTGTGAAAGACTGCGTAAAAAAATTGTGGAAAACTTTAAAAACAATGTTCCTCAACGTCAAATTGCAAAGGCTTTGCAAATCTCATCATCTACAGTGCATAACATCATCAAAATATTCAGAGAAACTGGAGAAATCTCTGTGCGTAAGGGACAAGGCCAGAGACCTTTATTGGATGCCCGTGGTCTTCGGGCTCTCAGACGACACTGCATCACTCATCGGCATGATTGTGTCAATGACATTACTAAATGGGCCCAGGAATACTTTCAGAAACCACTGTCGGTAAACACAATCCGCCGTGCCATCAGCAGATGCCAACTAAAGCTCTATCATGCAAAAAGGAAGCCATATGTGAACATGGTCCAGAAGCGCCGTCGTGTCCTGTGGGCCAAGGCTCATTTAAAATGGACTATTTCAAAGTGGAATAGTGTTTTTATGGTCAGACGAGTCCAAATTTGACATTCTTGTTGTAAATCACGGACGCCGTGTCCGCCGGGCTAAAGAGGAGGGAGACCTTCCAGCATGTTATCAGCATTCAGTTCAAAAGCCAGTATCTCTGATGGTATGGGGTGCATAAGTGCATACGGTATGGGCAGCTTGCATGTTTTGGAAGGCTCTGTGAATGCTGAAAGGTATATAAAGGTTTTAGAGCAACATATGCTTCCCTCCAAACAACGTCTATTTCAGGGAAGGCCTTGTTTATTTCAGCAGGACAATGCAAAACCACATACTGCAGCTATAACAACAGCATGGCTTCGTCGTAGAAGAGTCCGGGTGCTAACCTGGCCTGCCTGCAGTCCAGATCTTTCACCTATAGAGAACATTTGGCGCATCATTAAACGAAAAATACGTCAAAGACGACCACGAACTCTTCAGCAGCTGGAAATCTATATAAGGCAAGAATGGTACCAAATTCCAACAGCAAAACTCCAGCAACTCATAGCCTCAATGCCCAGACGTCTTCAAACTGTTTGGAAAAGAAAAGGAGATGCTACACCATGGTAAACATGCCCCGTCCCAACTATTTTGAGACCTGTAGCAGAAATCAAAATTGAAATGAGCTCATTTTGTGCATAAAATTGTAAACTTTCTCAGTTTAAACATTTGCTATGTTATCTATGTTCTATTGTGAATAAAATATTGGCTCATGTGATTTGAAAGTCTTTTAGTTTTCATTTTATTAAAATTAAAAAAAACGTCCCAACTTTTCTGGAATTCGGATTGTAAAATTATAATGTTTAAATATATTATAATTATATTTAAATATAATGTTTAAATATATGTTGGCTTTCTCAAACTAATATAATAAAGAAGCCTCAGAGAAACATCAACAAATTTAACATCAACAAATTTAGTATGTAATACAATTGTATTTAAAAATTTTAAGGCATGCCATAATCTCCAACCAAAGGGACTTTAATTGTCCCAAACCCTACAAATTTCCGTCATGTTCACTGACTCTAGATTATTTTTATTTGAACAGAGTATGCTACATGCTTACATTCATTCATTTAAACTTAATTTCTATAGGCTAATATTTACATTTGACATATTTATTCAAGTGTTACACACCAACTTGCCTTTTGATATAAATAAAAGACGAGAGTGAGAAATGTTAAAGACATATTATCATGGTACTGTTCAGCCTATATTCTTGATTTTTATTTCCACTTCCCTTTTTATTCATAAAGACATATATGCAATGTTCTTATTAATGGGACACTATTCAATGTTCATTGATACAATATCATTACACAATATTAATTCAATCCTATAATTTAGAAATAATCTGTCAGAGTACTCTTAAAAAAATCATTAAAGGGGTCGTTTCAAAGTCGCTGCAGAACGAATTATGTGCCCAACAACATATTCCTGCTTCAAATATAATGAATTATATGTAAAATGCTATTTGTTCTGACTGTCATTCTGCCTCTCATAATTCCCACGGCTCTCGGGCCGGCCCCATTCGTCACATACCTCCATCGCCCCTTGCAGGCCGGGGATACTCCAGAGACTGCATTCCAATCTCCACTTCCTCATGGACGGCAGCCACCCCTCCACATTGTTGGCAGCCGGCAGCGAGCTCGTCCGTCCCCGGCAACTCACTCCAGCCCACTGCCTCGAGCGTCAATGGCGGCAGACTGCTATGCCCTACTCGATGGCACCGCGAATTCAGCCCCTTCCTCCCAGGTTTCGGCACCAGTGTAACAATATAAAACTTCAAAATCACGGGAAGAAGGAGGCGGGAACCGGCCCCTCGTGGACGACTGCCGCGCGCAAACAAAACCGAACACAAAGTAAAGCACAGGCCTGGTCCTCTCTCGTCCTTCACTGTCGTCACTCCTATTTCGTATCCTTCCGATCTCCTCTGTGGGACTCCACCGGCCTCATTCCGTTGCCATGGCTCTCGGCCCCTCCCCACTCGTCACATTATAACTACTTTATAATTGTTAAATATGAGATTCTCTATATTGCACTCTTTGGTCTGAGCAGAGGTCTGTACAGAGTGAGCAGAAGTTGGCAAATTGATTGCACAACAATTGATAACAACATCTAACTTATGCAGCTTACACAGCCTCTTGGATAAAAGAAAAACCACTGAACAAGTACACCGACTCCAGTCTTTATTCCACACTACACTACACAACACAACGCAGAGGAGTAGCAGAGTCAAAGTGATTCATCCCGGTCACACATTACACCAAATACACAACATAATTTTATTTGCATGCACAGAAAATATTTAAACAGAAATTATTTTAAAGACATTTGTTTTTATTTTATTTAAATGACAAGTGTTGACGGTGTTTGATTCCCAGGAAATGCATCATGAACAGATCAAATCATGTGTATGTACATGTGTATACCGAATGAAAATCAATCCTAAATCATTAAAATAGAAATGAATGCATACTCCTAATATTTAACCCTTACCTTTGTATCGAGAGCATTTTTCACCTGAAGCAACTGTTGGAAGTATAAAGCTATCATTTTCATACACTGAATCCATTTCATGAGACGTGCACAGAACTACTATCTAAGGAGACAAAAGATGTGCCCTAAGAGACTAGTGCTGGTTGAGATTGCTGAGAATAAGGAAGTCACATAAAGTGTCATCTTTATTAATACAGACAGGAAGTTATGAGTCTGAATCGCAAACAGGGCAATTACGTGTTTGGATATGTGATAGTCTTTGAAAATAAGGAATAATAAAATGTAGAATTTAGATTTTGCTGAAGAAATTTATGCAACCTCCTAAAATACTTATTTATTTGACAGCTAATTAGAATTATTTGTGCATTCTGACTTTGTGCATTTTTTAAAATGTATTATTATTTTGCAGTAGTTATAACAACAACAACCGAAAAATAATAATGGTTTAATAGATGTTTCTTCACTATCAAATTTGTTTCTAGGAGTGTGAAATGGAAATTGGTAATGGCTGTGGAGCCATCGGTGTGTTTTTATTTCACTGCACGAACCAATGGCAACACAGTCACATGCGTTATTGAGTTTTTGATGAGCTGAAATATAATGGCAAATCTATCTGATGTGTGTGAGTGCAAGACAAGTGTGAGAAAGAATATTTGCATTAAATTCTTAGAAACTCATCCGGAGTTTAACACCTTAAATGGTATAGTATAAAACTGGGTTCCTCAATTAGTTTTCGCAAAGGGCAGAATTCTATCAACAATACCTAGCCAAGGGCCACTGACCCTTGTATGTATGTATGTATGTATGTATGTATGTATGTATATATTTTTGGCCTACCAAAACCTGAAGAATGTCTGCCCAAAAGGCTACCAGGGATTTTGACATTTTGCGAGCTCTGTGTGTGCGTGTGTATGTGTATATATATACTATATATATATAAATATATATAAAACTGTGATAAATGGAGGTCTTACTGGTTTGGAACGACATGCGGATTAGTTATGAATGACATAATTTTCATTTTTGGGTGAACAAACGCTTTAAGTAGTTGTACAGCTTAAAGTGTAAAGCTTGTTCTTGTACACAGTTATGGCCTATTCACGGCAGTACAAATGTAATTCACGCATTTATTTGTAATTTAAACTTATGTAAACGGAGTAAGAGGAGCCTAGACTAAAAACATTCCTTATTATATTTCCCCCTCTAGTGGATAAAATTAAGTATTACAGCCTACATTGCTCAGATAAGGTAAGTCAATGGATTTTTTGGGGAAAGAATACGTTCGACCAATTAGAAAAGAAATACCAACGTGAGTCAGACAAGTCTGAAGGTCTGTGCTGAGTTTGGTGAAGCTCTAGGTGGAATCAATTACTCTTATGATAAAATTATAATGACTCTAGATTATTTTTATTTGAACAGAGTATGCTACATGCTTACATTCATTCATTTAAACTTAATTTCTATAGGCTAATATTTACATTTGACATATTTATTCAAGTGTTACACACCAACTTGCCTTTTGATATAAATAAAAGACGAGAGTGAGAAATGTTAAGGACATACTATCATGGTACTGTTCAGCCTATATTCTTGATTTTTATTTCCACTTCACTTTTATTCATAAAGACATATATGCAATGTTCTTATTAATGGGACACTATTCAATGTTCATTGATACAATATCATTACACAATATTAATTCAATCCTATAATTTAGAAATAATCTGTCAGAATACTCTTAAAAAAATCATTAAAGGGGTCGTTTCAAAGTCGCTGCAGAACGAATTATGTGCCCAACAACATATTCCTGCTTCAAATATAATGAATTATATGTAAAATGCTATTTGTTCTGACTGTCATTCTGCCTCTCATAATTAAAAGGTCATAATGAAGGAGGAACGATGTAACCAAACTGTTTGTAAAATAAAATAAAAAACATCTTGTGGTTTTTCTATTAATCGGATGTGTGAAGGTTGTGTTTATATTACTCAGAACAACTTAGAATAGCCTACAACAATTTTCTTACTCATTTAAGTAGGCTACAGCAGGGTGCAGGAAATGGTTGAGTATTCGTTTAGGTATAAAATACCTTTATTGTAATGCTTGTAATGTCCATTTATAGTCTTTACATAGCTTGGCTCCTTAAATGTTGAAAAAACAGCTAATTTCAAGACGCTGACGTCACGTCTGGTCGTCACGTGGGTCACCCGCAGAATAAGACGCTCAAAGCTCAAAACGTTCGAATAGACGTTCGGTTTGACGTTCGATCGGTCGTACGATTTAGGCACGGTTTGCGCGCCATTTGCGTGGGAAAAAACACCGAGGGACGTGACAAAACGGCCTCATAAGACGCACTGAGATGAGAACGGGTTGGAATTGTCACTTCAAGTGCAAAGACCGCAAGTGTGGGTATTTGGGCAGGGCAGTTATTTTAGTTTCTTAGATGTCCTGTCTACTTAGAAAAAATATTTGTATTAAATTCTTAGAAATTCATTTGGATGACATATTTGATACCTTTCATGGACGTATATGTTGTATGTGCATTATGATTGGATGAGATCAAACCATTCGCATTTGAGGTATAAATGTAGATTTTGGGTGTTTTCTCTTTGATGCAATCTACAGCCAATCCTGAATGACTGTATGAATGTAGACCTTTTCCTGCAGTAAAATAAATATACAAAATACTTTTGTCTCACACTTTTAGTGAAATAGAAAGTTGGTCTGACATAATTATAACTGTGTGATGCATATGTATACTTTGATATAAGGCATGTGCAGAGGCCCTTTTCCCCTTGAAGTGCCCTTTTGTCAAGGTATTTTCTTTTTGCAATTAAATGCTCTTTTGTGAATGCCTGCTCAATCTAACTGTAAGTAAAATTAATGAATAATTATTCAGTTACTATGAACATCTTTTCCCATTTTTATCACAGAATAAGGCAGGAAATATATTTTATAGTTTCTGTACTAAAGAATATGACAATCAGTACTGCATTATCAATATAGTAAATTTCTGGAGATAACTGTTAATAACTTGAAAAACACATAAACCATATATTGTTGCAATCGTGTGTTTTCACGTTTCATCAGTAAAAATGTTTCTGCTTTTTATTCAGCTCAGCTTTTGTCCATATAAGGGGTTTCCTGCACATCATAAGTCAGTACTTTTATCAGTCTGTATTGGACCTTGTGTTATTGCCCTCCAGCTTATAATATGAATGAAACATACACTGCATGAGAGTGTTCAGTGCTCCTGATTTTGATATCTCCTCATTTTGGATATGAATACAATGGCAAGTCTTGCAAAGACTATCAATACTCTTTCAATTTAAATCTAGAAACCATGAATACACCAGCCCGAATTAAGTGCAGGGGATGAATTTACATTTTATTAAAATTAAAAATGTATTAAATATTAAAAATGCAGCTAACCCTGTTCTACACACAGAGCAATATACACAGATAAAAGTATAGAGATGAATACAAAGTGTCAAGGCAGAAATTTTTGGAAGCATTCAGTAAAAATACTAAATTACCAGCATTTTAGTTCCATTCTGTTTCTCAAACAAACCTATACATGGCTTCAGAAGACTTGAAGTAGATGTAGCACACATAACATTTAAATGTTTCTTTTTTATTTAGCTATAGCACACAATTTATATATTGTATACAGCACCAGTTTTTACAGATGATACTATTAATTATATTTTGCACTCTGCTCTTTCACATCTGGATCAGGGGAAAGGGAACTATGTACGGATGCTTTTTGTGGACTATAGCTCTGCTTGTAACAGTGTTGTTACCTTAAACCTCTGCAAAAAGCCTCGAAATTTATGGCTGAATTCTTCCATTTGTCACTAAATCATGTACTTTTTGACAGGACGCCCCCAGGTGTTTAGAATGGGAAACTACACCTCCTCTCAACACTGGAGCCCCCAAGGGGAGAAGGGTATTCCTGCACAACCGGAGGCTGCAGTTTCAGCACCACAACTCTTGGACCCATAGACAGTAAAATGGACCGCAGCTTTAGGACCCTGTTTTTTTTTTGTGACAGCGCCACCTACCATACTGGATCAACACTAATTAAAGATGGACGACGTGGACAGCAATCAGATGGAACTGGATTGATAAATAGAATTTAGGGACAGGAAATATTTTTAGTATTATTACTAGTATTAGCTGTATTTATTTTTTACTCAAGGGAAGGAAAACTCTGGCCCACACTCCAACATAGTAGGTGGCGGTAATGCACCATAATGCTGGTTGCCACCCGCCATTAAACGAAACAAAGAAAAAGAAGAAGAAGAAGCAATCAGACGGAAATGGTTTGCCAACTGCCATTAAACACAAGAAGAAGAAGAAGAAGAAGAAGAAGAAGAAGAAGAAGAAGAAGAAGAAGAAGAAGCAATCAGACGGTGAGGACCGATATTTAATTAATTTTTATTTTATAACGTTTAAACGGTGCAAAGTTTACATAGTGAGAACTGTTAACTATGAATTAATAATTAATTCCCACCAAAAATAAGAATTTGTGTGCTAGTTTTATTAATTACTACGACGCTAATTCGTGGCTATGATTTCATAAATCCTTGTTGAGTTTTAATGACGAAGTATTATAAGTGAATCTAGCCTGCACACTAATTAAACTTATCAGATGACAAGAGCATGGTTGATGTAAGGTGTGTAAGATTTACCTGCAGCTTAATGTATTAGTGTGAATAATGGCTTAATAGTCGTTGTTTTACCATATTTATGTATAAAATATCCTTCATAATTAAACTGCACTGACTGCTTAGTTGCAGTACTGTATCTGTTAGCCTGTTGTTTTGGCATTGTTTTGCAATGATCAATGAGGCGTTTGCGGTTGAGTGGTCAGGGTTCAGTTACCCAGGAATGCATAAATGGATAAAATGCTGTGATGCTGTACAACTAACTGCCTTCTCGTTACTCCACTTCATCTCACTGACAACTTCTTCCTTCAGTTCTCTCTGTTTACCTTCATGTTCACCACTGACTCGTTGTCTGGTCTCCTTTTGCTGTAACCTATCTCTATCTCTCCACTATACACTTCTCCTTTGTGGTCTCTACCTTCCTCCCACAACTAACCACTTTTCTTCAATTTGTTTTCTTCTTTTCTCTGTCTTGACAATATCTGTCCTCTCACCCACAGTGCAGCATGTGCAACACCCTTCAGCCCCTGGTTTACAGACGATCTCCACAATCATCAAACCAAGCTCGGCTCTGCTGATGTCTTTAAACATCATAGATTGTTTATTGCTTTATTTTCCCCAATATTAAGAATGAAAACCCACATTTTCAGCATTATTTTATATAGGGACAGGAGATTGTCGTCTCCATATGTGCCATATGACACTGCCTGAAATTCTGCTGAAAATGTTCACTATGGACAGAAGTTGTCAGGGGTTGGCTGGCTGCTCAGTAAGATGCAATGATCAACTGCTGGGAGATGCTGGAACTACATTATTATCAATAAACAATATTGTCATTTGACAGCCATTAAAGGCAGGGTAGGTAAAAAATGTATAAAAAACTTTTTTTCCAAATTAGTTTAAACTTTATTTATATATCAATACATAATTAAAATGTAAGTACTCTGAAAAAGAAAGTATAAAAATCGAGTGTCTGTAGACCTCTCACGACGTTTTAAAGACAGCTCATTATTTCCATTCACTCCACCCCCTCCCTTCTGGGCTCCTTCCAAAGCCTCTACTACGGCTCGCTAAGTAATGTTATGTTAGCTATATTACGCAGCTACGTGTGCTAATGACACATGCTTCATGAAAAAATAAACAAAAAAATATGTATGATCAAAATACAAAACGTCTCGGTTATGTCTGTAACCTCGGTTCCCCGAGAAGGGAACGAGACGATGCGTCGATAACGCTTTGGGAACGCATTCTGCGTGAGTGCGTCTGAAGCATCCATATCAACTAGAGAATACCCAAACCGCCATATTACAAGTGCCTGAGTGTCAGCCAGAAAAAAACAACGGCTCAAGAATTAAAAACCTGAGACCCGGGAGTAGCGTCCAGGTCTAGGCTATAAAACCTGACAAATGTGAGTGGCGAGGACCAGCCTGCCGCATCGCAAACATCCTGAAGAGAGGCCCCAGATAATAAGGCTCTATAGGCCGCCATGCTCCTAGTAGAATGAGCTCTGACCCCCAAAGGGCACGGTAGGTCAGAAGACTCATAGGCAAGAAGGATAGCCCCAACTATCCACTTACTAAGTGTCTGTTTAGTGGCAGGAAGACCTATCTTAGGGGACCCAAAACAAACAAACAGCTGATCGGATTTCCGAAAAGAAGAAGTCCGATGAACATAAGTGTCCAATGCTCGTACAGAGCACAAGAGGTTAGATTTTTCCTGGTCCGATGATGCAAACGGGGGAGGACAGAAAGCCTGCGGAACAACGGTCGGTACCTTAGGGACGTATCCCTGCTTAGGGTAGAGAAATGCTTTGACCATCCCAGGTGCAAATTCAAGGCAGGTGGGAGAAACCGAGAGAGCCTGAAGGTCTCTGTGACGAGTGGGGCGGGGCCGAGGGACATGGGAGCGAGGCCGGTGGAGTGATTGGAGATGAGCTACACCTGTTCGACCCACCGGTCTCGAGGCCCACGGAGTAGATGGAAGGATATAAAACTGGAGCGACGACAGTGAAGGACGAGAGAGGACCAGGCCTGGGCTTTTAGTTGTGTTTTGGATTTTATTTTTATTTGCGCGCACCAGTCGTCCGTGAGGGGCTGGTGCGCTGTTTTGTGTTTGTTTTGTAATTAAAGTTTCATTTTGATTGTCCGCCGGTTCCCGCCTCCTTCTTCCCGACGATTAGGAAGTTTATCATTACAGTGGTGCCGAAGCCTGGGAGAAGGAGGGACGCGCTGCTGAAGATCCCTCGCCGCTGTGGTGAATCCGCGGTGCCAACGAGCAGGCGAGGAGTGTGCCGCCATGGACGCTCGAGGCGGTGGGCTGGAGCGAGTTGCCGGGGACGGCCGAGCTCGCTACCGGCCGCCCACGATGTGGAGAGACGGCTGCCGTCCGTGAGGGCGCGGAGGAGTCGGCGCCGTTCGCCAGGTGGCCGGAGCCTGCTGCCATCCGCCGGAACGGGGAGGAGCAGGGAACGGGGGACTCCTGCCGGCTGCCCAAAACCGGAGGAGCCGTCGCCGTCCACCGGGCGGCGGAGGAGTGTCGTGCCGTCCGCCGAGGGCCGTCCAGTGCCACCGCCAGGCACCGCGGAGGAGATCACCCAGCTGGTGGAGGGCCGAGCAGCAGTGCGTCTGGGAACCGGAATTCTTTTTTTTTTTTCTCCTCTCTCCCCTCTCTCGTCTCTGTCGCTCCTCCTTCCATCTCCTTTTCTCTCGCCTCGCCTGTCCTACCCCCAGGTTCCCGCAGGACCCCGTGAGCGGTCCCCCCCGGAGGGGGGGGGGGGTTGGGGGGAGTAGAGCGCAGTCTCGGGAGTACCCCCCGGCCTGCGAGGGGCAATGGGGGTATGTGACGAGTGGGGCGGGGCCGAGGGACATGGGAGCGAGGCCGGTGGAGTGATTGGAGATGAGCTACACCTGTTCGACCCACCGGTCTCGAGGCCCACGGAGGAGATGGAAGGATATAAAACTGGAGCGACGACAGTGAAGGACGAGAGAGGACCAGGCCTGGGCTTTTAGTTGTGTTTTGGATTTTATTTTTATTTGCGCGCACCAGTCGTCCGTGAGGGGCTGGTGCCCTGTTTTGTGTTTGTTTTGTAATTAAAGTTTCATTTTGATTGTCCGCCGGTTCCCGCCTCCTTCTTCCCGACGATTAGGAAGTTTATCATTACAGTCTCCGACTCTTTTTAGGGACGAAATAGCAAGGAGAAAGGTAGTCTTAAATGAAATAAACTTCTCAGAGACAGAATCTAGGGGTTCAAAAGGAGCCCTAGAAAGGCCTTCTAAAACTATAGCCAGGTCCCAGGCCGGCACTCTAGTACGAGTTGCAGGTCTCAGCCTCAAGGTGCCACGAAGGAAACGAGAGATAAGAGGGTCACGACCCAGAGATGCACCACCCACTGGGGCGTGGAAAGCCGCCACGTAAACTTTTAAGGTGGATGGACAAAGACCAGAAGTGAAGCGGTCCTGTAAAAACTCAAGAACTGAGCCAACAGAGCAGTGGACGGGGTCACACTGATGTTGGTAACACCAAGAAGAAAAAACATTCCATTTGAGTCTATAAAGTTTCCTCGTAGCTGGAGCTCTGGAGCTAAGAATGGTCTCCACAACCTCAGTTGAGAGACCACTCTCTATGAGTTGCGCCCCCTCAGAGGCCACACCCAAAGCTTCCAAATCTCTGGCCGGGGGTGAAATATAGTGCCCCCGGCCTGAGATAGAAGGTTTTTCCTGATCGGGATCTCCAAGGGAGGACCATCGAGGAGATGAATCAGGTCCGCAAACCAGATTCGACTCGGCCAGTGTGGAGCTACGAGAAGTAGACTTACTCCGTCCTGGCGGATTCTCTCCAGAACTCCTGGGAGCAGAGCAACAGGGGGAAAGGCATACAGACGTAGCCTCGGCCACGTCTGTACCATAGCGTCCAACCCCAGGGGGGCTGAATGAGTAAGGGAGAACCATAGTGGACAGTGCGTCGTGTACTGAGACGCAAACAGATCCACTTCTGCTTGGCCATAAGATTCCCATATGAGCTCCACCACCGCGGGGTGAAGCCTCCATTCCCCTGACCTCAGCACCTGCCTCGACAGGGTGTCTGCTCCAATATTCTGAGTCCCTGGTATATACATTGCCCTCAGAGAGCGTAATTTCCCCAGGGACCACAGGAGGATCTGGTGCGCTAATTTGCAGAGTGGGCGCGAGCGCAGACCCCCCTGACGGTTGATGTAAGAGACCACCGATGTATTGTCTGTGCGGACCAGCACATGATGGTCCCTCAGGTCTGGCAGGAAGTGCCTCAAAGCTTTGAAGACCGCCATCATCTCCAGGCAGTTGATGTGCCAAGAGTGATGATGGCTCTCCCACAGACCCTGAGCTGAGCGGCCTTCCATTACCGCTCCCCAGCCGGTAAGGGAAGCATCTGTCGAGATGGCAACCCGATGACAAAGAGCTCCCAATACCGGACCCTGGGACAGGAACCAGTGTTCTCTCCATATGACCAAGGCGCGGAGACACCGCCGCGTGATCTTGATCGTACGAAGTGGGTTTCCCCTCGGGGAGAACCCTCTGGTCCTGAGCCACCACTGTAAAGGTCTCATGCCCAGAAGGCCAAAGGGGATCACATTGGACGCTGCTGCCATGAGACCCAACAATCTCTCTAACTGTTTTACAGTGCATGACTGGCCTAGCTTTAGCTCTGATGTGGCTGTGAGGATGTTGGCTACACGAGCGGGCGTAAGAGCGGCTCGCATCGTGACCGAATCCCATACCACCCCAAGAAAGGTGGTCCTCTGTAATGGAGATAGCACACTCTTCTTGGTATTGAGCCTCAAACCCAACTTCTGCATATGAGCGAGGACGACATCTCGATGCCGAACCGCCAACTGTTCTGATTCCGCTAAAATCAACCAGTCATCCAAGTAATTCAGAATACGTATGCCCTGCAGCCTGAGCGGGGCCAGAGCTGCATCTACGCATTTCGTGAATGTGCGGGGTGAGAGAGCTAGACCGAAGGGAAGTACCCGATACTGGTATTCTTTGCCCCCGAAAGAAAACCTTAGGAACTTCCTGTGCTGAGGGAGGATGGAGATATGGAAGTACGCATCTTTTAGGTCTATCGTGACGAACCAGTCCTCGGATCTGATTTGAGTCACGATCTGTTTGAGTGTCAGCATCTTGAATTTTAATTTCTGAACTGTACGATTCAACAGACGAAGATCTAAAATGGGACACAGCCCTCCATCCTTTTTTGGAACAATGAAATAACGGCTGTAAAAACCCGATGCCCTGTCGGGAGGATACACCTGCTCTATAGCATTTTTCGCTAAAAGAGATTTCACTTCTTGCTCCATGACCAGAGCCTGCTCGGGATGCACTACTGTAAGCAACACCCCGTTGTAGCGAGGGGGACGAGAACCGAACTGGATTCTGTAACCCTTCTCTACTATCTGCAGGACCCATTGAGATATATTCGGCAGACTTTTCCATTCTGTCAGACACTCTACTAAGGGAACCAGCCTCTCGAGGCTGGCCTCTGGTGTAATTTGAACAGCTAGTGCGGGGACCTGAAGCCGAAACGCAGGAACCACCCGAGCTAACTGCTCTTGAACCCCCCTCAGAGGGAGCGAGCCCGACGCAGCATCTGAGAGACACAGCGCCAGAGACCCGCTGGAGACCGCTGCGCCCTGAGGCACCAAGGGTGGCGGGGTTGGCAGGACGGCCCCGTGAGAGCACCGAGACCGGACGGGCACCGTATACTGAGGTGTACACCGCACCGTCTCGGTTGGGGCTGCCCTCACAGGTCTGACCCATTTGGCGTCAGGACCTTTTCTTCTGAGCCAAAGCTTT
Organism: Carassius carassius; assembly: GCF_963082965.1. Taxonomy (NCBI): domain Eukaryota; kingdom Metazoa; phylum Chordata; class Actinopteri; order Cypriniformes; family Cyprinidae; genus Carassius; species Carassius carassius. Next base: position 6,658,977 of record NC_081779.1, on the reverse strand, counting down.
CTTAGCGAGAAGAACGGTCCTCAGATCCGGCTTCTGCTTAGATTGCTTTGGCTGTGAGTGCTGGCTCGGTCCCCGTGATTTTTGAGGAGGAGCGCGAGACGCAACACTCTCTTTTTGAAAAACACGATATGAGGAGCATGAAGGCTGGGGCTGCCTTGCACGCCCAGCAGCATCAGGATTAGATTGGCGAGGGAGAAAACCTTTAAAAGCTTCAGATTGCTTTTTATTTTCTTGAAATCTTTCAACCACTTCATTCACAGCATCACCAAACAGACCTTCATGAGAAATGGGAGCGTCTAAAAGAAAAGATCTATCTTTATCTTTAATATCTGAAAGATTAAGCCAAAGGTGTCTTTCTGTAGAAACCAAAGCAGCCATAGATCTACCAATAGCACGTGCTGTTTCTTTAGTCGCCCTGAGAGATAAATCAATCCGTAGCCCGACGAAGTTCGCGAATTTCGTCATGGCTGACTCCCTCACTGTTATCTAAGTCCCCCAGCAGCTCAGCCTGATAAGCCTGAAGCAAAGCCATCGAGTGAAGGCAAGCTCCAGCCTGACCTGCTGCTGTGTAAGCTTTACCCACTAAATTAGATGTGATCTTTAAAGGCTTTGTGGGCATAGTCGGGTTCTTAATAGATGACGCTGAACCAGGGGAAAGATAGCTCGCGAGCGTCTGTTCCGCCCGGGGCATCGCTTCATAACCATTTTCTTTCAGCCCTCTTATATCAGAATAAATGCGCACTTGAGGGCTGAAAAGACGTGATGAATATGGCTTATTCCACGATCTAGACAGCTCACTGTGAAGATCAGGGAAAAAAGGGAGACCCCGTGATGTAGGAGATGTTTTAGAAGACAGAAAACGCTCGTCTAATTTGCTTTTAGGACGAGCGCTCTGTTTATCAGATGGCCAAGATATATGTAACTTATCTACAGCTCGTGTTAATACATCAACCAACTCCTCATATGCTGGAGAAAAAGATGGGCGAATCCTCTTCCCCCCTGATTGTGTCACCTTCACTGCCCGTTACATCTAACTCCTCGGAACTAGAGCAACGAAGCAATGAGCTCTCCCCCCGGGCGGAAGAAGCCGCGGGGCGGGCTTCCGACACCGGAGTTTGAGCTATGGATCTCCCAGGTAAGGGAGGAGAAAAGAGCCCTCAGACCCGTCTCCAACCCTGCTGAGAGATCCATTTGCGAACCCCAGGAATGCATTCTCCGTTCTGCCTCGGCAGACGCGGGTCCTGCACCCTGAGGAGCGCGAGGCTCGCCGCTCTTCTCATCAAAGAGTGACAAGCGGGAGTGGAGCATGCGAAGCGAAAGCTTCTCACAATGCGGGCAATCATTCTCCTCGAAGGCTGATAATGCATGCTCCACTCCCAAACAAACTACACAAAGCTCGTGTGTATCCCCACCCGTTAAATAACGCAGGCAGGGAGAAGCACACGGTTTGAATAGTTGCTTCGCCATGATATATAAACTTTGAACAAGACAACAGTAAATATGACAGACAGGTTTGACACAGATCGCTTGCTGAGGCACAGAAAGCTAACACCGGTTGCTCCGGTTGGGGTTTTTATCAATTCCTGGTCGTGACGTCACTCCTGACGCTCACTCTCGCCATTGGACTAGTTGACATGGATGCTTCAGACGCACTCACGCAGAATGCGTTCCCAAAGAGTTATCGACGCATCGTCTCTCCCTCGATGGGGAAAGAAAGATTTACCTGTCCAGCAGAAATAAAGCCATCAAGGAGTCACTTTTCAGCCCCTTGAGTTCCCTCAGTTCTCGCCATCGCTGGAAAGCCACGCCGATATTAACTTGCGTTTTATTTCTTTGTTTATCCAAAGACTTTTTGTTCATTGCCTTTTCTTGTACTGTTACTGTCTTCCTTTTTTTGCCTGGTTTGCCTTCACTAACTGCATAGGCCGGTACTGTGAATTTTGCTTGCTGTTTCTCTGCCATTGTTTTGGTATTCCTAGGATCTGTGCCTCTTGAATTCCTCAAATCAAACGTGCGCGCGCAAGTGGGCAGGTCATGTGTGGCAAAAGGGTGGTTGCCATGGTTGCGAGAGAGTGACAGTCGCCTAAGCCAATCCTATGTTTCGTCCCGAATGGAAATAATGAGCTGTGTTTAATACAGATTAAACGGTCTAGAGTCACTCGATTTTTATACTCTTTTTATCAGAGTACTTACATTTTAATTATGCATTGATATATATATAGAAAGTTTAAACAAATTTGGAAGAAAGTTGTTTATACATTTTTTACCTACCCTGTCTTTAAGAAGTTGGCCATTCAGGATGTTTATTTTTAATTTTTATTTATTTTTAATAGTGGTGGGCATAGATTCATTTTTAAATCTAGATTAATCTCACTGTAATCTTGGAATTAATCTAGATTAATCTAGATTAAAATGGCTCATTTGAATTCTGCCGAAGGTATTCAGGATATGTGTTCTACCCAAATAAAATAATGACTATAAGTAACGTTACTGTAAGTATTTGAGAACGGGTTTCTCAAACCAGGTGGTGCATTAGACCAGGGGCTCATCTCTTGTTTCCAAAATGCATCACAAACTGCTTGAGAAAGCTGTAAACGAATTCCACAGTGCACAAGGTGCAAACAGCCTTACACCTGTTTCACACATAATTCGTCTGCAATGCGTATGCGTTGCGTATTTTTTTACGCACCCATGTTAACGGATTCCAGTTGCGTTCCAGGAGTGTTGCGTCTGCAGCAGTGCAGCGATCGTTTATGTACCGAGTAACGGACTGCAAACGCGTCCTGTGTGAAAGCACAATGAGTATGAGTCCATGCTGCTTCTGCACCACATACGAAACGCACACGGAAGCATACACACTGCAGACGGATTATGTGTGAAACAGGCGTGCGTCTTGTCGAGGTTTCCATTGGGAAGCTTCTTTAAAAAAAAGAAAAAAATTCCCTGAAGCAAACCTGGCAGCATCTTAGCTGCATCCATGTTAGCACGTCACGTTTGATGTGGTCATTTCACAGTAGGCATACACACAGGTTTAAAGACTCGTTCTCGCCCCCTACAGATTCAGCTAGGTATACATCCGCGCTAAAATATCAAGGTGAAAGTCATCATAGCTCGCCTAGTATAGACCCAGCTCCCAACCCAACTTTGAGAATAGATTAACGGCGATATTTTTTTAATCACCCCTATAAGGGTCTCCCGTTAACGCAGCACGTTAACGCCGATAACGGCCCACCACAAATTTTTAATCAGATTAGAACAAAACTAAATTGAGCATAATAGTTCGACTATTGTCTTTTGCTTTATACCTGAATTGAATTTACTCATAACTCGTGAATTTTGCAACATCAACTGTTATTGAACTGAACTGAATCAACTCATGTTTGATGAAGTGTGCATCATTCTGTTACTTTTCTATTAATTACTATGAAGCTGTTTTGAGACAATCAGTATTGTAAAAAGCACTATAAAAACAGCACAAGGTGACTTGATTAAAGCAACTTAAAATAAAGAACTTTTCAAGCAATTATCAAATGTGAGCATTAGTGACCTTTTGTGGAGAAATTAACAGAGAAATAGAAAGTGACACAACAGGCAAAAATTACACGTAAAAATGCTAAATTATCAAATTATTAGTGATTAAATTCTGTTTAGTTTCTCACAAACACCTACTATATTTGCTTCACAAGAAATAGCGGATATAACATTTACATTATCATTTTGCTATAGCAGTCTTAAAATCCATGTTCAAACCCAAGGCTGTCATCCACTGATCACAACTACATACAAATTAAAATAAAGGTGACAACTGTTTCAGATATACTAAAGCACATAAATAAAACTGGCTAAGATGAAAGATGTGTGAGCTATCAAAACAAAAAGCTTTTATTATTAGCAAGTATAGTATGATTTACAGCTTCTAGATTAAACTTTAAACAGGACACATCCAAATACATAATTCCGTTAATTTCACTGAAGTAAAAAATAAAGCATTTTTACAACAAAAACATGAGCAAAAAAATAAAAAAAGCCCTTCCTCTGGTTTTCTGTGCATATGCAAAATTAGTATAGGCCTGATTATTTAGTACCAATGATAGAAGTAGATGTTTTCTTTTCACAAATAAACTTTTTCATTTTTTTACAAGAAGCATCAAACCAAGACTGAAAGTTGCCATTCTCATCTCCCAGACTTGCACAGTCCTCTCCAGACGGATCCTGGTTTCTCCAGTTATCAGGTTCTATCGGCCCCTCAATGAACCAGAACCTTCAAGACACAAACAGTCTGGGTAAAGAACACATTATTAACCTTAAAGTAATTTTATAACAGAACTGTAGGTAAGGTGATCATGTTGGGTCTTGGATGATCAGTGTTTTTTTTTTATTTTTACTTGTAATTGTCATTGTCATTAATGATTGTGAATTTTGTTTGTCATTCAAATTACAGTGATTATCAGCTGTATTTATTCTACAGTAATTAAGTTCTTACTGTACTCCAGTTTCATTGAGGGTTTGGTTATTCACCCAAACCCAGTTTCCTTCAGTTTTCAGATCATTGAGACCAATCCAGTGTGTCTGTTTAATTTTAGAGACCAGAAAATCCTAAAGGAGAAACACACATCTTTTACCTCATTACATACAATTCATACACCAAACTCAAGCTAGAAGCACTTAATCAACAACTCAGGTTATCATAATTTCCACAACAAAATAACAGTGCAGGAAACTGTGAGTCGTTTTGGTCATAACGTAGTCATCGTACAGCAGGATCTGTGAAGATTTCATATTTCCATTTGTACGTATTTTGTGTGAACTGTTTGCACAAATGCTTATCAATGGCAATACTCTAGACTATAACTGATCTGACTTGCCTGTTCTGTTTGGCTGGTTATGGTGACCAGATCAGCTCCTTTTGAAACACAGAAAGCACGGCTGCTTGACCAGTTCAGTTTATCAGAGTTGAATAAATACAGCTTTCCATGACAAGCTATCCAGCCATTCACAGTGAGATTACAAGACTGGGCTGTGAATAATGAATTACAATGTGCAATTACAACTTTGTGCAAATCAAACTTTGTTTCCTTGTGCTTTCCTTAAGCTTTAAAAAGTAAATCAGAAAGAAGCAGCCATTCAAAGAAATGCACTCCAATGCACTATTGAATTTTTTTTAGGATAAAGAGTTTGATGTACAGAACTTACAGCCAGAATGATTGTCCATGTAACTAGTGTCACATATTTTGATACACATATTAGACCCACTGTGACGGAATAAATGCTTAATTTAAATAAATAAATAAATGTTATTAAAAATGCCAAAAACAAGCCAACTCACCGACAGAAAGGGAGAGAGATTCTTGAACTCTGGTGCAATTAGTTTCCAGTTCCTCTAGTTCTCTCATGACTTGAAGAAAATGACAAAACCATTATTGTAGATGTGTTCAATTTAGTGAACACTACCGTGAATGAAACGTGTTTGTGTTCTCCAGTTTTTATGGTTTCTCACTTGTGCTGTTCTTCTCTTGAGCTGATTTCAAATCGGCAAGCGTATTGACATCTAATAAAAGAGAAACCAATCACAGCAGCAATTATCAGAGATGAAGAATCTGCTGTCTGTTGCATTTTGAACAATCCAGGTCAAAAGAGAGATACTTAAAAAGTATGACGTTCACAAAACACCTAGGACTGAAATAATTTGTACATTAATAATTCAGGCTGAATTATCTGCAGTTTAATATGAAAAATGTGAAGACTTATGGGGTTTATAAAATAAAATAAGTACAATTACTAAAATCTTATTCTATTTAAAATGAACATAGTAACACTTTACAATAAGGTTTCATTAGTTAACTACATTAGATAACACTAACAATAAATAACAGTTCTACAGCATTTATTAATCTTAATGTGTAATCTTAATGTTTGCTAATGCTTTTTTAATGTCAGAAGTTGTGTCTGTAAATACATTTACATTCTTATTAATTAACATAAACAAAGGTTAATAAATGTTGTACATTATTCAAGTTAGTTAATTCATTAACTAATGTTAACAAATGAAACTTTATTGTTAAGTGTCGCCTTTTGTTTTGTATTCATGTTAATATCCAGAAAAACACCTGATGTGCAGTTTGATCACCAATAAATATGTATTGGTCAGCAATGCTTGCTTAATCTGTAGCTTAAAACTAATTTGTCTGAGAAAAGCAAAAGTAAAAAATCTGTTGCATCACTGCTGAAAAGTTGCTTCTGCTCTACACTAGTAAATGCACCCTGAACAGAATGCAACCTGAATGCACCCTGAACAGAGCAAAGATCTTGTATCAGTTATACTCACAAAGCATCCCTAGAGCACAGAGACCTCCGAGAGCAAAAACAAGAGAGAGACTGAGAAGAGTCAGAGATACTTTAGTCCATTTAGGAGAAGTGACTTCTCGCTCTTTTTCTTGTTCTTCAAAGGAGACATCTGGGGTCAGAAATTGTGTTAAAGTGACAAACTGTTCCAAACAAATAAGTTCTGAATTTCCATTGTAGCCTGTAACATATTTTTGAAAATGCATCTATAAGTATTCTTACATATTTGTAAGTTTTTATTTTTTATTTTTAGCAGGATCGAGTCCTTTAAAAGAGCTCACAACATTTGTGAGAAATTAAACTAATATACATACAATAAAAGAAAGAAAGAAAGAAAGAAAGAAAGAAAGAAAGAAAGAAAGAAAGAAAGAAAGGAAGAAAGAAAAAGAATGGATGGATGTCTATATGCATCTGTAGAATTCAAATTCATTTTTGTCACTTTTTTTATTTTGATATTTTGCTTTAGAATGCATGAATATTCTTTCTGCAGTAAATAAATCCTCTCTAATATGATCTTGGTGTCATTTGAAACAGAACTGAGGAAAATATAAATTTAAAAAACTATAACATCTTACCTTTGTACAGAGAAAATCTGAAATCTTGAGCTGTCGTCGAAGGCATGCACTGAATATTTTCATAGATCGAATCCATTTTGTTGACCTATTTCCTGGACAAAAAGAAGAAGCCACAGAAGTATTACTACTGTATTACTACTCTATCATTAAATATCATTTATACAGACAGGAAATACAAGTAAGCATATGGAGGAGGAAGACCAATTTGATTAGCAGTGGCTAAAGATCTAATATGGTGAATAAATTCCAGCATGATTTTAAAAAGTATATAAACATTATTTTTATTGAATATTTAACTGCCAGTATAAAGTCAATTTTATAAAAAATAATAATAACAATATATATATATATATAATGTAATATTTTAAAAAGTTTGAATTGCACACAAAGTTATATGCAGTACATACCGATCCTGAAGATGCTGTGATGCTTTTTACTGTCCACTGCGTCTGTGTATATCTGTGCTCATACAGATAGATTCATACTGTACTGTAGAGACATGCAGGAAGTTACAAAACCTCAAAGTCAGATCTAAGAAAGTGGGATACAGGTCGATCTATCTGGTGACTTATTGAGTTCAGTGTACAGTTCTGTGAAAAAGTAAATACAATTCAAGAAATGTTTGTCAAACCGTAAACATTTTTTTTCTTCATATTTTATACTTGAACATTACATCGGCAGTAGCAATGGGTGAAATCATAATTGTATTTTGTGGAAAAAATAAGTATGATAGTTTCTTAAAATTGTCTCTTACATTGACTAGGATTATGCAAAAGACTTGTCACTTTCAAACCTTGAAAACTAGCTCCAGATAGCAAATGCTGTCAGTATAGAATTATGATAATTTTTTTCTAACTGAGGTCCACCAGGGAAAATACTAAACGTTTTTCTCAAATATACTATCTTTCGCCTATCTTTCATTCATTCTTTTTTCTGGTGGATTGTCTCATTCTGTTTGTGACACTGTACGCTGCAAAACCATGCCGTTTTTTTACTACCAAGACACAGTTTCTGACCGTGAGTTATTCCATAACGGACACAAACAGTTCTGTCGCTGAAGAACTGAAACGTAAACAAAGGAATTATGATCCATATTACAACGTTATTGCTTCGTTGGACTAAACGTGCTCTATGAGATGTCGTTCAGTGGACCCTTGCCTTTCTAACTAAACCGGGATTTACAGCTGTGGATGTGTTTATGACTCATTATTACGACGAATCTGGTATGTACAGCGTTTCTATTGGTCATGGTTGTATGTGTAGCTACTGCTTACACAAATGTAGCAAATACAGTCTTTATAAGCTTTCCATTGAAAAACAGCGATCTATCGTCGATGCTTGAGGCTTAGATCTTTATAATGATACATAGTTTGTCAAGATTAAATTTGTCCAGTTTCATTTAATCTATTCATAAACACTGACACGTGCAAGTTTTCAGGGTGAGGGCGTCGGGGTGCTGGCTAAAAGGTTTTAAATGCACTGCCTGATGGAATAGAGCATCCTGGTGCAATTTGTTGAGGGTCCAGTTGAATTCTGCTGAAGTTATAATGAGGAGAGAGAACTGGTTTGATGTAGAGGGTCTTTAATAAATGAAACTGACTCTTTTGAGGACTTCTTCCAGTTGAGGATCACTATCATATTCATGTCAGAACAGCTAATGCTCTACAGACTCTACTCCCCTTTGTGTTGTTAACCTGTGATCTTTGAAACTGTGAGGATGTCACTCCCTCTGTAGACAATGAGTTGTTGTACTTTTGGAGAGAGAAAGTTAAAAGTTTTCCAGCATTTTGTATTGTAATTATGGGTGCTAAAACAAAGCGAATAAAAGAAGAAAGGACTGGAGGAAGTAGAGATGAACTCGCTTTTGCAGCTTGGTTTTAATGAATATTAATAATGCAGTGAGGAGGAACTTTTGACCTCGGAAATAATACAGAGTACAATTTAAAGTTCAACTGATCCATAATTAGAAATCCAAAATGTGTTAAAAACTGAGATGGACATGCATTCCATTTATTAAATATAAATGTAAAATTGTTGCATTAGAACCCTGCTCTTGAGAGAATGAAAATGACTACAATGGGATAGGAAATTAGTGGGACGTCTAAATAAAAAAGCTGCTTTTGAAGAGCTGTTATAGTTTTACGGTTTTGCCACAGTTTAGAGTTTCTAGATTTAAAAAAAAAAAAACAGACAGAACACAAACACAAATAAGCTAATCCAAAAGAGGATCCTATCCAAACACCTGTGCATATATAGTATAATCCTCTTTCATAATGCTTCACTGATGAACAAAAATTAATATTTTTTCTGACAAATAAACATTTTTTGAAGTTTGCATGAAACATCAAACCAGTATACATGGCCTTCAGAATATTTCACAACAGCACAGTTTTCTCCAGAGGGGTCATCTCCTCTCCAGTTATCAGGATCACTTTGCCCAGATGCTCTCTTGAACCATGACCTTAAGCAGCACAAACAGGCGATCAGGGTTAAAACAATATAATAATTTACAATATAATATTCCAAAGATTTTAATATTCCAGTCAAAACAATAATGACTACAATTTTAATAGGACTCTAAATGAACTTCTTTTTTATTTGACTATTTTTATGTTCCGTTACATTGATAAACACAATCTGTATTCTGTTAAAATAAAACATTGCTTACTGTACTCCAGTTTCATTAAGAGTTTGGTTGTTCACCCAAACCCAGTTTCCCCTTAGTTTTCAGATCAGTGAGACCAATCCAATGCTGTTCTTCAATTTCAGAAGCCAGAAAATCCTAACAGATAAAATTTAAAATTTTTATATAATTACTGCTTACATAAATTATATATTATCTATAATTTGTGGTCATATGGTTAAACTAAACCATATATAAGGTACAAAAAAAATCAGTAGAGAGGCTTTGGAAGTTTGCGTGTTCTGTGCAAATATACTTTGTAGGGCTGCCCCTGATTAATTTTTTTTCTAGTGAAATAGAAGTTCTTCATTTAACTACTTAAATACGAACTGGCAAAAGTATGACTATGTGTCGTGAAGGAGATATTTTAATTATTTATCAATAAACTTGTGTTTTCTGAGTCAGTGTTGGCTGCAAAGATGACTTTAATGATGGTGACTTGCCATCGCCACAGTACATTGGATGAACCTTTATAGAGAAATGCACTTTTCATACGGAATACATAAACACAGAGTAAGCTTTTTGTAGACATTTCGAGCTTTCTACAGATATATTTCTTATGTCTTTGAGGCAAGTATAGCCTATATGCTGAGTTTTTTAGTTCTACCAGAAAGACTCGGGAGATAAAATGATGTACGAAGCATATTGACAACTCAGCAAGCATAATTATAAATTTCTTTGGCGGAAGGCCCCGTCCATGGTTCGTAATCCGAGGGTACCGGACCTGCATTTCCTGCCAGAAGATGAAGGCAGGGGTGCTGCCGACCCCATTTTCCTTATGTAAAACCTTTTTTGATTTGGTGCATGTAATGCATAGTGCTTAGTGCATAGTTTTCTGGGCAGACAGTTGCACTGTAACACTTGCATCTGTTTAAAAAAAAAAAAAAAATCAGCAGCAGACAGTGATGTCATACAACTTCTTAACCCACCAGTACAGCCACATCTAGGGGTTGGAGATGGGTAGGTTTAGGGGTGGGAATAGGGATCAGGGAGTGGAGACCGGTAGGCTTATGTAAGTATATTTAAGGTAGGAGGAGTTGGATCTGGATCCAACCACACCCCCTGGATCTTGTGTTCTGCAGTGAGGACCATCTCAAAAAAACGGAGGAAGTGACCATGCTTATTGTGCTCATAGTACATTGTTTGCAAGAGCAGAGATAAACTGTCCTAATTAGAGGTGTTGCAATAAAGCGGTATTGACGATAACCATGATATTCAAAGCAACAATTAGCGATATCGTGTTAATTTAGTGTGTGACAATATGCCGGTATTAGCGATAACCACAATATTTAAAATGAACAGTTCTCTTTTGATAACACCACATGTAAATACTCCAGTGCCAGTACCTGATTGAGCACACAGAGGGCAGTATTGTACCTTAACGCTGACACCTGTCGCACAAGAAGAAGATGCAATGCTCGCAGCTACTCCGAGAAGAGCAGTGTTCATCAGAGTAAATTGCCATTATTTTACTAGTCATATAATGGGAAACATTATATTAACCTGTTAACAGCGGTTTTCTGTGTTTTTAAATTTTTATAATTACTGCGTTTTCTTTACTCGTCTTGTTTTTGTATTTTCAATCAATATGGTCTGTGTGTAGTAACACTTTATTTCTTTTGTAGCGTATCAGACCGAACCAGACAAATTAAAGAGTCTATCAGGACCGTGGTTGAAACATGAGACGAATTCCCCAGAAAGGCAATAGGATGTTGTAAATCATTTCTAGTGCCACAAGTCAGAAGCAAGATAACCAACCAACCAACTCTTTCACAGAATAGCTTTCAACATTAAAGGTCCCCTTCTTCGTGATCTCATGTTTTAAACTTTAGTTAGTGTGTAATGTTGTTGTTAGAGTATAAATAATATCTGTAAAATTCTAAAGCTCAAAGTTCAATGCCAAGCGAGATATTTTATTTAACAGAATTCGCCTACAAAAAACGACCCGTTTGGACTACATCCCTCTAGTTCCTGCAGTAATGACGTCACTAAAACAGTTTTTTTGACTAACCTCCGCCCACATGAATTCACAAAAAGGGGGCGTGGTCTTGTTGCGCTTCGACGGAGAAGAAGGAAGAGTTGCGTTTGAAGAGTGTGTTTCTCGCCATGTCGTCGAAACGCTGTTATTTTCATCTCTGAGTCCAATCACCTTTGTTTGGCCTTCCCAGGGACGCTGTACTTGGAGATTAATGGTTACAATTTATGTTTAACTCGGTTCCCGAAAATTATAATCCACATGTAAAACTATGTGCAGCATATTTTGCTGAGGACAGCTTGCTGAGGACAACTTCCTCAATCTCAATCAGTTTAATGCTGGATTCGCACAAAGATTATTCTTGAAAGATGGAGCAGTTCCCTCTTTGTCTGGAGAAGGCGTTGTTTATGGACCACAACCAGTAAGTGTATTTTGTTTAACAGTTTCTGTAACTTATTACACAAAGGGCAACGCTGTTTAGCTTTGTTAACTAGATGTTAGGGCTGTGCAAAAAAACGAATGCGATTTTCATGCGCATCTCGTCAGTAAAAACGCTCCTGTGATTATAAGTACATCTCCAGCACATGCTCCTGCCCACTATCTTCTCAAAACTAGTCCAAAACTAGCCCAATCACGTTTCCAGGAGGGCCGCGTGCGCTCAGCTGCTGTCGAATCACAACACAGGAACCGCTGGGCCCATCAGAACTCGTTACGTATTTCTGAAGGAGGGACTTTCTAGAACAAGGATTTCATCAGCCCATTTTTATGACAGTGAAAACAGCGGTATACAGATAGGTGAATTGTGTGAAAAATACTGTTGTTTTTTTACACGTGAAACATGAACACATGTTATATTACACACTGTAAACACAATCAAAGCTTCAAAAAAAGCGCGAAAAACGGGACCTTTAACACCACTAGAACAATTATTGACTATATCAATTCGGAGAAGAGATTGTCAAATTTGAGGCAAGTAATCTCTACTGGTGTATCTAATATAATTTTAACCTCATTGATGAACTCAATGCGAGGGTTAATTAAGTGATTGATGGCTGTTCATGTCTGTGCATATTCACGTATTGCTCCACATTTTCATTCTCTTAAACTCATCCTTTCCTAACTTTCGATCTTCTTGTAACTTGTGTGAATGTGTGAGTGTGTGTGCTTATGTGTTAGATTATCCTTTCACTATACTTTGGACATTAATATCCAGTGCAGATTTGATGTTAAACAGCTCGTTCAGTGAATCGCTGGCCGTCTCAGTGATCAGCCGTGAAACAGTGATTCTGTTCAAATTCCGTTTAAAATCTTAAATCTTAAAATCCTTTGAGCTAAATTGACCTGTTTCCCTTACACTTTGTTCAAATCTATTAACAGTTACATAATTAAAACTGATCTTGAAAAACTGAGCGACTACATTGCTACATTAAACTTGTAAAATGTTAAGTTGGTCACAGTGCCATGGACTTAATGCCTCATCTGTGGTCATTCTTCAGTATGGTTCCTTAGTTAACATATATAAATAACATATGTTATGCAACAATATTGTGACAGCCCAGGTCCAAATTGAAAATAATACTGATATATTTTCTGCTCGATTCATGAATCGATACAGTGGGATTACCAGGACATCAAAACATTCAGTAAAAACAAATAGTTCATTAAAAAATCGATTACACATATTAAGATCAATCACTTACATTGAGAATTTCTAGTGGAATGTCGAGGAAATATCGGTGTTTAACTATCGATACTGTCCCCTAGTGGTCGGGAGCATTTCCATTGTGTTGTGGCTTAATGTCGTTGTGTTTTAAGCTTATGTTTGATTTTTTATGTCGTTATGTTTGCTTTTTAATGTCGTTATGTTTGCATTTTAATTTCGGTGTGTTGTGCACTACTGGACCAACATAGTTATCATATGTATTCAAGATATTCCCTTTCAGTCGGTCACTTTGATGTTGTGTGGAAAGTCCAACACTAGAGATCCCTATACAAAGAGCCACAACTGACTGAACTGCATTACGAGTCCATGGTGGCATAGAAGCTGACAAGACCAGTGTGTCACAAATAAGTGTTACTCTCCTGCTTATAACCTTCTAACACCCAGGCAGTATGATATTTTTCTCCTTTATTTGGGAGAGTTACCAATAACGGTGAAGTTCATCTCAGTCTGAAGCCTTTTTATATGCTTAAAATACTAATAAATATTCAATGGCTGGTGAACCTGGTTGTTGGGAAGTGTTCACTTCCTCCAGTGAGAAAACAACAGTACGTAGTCCACATCCTACCTGAAATGAGGGGACATGTGGAGATACATCCTATGGACTTACTAGAGGAAGTACTATATAGGGAAGGTTCTGTGGTGGGCTCCACATAAGGGGAGAACAACCAAACACCCCCCTCACAGTTGTCATGAAGAGCAAAATTAACTATATATATATATACACACATGGCGAGTTGTTGTGCTGTTTACACATACATTTTGTATTGTATAGGCATTTTGTCCTCACGGATCTGGCATTTTGGGAGAGTGAAACCGATATTTTTTAAAACTGGATCCCAGAAAGGATAAATTTGAAAACACTGCCTTTGTGTTTTTGTGTGGACAGCATATCCGTATATTTTCTGAGTACTAGTCAGAACTAGTCAGACATGTAATGTAACAGCAACAAAAACATGAACAAACACTGAATGATTGTCTTTTTATTAACTAACATTAACACAGGTTAATAAATGTATTGTTCCATGTTCGTTTGCATACCGCGCATAGGCATAGTCCAAGTCTTCTCCATTTTTAGTGTATCTCTGTGGCAGAATGACAACACCACATGCTGGTCTGGCATGTATACTACATCGTTTTGTGGATTCGTGTGGACACAGATATTTCTTGAGATAACAGAAAAGATTGGATAGGGAAAGCTCTGGCTTCATGTGGACATACAGTAGCCTAAGTCACTTCCTTATGGGCTTCACAAGGGAGATTGCCACTTGGAAAATACACATATGGGACTGCCATAGGGAGTTACAACATATGGAGCACTAACCCAGTACGAGAGTTCACTCGAGGGATAATTACAAGTATTAGGTTCTGCAGTTAGAGTGCTTGAATGATGGAGATGATAGTCCAGGGTTCATAAAAGGAACTGAAACTGAAAACAAAAATGCACATTATCACCGTAAGAGATGGAAATGTGCTAATGCAAGTGCTACAGTTTTCCAGTCATTTAAATTGAGGTGCTAGCACCCAGAACGCTAGATGAAACTGGTTCCATTCACTGATCTAAATATGACTGGATCACTCATTGCGTTCTAAACTGTCAACAGACAGGGAAGCCACCGGAAGTGTTCGATCCGCCATCTTGCTAATCCCTACCAGCAGAGAGCACCATTGAGTCACATACAAACCGCTAACCTAAAATCACCCTATTTGAAGTAAATCAGTCAAATGGGATTAGTTTTTATGTTATGTGTATGTAAATCAATGTTTACTTCAGATGCTATCGGCAGTCTTCACGGTCTTTTGGGGCAGTATAAGCGATATATTTAAACCGTTTAGGTGAGTGTGTCTGCTGCGCACTGATGACACAGGTAACTGATCCATCACAAAATATAGCTTATTTCTTTATGAACATAATTATTGAGGAATTATTAAACATGAACGTGTTTGTAACAGAAATGGATTTGAATGTATTACAGTGAATAATACAATTAAAAAGCTTAACTTACTATCTTGGAAATAAAGCTTTATGTCTTTAAATCAGTACTGTATATAGTCAGTTATTTCTCTGAATAAATTCAGATTTCAGAACGAACTCTTTGTCATTTTTTAAATGTGTTGAGGTCATGTCCGTCTGATGTTTATCACGTTCATATTATTCACTACTGTAATGAACCTAGCTTTTTAATAAGTAGGGCAAATTCCCAACATTTAAAATATAACCATTTACATGCCTAGGGTGTTTGCATTGTAATAATGTACAGTAATACTTCAGATTTATAAATGCTGACTTGTTAGGTGATGTTTTCTCATTAAAATCATACAATTTCCTATTAATTCAATAGAACGTTTATGCACACTAGGGATTACCAATAAGGCGGTGTGGCGGCTTCACTTTTAATGACGTCATGAGCAATCCAGTTCTATATTATAGATCAGTGGTTCCATTATAGAATCTGGTAACGTATTAAATGAAATCTGCAGCTCTAAAAAATATTTAACAACATTACAATAGTGAAAGATGTCCCTTACTGATCACATCTCACATAGATTGCATGTTTTCTTGCTTGGCTTGATGGTGGACTGAAAAATAATCATGTTGTTTGCATTTGCCAAACTGATTTGCAGAGGTTAAAACACAGATGGTGAAGGGAATCATTCTCAAGTGTCATGATCAGCACTGTTGCATCAGTCAGTGCCCAATATAGGGCAGTTGGCAGACACAGGTACTCTACATTTATACACACAAATGTATCTCTCTCTCTCTCTCTCTCTCTCTCTCTCTCGATCAACTAATCAATTAAAAAATAATTTAAAAAAATGTTATAATTCATTATTTTAAATAAATGTGATCTTGCACATTGCTGTCTTTTGATTTTAATATGGACACAATGTTTGTGCTAATGAGCCGTAACAGATGAAAATAACTGCCATTTTTACCCTTCTGTTTAATTATTTTTCTGCAAACATCATCAACAGATTTAACTTGTCAATGCTGGCAAATGTCCATACTATATATGAGATAATTCATGGCTAGCTCTGCATGAAACAATTTTAATGTACTCTGCTTTGCGTCGTGTGGTTCTTTGCCTCCACGTTGTGCATTAATAATTATTTATTAACAAATAATTATTATTGGTTGAAACATAGGTGAATCCCTAAATATTACGTGTTTACTTATACTCACACTTGATTCCCAGAACACAGAGACCTCCAAGAGCAAAAACAAGAGAGACGCTGAGGATAATCAGTAGAACTTTTGTCCACTTAGTAGAAGTGCCTTTTTGCTTTTGAATGGATTTTCCTGTGGTTACAAATAAAGAGGGACAGAGGATCCTGAACAATTATTTATATTTCTGAATCTGTATCTATTGTAGAAATTCAGTTTAGCCATGATGATTTATATTTATACATGCATACATGTAATGTTGTTTAAAAGAATAGATACTTGTCATAATTTGTATTTTTTTGTTGCTGTTGTTGTTTGTTAGAATGTTTGTTAGAATGTGTGGAAAAAACACAACCTACACAATAAATTTGTTATTAGCGTCTTTATATTATAGTGTTGAATGTATGAATGAAACATTTTACACAGGTCTTTCTGCTGTGGCAGTCATTCTAACATGATCTTGATATCTGTTCTCTTCTCAGAATTTCAGTATTTTACCTCTGATCAACATAACTGAGCAGAATAAATTATTTAACATGCCAGCATTATCTTACCTCTGTACTGAGTGCAGCTATGATCTGAAGTTGTTGGTAAAGCCATGTCATCATTATAATAGATTGGATCCATTTCATTAACCTAAAAAGACATGTCTGAGACAGCAGGTTGAGTGTTTGCCAGAAACACGGAAGCCACAGAAGTATTAATACAGAAATGGCTGTCATTTGTATAGACAGAAAACACAAGAAGTGATAGAACACATTTAAGTCCATTTTTTTAAAAGGTCAATTGATGCACTTTTTTGTTTTTGTTGAACCTAATCTTTTTTAATATCTGCTCTGTCATATTGAAGAGATTGTAGTATATTCAAAGAAGTGTTTAATATTCAGTTATTTTATACATTTGAAAGAGTTTCGGTTATGTTTTTATGGTAATAGTTTTTATGGTAATTATTGACAGCAATGGTCCTAAAACCAATTCTTAGGTTAAATTTACATTTAGCATGCCTCAGGTTTGAAAATGCAAATACAATGCACAGTAAGTTAATTACATTAGCACAAATGAAATGCCTTTAAATATTTATGAAGCCTTCTGACAGCAGAAGTTCCACTCTTCCACAAAATGTTAACCACAAAAACATGAACAAACTCTTTCAACTTTTAATATCAATACAATGGAAAACACAATAACATGAACTCTTTTAAATTTCCAACATAACTGAACATTAAACACAATAAGGTGTTTCACTTCCCTTCACTAAAGAATCTATATAAAATCACTTAAATTCAACATCTACTTTCCTGATCCAACATGCCTGGAGCTAATAATTCACTGCTCGGTTTCAGTTAAAATCTGTGACAAAATGGTCATCAATTATGTTGCTTTAGCTTATTTTAATTAAGCAAACTGAATGTACATTCCAAAAAGGAAAGAACTGGAGGAAATAGAGAACAAATCTCTTTTGATGCTTGGTTTTCATAAATTATCTTGTTATTCTGTGAAGCATAAGTACAGTTTATTTTACAGAAACATTTAACTTTCAATTAAATTCAAGTTTATTTGTATATCGCTTTTTACAATACATGTCATTGCAAAGCAACTTTACAGAAAATTAAGTTTCTACAATATTTAGTAGTAGCTTATCAGTGTTGACTGTCAGTTCCCTTGGGATATCGCTTCGATAGACCAATCTACTTCGAGTTTAAACTAAACGAGCCAATTCACATTGGCATGTAATTATTGCATCCAGCTGCCGCTGATCACAGCGCGAGTATAAAAAGGCAGCAGGTACAATGCATACCAGCTTTTCTCTCCGGAGCTGAGTGTTAGTATCGTTCTGCTCAACTCTGTCTGCTGTGAACTACGAGTACAGCATGCTCTCGAAAGCTTCGTGTGTTGGAGAGACGCCGCTTCAGCGGTGGTCATTCCTGTGTCAAGTGGGTTGTGCACTTCTGGCTGTACTACCAACTGTCGTGTTGCAAGCGCCCAATTCTCCTGTGCACCTCAGCACTAAAAGAGCATTTCCTAAAGAGCAAATTTCTCTAAAAGAGCTTCATGGATGCGTCTTTGTAAAAATTATGGATCGTCCTTATGAGGATGCCGTTTCACTCGTGCGTTTCTGGGTGCGGTCGCTAACTGGCAATGGGGGATGGTCACGATCGCTGCCTCACGTGTCTGGGTGTCAAGCACACTGAGGTGGCCTTCATGTTCCCACTGTGGGAAGATGACCATCTCGGAGCTGCGAATCAGTCTCTGCTACCTTCAGGGGGGCGGAGTCCCAATGCCGCTGCCGCGATCTGGTGCTCGCTCTAGCGGCCGAAAGATGAGAATCACTTCCAGCAGTAGTGCAGGGTGGTTTGAGGATTACAGTGTTGGCAAACCTCGCAGGAAACTAACCCTCTGAGGACCGTCACTCCTCTTGCACTTCTGATCCAGTGGAGCAACCCATGGAAAATGTTGTGGAAGGCACCTTTTACTGCCAGAAACTGGTCGGTGAGCTCCTCCTTCCTCACCAACCTTTGATGGCGGTGTAGCGAAGGGTTTCTTGGTGATCTCGCCGGTGGAGCGTGCGAGTTTCCAGTTTCTCAATGCCCCTGTTTCCCAGACCGGCCTCTTCGGCAATGCCGTCGAGAGCTTTGCCCAGCAGTTCTCTGCTGCCCAGAAGCAGACTGAGCATTGACATGCTATGTAGACCGAACACAAAGCTTCAGGACCTCGGACCAGCTCTTCATCTGTTACGGAGGCCGGCAGAAGGAGAATGCCATCTCTAAGCAGAGGATGGACCACTGGATTGTGGATGCCATAACCCTGGCTTATCAGGCACAGGGTTTGCCCTGCCTATTTAGGTTGCAAGCTTGTGGTGCCTATGTGGTGCCTGGGCTATGGTGCTTTGGTAGGGATCCCAATTTTTGTCTGTCATCGACGTGACATCTACAG
This sequence comes from Carassius carassius, assembly GCF_963082965.1. Classification (NCBI taxonomy): domain Eukaryota; kingdom Metazoa; phylum Chordata; class Actinopteri; order Cypriniformes; family Cyprinidae; genus Carassius; species Carassius carassius. The sequence goes on along the minus strand of NC_081779.1, from coordinate 6,639,582 downwards.
TGACCGACTGAAAGGGAATGTCTCTGTTACGTATGGTAACCCTCATTCCCTGAAGGAGGGAACAGAGATGTCACGTCCCATCGCCACTGTTGCTGTACCACCCCTGAGCCCATTGGGTCACCGGCTCGGCTCCTCAGCGAAAACCTGGTATGCATTGCACCTGCTGCTTTATTATACTCACACTGTGATCAACAGCAGCTGGATGCAGTAATTGCATGCCAATGTGCATTGGCTTGGGATGTAAATCCCATGGCAGAAAAGAGAAACAAATAGAGACATGATTACCGTAGCTGCTTTTACAACCAAGTAAAATTAATTAGTTTGACCCACGCTAAAGAATAATAATGCACATTTGATCAGATACAACTGCAGTCACAAATTATGAGATGCATTATTTGAATGCTTGGCGAAAGAGATGTGTTTTATTAATCTAGATTTAAACAGAGAGAGTGTGTCTGAAGCCCGAAAATTATCAGGAAGGCTATTCCAGAGTTTGGGGGCCAAATGTGAAAAAGCTCTACCTCCTTTAGTGTACTTTGCTATCCTAGGAATTACCAAAAGTCAAACGTTTTGTGACCTTAGGGAGCATGATGAATTGTAGCGTGGTATAAGGCTAGTTAGGTACGCAAGAGCTAAACCATTTAGGGCCTTATAGGTTAGTAATAATAATTTGTAACTGATACGGAACTTAATAGGTAGCCAGTGCAGAGACTGTAGAATTGGGGGTAATTGATCATCTTTTCTTGATGTGGTAAGGACTCTAGCTGCTGCATTTTGGACTACCTGTAGCTTGTTTATTGAAGACGCAGGACAACCACCTAGAAGTGCATTACAATAGTCCAGTTTAGAGGTCATGAATGCATGAACTAGCTTTTCTGCATCATAAACGGGTACAGTAACATGTTTAGTAGCTTGGCAATGTTTCTAAGATGGAAGAATGCTGTTTTCGTAACATGGGAAATATGGTTTTCAAAAGACAAGTTAATATAATGTCTAATATAACACCCAAATTTTTGACTGTAGAGGAAGTAACAGTACATCCGGCTAGTTGCAAACTGTATAATCTACAAGATTCTGTGTACTGTTTTTGGGTCCAATAAGTAATGGAGTGAAAATAGCAGAGGACCTAGGACAGATCATTGTGGCGCTCCATATTTTACTGGTGATAAATGAGATGACTCTGACTGATGTTATACTGTACATGTATGGGATAATCCATGGCTAGCTGTGCATTAAGTATGGGATAATGTACATCTAACTGGTTGTTATTGCAGAATAATAATTTCCAAAGAAGTAAAACCATCCAGCCATCCACAGAGAGCTTAGCCGACATGTCTGAGCAGCGAATATTTAATAATAAACAAACTGTAGTTTAACATGTTAAACATTTGCTTTGAAAAAAGCAACAATTTACAGAAAGTTGTCTATATTAGTATTTGAATCTTCTACAACAGGGATGGGCAACTGGCGGCCCGCTGTATATGCCCCGCAGTGTCTTTTATATTTGTAAAGCAAGTCACATATACGGTGGCCGAGACAGCTCAACACGCTGCAACTTAAGAAAACACATGCAAATTGAAAAAACATCAGCAAGTGAAGGAAACATCTTCATCAGTCTGACAACACAAGTGTTGCAAATCATCACAACACATTCATATAACGAAACGCGCTGCAAATCATCACAACACTTGCATATAGCGAAACGCGCTACAAATCCTCACAACACTTGCATACAACGAAACGCACTGCAATTCCTTCACAACATGCATACAACGAAACGCTCTGCAAATACTTCACTGATGAAGATGTTTTCTTCATTTGCTGATGTTTTTTCAATTTGCATGTGTTTTCTTAAGTTGCAGCGTGTTGAGCTGTCTCGGCCACCGTACACATACCTGTAAAGACTGCTTTCAGCTCATGATGTTAATACTATCACCAACCAGGAGAGGTCGCTAGTTTCCAGCTACTCCCCATATTAACTTCAGCATAGTAGGATGTGCACTCTAATGTAAACATACACAAACGAATTTCACTAACATTAGCAAATAATAAATGAAAAACCGATCATGAAAACAGTATTTTCCAGTCAAGATGGTAAACTGGTTATCTTTTTACCAAGTTCAAGGAATCTGTATTTTATTTAAATCGACATCACACCACTGCTCACAAACAACGGGGATGCCAGTTGCACTTGCCTTAAATTTCAAAGCTAAAATTCATAGTCAGCAAAAGCTTTTTGCCAAATGCATGACAGAAATATTTGCACTGAACAATGTTCTTATTAGGGTTTCCGTGGGTCCTGAAAACGTCTTCCGTTAAATTGTTTACATTTAAGACCATCAAAACTCTTAAATGATACAAAAACTCTAAATTATAAGAGGTATTTGGGGACAGAAAGACAAGAAATGCTATATGGATTAATATGACGATAAACCTCAAAAGGCTACAATTTCACTGAATAAACTAGAGTGCTGCATGTCAGCTTTGTGTACTGTGGTTACCAGCGAAACAAATATATTTCTGCAGTTCAGAAAGTGAAACATGCTGGCAGAGAACGAATGTGCTTTTTCAAGATCTGCTATTTTTGCTACATATATTTTTAAATGTTAACTAGTGGATCGACCAAAAGCTAATGCATTATAAAAATCTAAACCATTAAGACAGGATAAACAGGATTCATAAGTTATTTAATATAATAATTAATTGATTATACTTGTTTAAATTAATATAGTAATTGATACTTTTGACTTATCCTTTTTCTTAAAATTGTTTAAAGTCTGAAATGTAAAGTGCAGATCTGAAAATGTTATCTGAAGGTCTTAAAATTGCAATTTATGGTAACATTTGGATTTTTTTATTATTATTATTTATTTATTTTAAATTTTTGGAATAAGCCCTTTTTAACTGTCCTCTTAGGTTGTTTTGAAAGTTTTCTGTAGGCCACTACTATTAAATGGACCTCTGTACATTTGTTTGTTGCTAATTTACAGGCAATGCATTTGAGATGTTTACATTGTTTTGTTGGGGTAATATTTCTGTCCATTGACAACAAAGTCTTCTTTCTGAAAGTTTTATAGTTAATAAAATATTTTAAAACAGTTTACACGAGTTATCCTTTAATTTCCTTCAATAAAAAGGAAACTGAGTAAGAGGGTGTAAAAGGTGTGTGGACGTGGATTAGGAATCTGGCCCCTTGGTATAAAGTAGAAAAAATGCTGGCCTAGCTAGAAGAGTGATAAAGGATTTGGCCCAGAAGCTAATATTCAGCATACCAAAGCAAATTGCAGAGGTTATGAATAACAAGTGTCAACACTGTAAATATGGACTCATATTTATTTTATTTTTGTTGCAAATAAAAGCCTTTAAAACTTGTATGCTCATTGTTTTTCAGTATACCATAGAAACATGTGGAAAAACATTCTGCAAAGTTTTCTGCTTCAATATTTGTAAAACACAAAATTTATGCCACTGGCAAAACTTTTGGTGATGACTGTAGACAAGGTCAGGCTTTGGCTGGTTGGCATGGTCCAGCCATCCCCTACTGGAAGATATAGTAATTACACCATTATGGAGGCAAAAAAAAAAAAAAAAAAACACCTGATTTTCAGTGACAGCCTTTCAAAAGTATGTGCATGACTGATTAAAAAATAAGTACAAATGCCAAACCTTTGGCATTTTTGGACTGTTCCAGACTAGAGCTAAAATGATTATGTGAGTTTAGGAGAGCTCCTGAGATAATTCTACCATTTTCTGGACCTGTTCACTGACAATACTACACCCCACTACTCATCTTTGCCTTCATTCAGTTAGATGACTGATACGTGAACATTTGCGCAATATTTATTAGAGAAAATACATGATTTGCTAAAGTGGGAGATATATGAAGTAGACTAAAAGCAGGATGATTGGAAAAAATCAAGTTAGGATTCTGGAGGAGCTCAACAAAAGCGTTTTAATGAACCTCTAATCCTACAAGCAGCATAAATGATTATTCAGTGATCATTTATTCATATGTGCAGTCTTCCTTAAACAACTGTACATTTCTCACCCATGTTTCATCAAGAAATTGTTTTAATTTCTGCAGGCTATCTTTATGGATAATCTTGTTTTCACTCTTTTCTTCTTCAATGTTTTGGGCCCAATAAGCTTGGGAGACCCATTTGTTTTCACTACGATTGTAGCAGCAAAACGCCATCCACATGTAAGAGGGAATGTTCACTTTTTCTTTCAGTTTACTGTTGCCAGGTATTGCTCCAGTCAGCACATGGGCTTCAACTTTATTATTGTTATTTTTGCAAGTATTCATGATATTTTTGGTCTCATATTCCATGCGACTCCAACTGAGTTCATTAAAGCTCTTCTTCTGTGGCACTGTGTTGGTCAGTGTGAATGTAGATTGGGCAGTGATAACATCAGCTGCGTGACAGCAGGGAAACAAGTGGCCGCGATTAACATTATAGGTGTTATTGCAGTAGTCTTCATTGATGGCCTGATTTGCACAAGTCCGAACGGTCATCTCAGCAACAGGAGGATCAAGCTACAGATGTATAAAATACAGAAAAACAGTTAATAAAACACTATAGGCTGAGCCTTACTTATTATTGGCATATTTTATAAAAAAATTAACATTTTGTCATTTACTCCCTCTCATGTTGTTTTAAACCTGTTTGCTTGTAATTTCCACTTGACTTACTATATTATATGTCTTCTTAAAACAGCCAATTGAGAATTTTCAGAAGAAGACGTCAATAGATTATTGTACATTATAACAGGCGTTATAAAGCTCTATCTCTACTCTCTACAGACATAAAAATCACTGATCATCGAAGAAACAAAGAAGTATGAAAAACATCACCTCAGACTCAAACATCCATTTTATTCTTGGTCTTTTGAAGTCTCCTTTCCCAGTATATTTGTAGGCTGAAAAAACGGGGATCTTATTTTCTGTATCGTAGAGAGTTGCAAACCTGTAAGCTTCCTTATACTTTTGACAGATTAGTTTGTAGCGATTTTGATCTAGTGAGACTGAATTCAGCATAATGCCAGGAATTACTGGAGGCTGTCCTTCCAAAAAGAAATCCTTGCACGTATTGAATGAATCTACAACTTCAGTTATGATGAATGGAAATCCCAACACCAACAGCGCAGAAAAGACAAACAGACGCATCTTCATCTGTGTTGTACAGAATCACGAACCAAAAAAATATAGCTCAAGCCTCCCTGTACTCATTTAAATAGTTCAGCATTAGAGATCACACCTACATACACTCATAACGAGTTTCTAAGAATAAGACACATGTATATCACACATGCTTTAGGTGTTAAGTATTCTTAAAGCAGCAGTTAAATTTTTTTTTTATCTGATGGAAGCTATTGCAAAAAAAAATATCATATTAAATATATGATATTCATAGGCAGAGGGTAAACCAACCCTAAGGCTAAAAGTAGCCACACAATATTATTTCAGAATGGCTTTCTTGGCGAGTATCCACATAAACACAGTCAGTAACGTCTTAACTTAAACAGTTAAGAAAAAAATGGGTTTGCATCAGTATGATGGATATGTGCATTTCTTTTTCATAAGGTTAACACAACAAACAAAATAAAAACTAACAACAGAGGATCACCACTGCTCTTAATTAAATTCTGTAGATTTAATGGGTATTTGTGAATATTTACCCCATACTGTAGGCTAATACAGTTTTCACAAGCAATGTAAATTTTTTTCACAAGCAATGTAAATTTTATTTCGGTAAGATGGGGGTTGCTCACGACATTACTGTTTCACGCTTGCTTTCGTTAACAAGTGACAATGAGTCTGGCCTCCTAGTCTCAGGCTTAGACGTCACGCCCACAGACCGTTGGCCAAACGTCTGATGCATATGGGACACAAGAGTAAAAAACACTTCAGGAGAGTCGGAATCGTCATTGGATTGGTTGTGATCCTGAGAGTGGATGAAGGACACCTGTGTTTGGAGCTAACGGCCTGTTAAACGCTTCCTACCTCCTGCCTTCCGGGGGAGAGAGAGTGGTTCTCTCCCCGGCGTGTCTTCTCCTTTATGTTTTTTTATTTAGTTTTGGTTCTGTTTGGTAAATAAATTGGTTATATTTTTATTAAGCGTTTTCGTTTTACTTCTTTGTCATAAACTCCGAGCCGGGTTATGACAGTACTCATTTAAATAGTTCAGCATTAGAGATCACACCTACATACACTCATAACGAGTTTCTAAGAATAAGACACATGTATATCACACATGCTTTAGGTGTTAAGTATTCTTAAAGCAGCAGTTGAAGTTTTTTTTATCTGATGGAAGCTATTGCAAAAAAACAAGTATCATATTAAATATATGATATTCATAGTGTAAACCAACCCTAAGGCTAAAAGTAGCCAGACAATATTATTTCAGAATGGCTTTCTTGGCGAGTATTCACATAAACACAGTCAGCAACATCTTAACTAAACTTAAACAGTTAAGAAAAAAATGGGTTTGCATCAATATGATGGGTATGTGCATTTCTTTTTCATAAGGTTAACACAACAAACAAAATAAAAACTAACAACAGAGAATCACCACTGCTCTTAATTAAATTCTGTAGATTTAATGGGTATTTGTGAATATTTACCCCATACTGTAGGCTAATACAGTTTTCACAAGCAATGTAAATTTTATTTCGGTAAGATGGGGGTTGCTCACGACACTACTGTTTCACGCTTGCTTTCGTTAACAAGTGACAATGAGTCTGGCCTCCTAGTCTCAGGCTTAGACGTCACGCCCACAGACCGTTGGCCAAACGTCTGATGCATATGGGACACAAGAGTAAAAAACACTTCAGGAGTGTCGGAATCATCATTGGATTGGTTGAATTTTAGAGGATTTCCGCGAGACTTGTGTGTAGTGTTCTTTAACGTTCCACCTGGAAACAAAGATGCCGTGGTGCCAAACCTCCTCACGAAAGAAGAAAGCCGAAGTGTTTACAACTGAGACAATGAGTGCTTATCAGGATCAACTAAACACTGGAGTTTCAAAAGTATCTGAAATACTGTATTGAAAGTTCACGGCAAAGAATCTTTTAATTTTTTTTTACACAACAGTCTGTTATTTTGGCATAATTCACGCCTCGAAATGTGACTTTGAACAAAACGAACTGTGATTGGTTGTTTCACATGTCAGTCAATCGGTCTCATGGGCGGGCCTTGGCCAAAGAAAGCCGCCATGGATTCCAGACATTCAGCCGTCAGTCTGAAAGACTGGCTACATAAGACTACAGGCCTCACAATTTATAGGCCAGACTCCACCCCTCCTTTGGACTACCATTTTCAAAATAATACATTTCCTATTAAACTCTTTACATATATACAAAATAAATATTTTAAAACACAAACCTCGCTCATTTTGAAAAGGCATGACCAACAAGACTGACCACTCAAACACTTAATACACAAGACATAAATGTGACAAAAGGAATGCTTTATATAGCATGTATAATTTGGAAGAAACTGGAACAGGGAAATGTCTCTCTCTCTTTTTTTCTTTTTTTACACACACAAACATACACAGCTTATACTGTGAAAGTTGGACATACTTTTTGAGAAACCAAGTCATGGGTATAACACATAATTTGAGTGTTAAGTTTTTTTTTCACACCCTCTGACCTGAGAAATGACTAAAAATATTCAGCTTTGAGACTTAATTTTAACATTTACATGCGTATAAGGGCAATTGTATGTATTAGGTCCTGTAATTGGTTGCCAGTTTAACCACCATTTTTATTTTTATTTATTTAAAAATGTTTTTAATAACTCACTTATTCAACTTTACACACAAGAAGTTTCGGATACTCCAACATTTGCAACTGAAACTGCACTGCACACTTGTAAAGAGCATTTGACAGAATCTAATTCTTTGAACTGAGTCATAGATATCACACATCATTTGTTTTTTTTCACACTCTTTGACCTGTGAAATGACAAAAATATCAGTAGGTTGCATAGATCGGAATTTTCAGGCATCGTTGTCATTTTAACCATGCAGAAAGTGTATCGCTGAGCTCTGTAAATCAAAAGGAGAAATCACTAACCTTTTTATTATTTTTTTGGCTATTAATCACACGTCTCTGATGCATTTAGAGAAGATGATAATTTTTAAGTGATTTATTCTTAGTAAAACTCATAAGGAAGTACATCCTTTTTGCAGACGATGTAAAAGTTGTATTCTTTGTCATCTATTCTATATGTGGTTTGTGAGGTTTAGTTTTAAAAATAATTTTTGCAGATGAACCCATTTTATGTGTGATGTCCTATGTACATAAGATGTGTTTGTTTAGAGCTCTGGCTTGTCTCCTTTGGGTCATTTAATACATCCTTTGGTTTTCTGGAGCTGTCCGTGGTGCTGCTGTGTAACCTCCTCAGATTGAGTATAACAAGACCCAAAGCAGTGCTGCAAGTCAAATAAGTACGAGTATGATGTTTAAAAATGTTTTTGAAAAACTTATTTTACACTCACTAAGGCTGCATTTATTTTATACAGTAAAAAACAGCAATGCTGTCAAACATTTTCAATTTAAAATAGCGGTTTTGTATTTTAATATAATTTAAAACCATTTACTCCTATGATGCCAAGAATTTCCAGCATCATTACTCCAGTCATCAGTTCACATGATGCTTCTGAAATCATTCTAATCATTCAGTTGTGATGTTTCATATTGTTTTGGAAACAAAATACACTACCATTCAAAATTTTGAGGTCAATTAAATTATTTATTGATTTATTAATACTTTTAATCATCAGTGATGAAACTGACCAAACGCTACAGCTGGTAGATGCCGTAACTACAACATTTTGCAGGCAAAGGGCATCTTTCTTTCTTTTTCATTGACAATGGCAACCTTTTCAAATTTAATTTTGTAAAGTACTGTATATATACTAGACACAGCAGCAATAGCAAAAATAATAAGAGTAAGTAATAGATAAAATAGTGAGTAGTGTAGTTTATGTTCTAAAGTTCTGAAAATATTGTTCAGAATCTGAACCCAATTCTTTTCCATCACTACTTTGCTCATAATGTCGTTGCATTAATAAACACTAGAGGGCGACAAACGCATGCACTACGTGAGCCGTGAGCCCCGATAAATTCCATCCACAATTCCACATACTTAAAAAAAAACAAAGGATAACCTAAAAATAAAGTATAAATGGTTAACACTTTAGTAAATAAACGTACGGTGACATTGTGACCATAGAACGTTTTCAACATTACGATTATTTTGCTTGTCAGCTACTTGTATGAGGTGCTGTTGACAATCAGTGATTTTACATCACTATCACCACGTTCAACACAATTTTACACTTGTTTTGCTTTCCTCCGGTTTGGCAGGAAAGTATGTGAGACTTTCAGGTACACAGATCCTGATCTTTATCTCATAAGTTTAACAAAACCACATTGCAGAAACAGGAGGGATTCATCAGAAGTCAAAGTCATTAACCTTACTGCTGAAACACACTCCAAGAGTGTGAGCCAACATGGCATATTCTACACCAAAAACACCAAAGGATCACATACCAAAACACTCTGTCGTCACTGCAAACACACACACACACACACACACACACACACACACACACACACACACACACACACACACACACATAAGCTGCTGCTTCAGTCTCTCAGGATCTTGCACTAAAATTAAATCAATAAGTTTTATCCGTAACATTTATAAAGACTGACATGTTTATTTATTTCATCTGCTTTGCTTTCTGTTTCTAAACACTTTGCAATCACAGCTGAATTTAGAATTTTGAAATGTGATTTGATTTCACTCTCTGCTATGGCGTTATTTTTGTGACACAATCCTGAGCGAGTAATTGTACGTTTTGAGCACAGAGAACTTATTCTCTGCTCTCCTGTCACGTCTCCCTCTCTCTCTCTCTCTCAACTTCTTAATACTGTGCGCGCTCAACTCTTGACACACCATTTCCTATTTATTATTGTATACATTATAATGTAATGTGCTTGCAAAATATAGTTCTCTGTGCTCAAAACATACAATTACTCGCTCAGGATTGTGTCACTAGAGTTTAGGGAGAGATCTCAAACTTATCTTAACAAATTCTTCCAAGTTGAAATAATCTGAGATGCTATCTGAATTGTTTAGATTTATAATACTTACTGTATGTCACCTATTGACTAAATACATTTTTATAGCTGTATTTATTTAATTGTACTTTTTAAATTTGTTTTATTCATAAGGTGAGCCAAACTTGAACTTAAATAAAATTGACATTAATTCTTCCTAAGTGAAAACTGTTTAGAAGCACAAACTCTGAACAATAACCCTGTCATCTGAATTAACTTTGCATATGAGACTGTCATGTCCAGCATGCAGTTTAGAAAGTTATTTGAAAAGGATGTTTAATATTTTAAGATTTTATCTTCCAGATCTCTTATGTTAATCCAGTAAAAGCCAGCTGAGGGAAGGTTTGTTTTGATGAGCTTTGAGGCTTTCCATGTCAGCAAGAAGAAAGTGTGTCGCTCAGACTGTCAAAGCCGTGTTTTCTGCTAAAGCTTAGCCATCAGGGTTGACCCTTGACTTTTCACCCCTGCCCTCCAGCCTGTGCACCTCTGTCCACGCGTTAAAGAGATCGACTGTCAGGCGGAACCTTCCGGATGTTCTAGAGGAGGATCAAGTGAAAGAGAAACTGAAAGATGCAATAAAAATCTAATTTGTCTGGAGGAAAAAGAGTTGACTAACTAGATTTTATCAGTGTTTGCCTGTACAGAACTTTCTACAATGAGGCTAAGGTGTTGTGGATGGTTACTGTGTGGTTGCTAAAGCATTCTGAGTGCAACGATTTTTCTTTTGTTTCAGTCTTATTTTAGACATGTGTTTGTGTTGAGTTGCATGTCAAAGATGTGCATAATAGTTAATTAATTGTGCAGATTAGTAGAAAGCCACTGAAAGCCACTATTATCGTTAACTAAAATGTATTAAAACCATTCTTGTTACTTGAAATAAAGCTGAAAAAAATATATAAATATTAACTGAAAAACCTAAGCTAAGTGAAAATTACAAATTAGTTCAACAAATAAGTTGAAGTACTAACTGGATTACTTCAGCTTTTCTTCAGCTTTATTTCAAGTAACAAGAATGGTTTTAATACATTTTAGTTAACTAAAATAACCCTTGATAATAACCCTTTTCTGTGTCATGTGAAGATAAAATGCAATGGAGGGCGATGGAGGACCCAGACAGGCCTCTGCCAGTGTTATGCCACATACAGTATGCATGAAAAAAAAGAGCTGTTATCTTCAAAAGCCATCGCCTGGTGACTCACAACACGCCGGGGACCTCGCTGCTCCGCAGACATACTGCATTCCAGCGCTCATTCCACACAGTACAATAACTTCCTGGAATTCTTCGAAGCCTGGCCGACGGAGCCAGGGCACTTCCTGTTGTCCTTGTTGTAGCACTTCCTGCGTGGCCAGCGCGATCAGGTTCTGTTGCTATGGTAAGGAGCAAACACCTCCAGCCGGTTTATGCCGGAGAGTTCGGTTTTGAAGCAAACATCCAGTGCATGACAAATGTTGGTGCGGTACCAGGTGACATTACATAAACAGGATGATATATCCAGTTGCCATTGTCACTAGATGATTTCTCGAAGACATTTCGTAATAAAAAAATAAAAGACTTAATTTTACAAACTATTGTCTCAAAGTGCTAGCTGATTTATATTTTGTTTTAAATTCATAAGGGTGAAACACCCCAGATTTGCAGATTTACAAGTAACATTTCTTGTGTTGATAACAGTTGTGCTACTTCATATTTTTATGAAAATTGTGATACATATTTAAAAATTAGTCTCCTGAATGAAGTCTAAATGCTCTGATTTGCCAAGATACCAAAGTCTCTGTATGAACTCAAACATTTCTCTGAGCTACTATACCCTTTTATCTTATAGCTCTATACTTCCGTACTCTAAAAGCAATGCTAAATGCAAAAATTAAATGCAACAAAGCATATCGTTTTTTATAAGCTTATCAAAATTTTAAAAGGTGTAGAAAACAAGTAAGTTTTCTTGTATTGTTTGTCGCACAGGTCATGTGTCCATTCAAACCGCAAATTAATCGGTCACTTAGAAGCTCAACAGGTTGCATGAAACAGTGTAAACAGTTTACAGATTAAACCATGCTTGATCTGTGCATATTTCTCTCCCAATTCAGAAAAGTGAATTTCACTGAAGAAAGTAATATTATGGATAGAACACTTCAGCCAGGAGCAGCAGTTTGAAGTTAAAAAATCTTAATTGGTTTGCTTTACAAAAAACAACAACAACGACAACAACAAAAAAAACAGCTTTTGACATCACATGATTTTAATTAATGGATTTAATGGACGTCATTCTGACGGCACCCATTCACTTCAGAGGATCCATTGGCAAGCAAGTGATGTAATGATACATTTCTCCAAATCTAATGAGGAAAAAAACACATTTACATCTTGGATTGCCTAAGGGCAAGTATCCCTTTTCAGCAATTTTTTTTTTTGGGTGGACATTTTTTTTAATTTTGAAACAAGTACAATTGAAAACCACAGATCTATATAGTTTTAGATGCAGGATAATTTCAAACCCTCCTAAGGTTTTAACCATGCGTCCTGGATAAAAACAAAAAATCCAGATGAGAAACCAATGATCCATACGATTATAGAAACAGGATTTTTAAATCCACCTTCAGGCTAAGGTTTAAACACACACAGTGATTGATAGCACCTGCTTAGACTAGACTGTTGACAAATCACTGTCAAGTTTGCTCTGGGCCTACATTCTGTATGCCAGAGAAATTCACAGGAATGATTAAGGTAAATGTGTTTGTTTGACATGTCTTTACAAAATCCACACACATACTGTATATGGCTTCTTAAATGCGTGCATGTGTTTGAGTCTTCATTGTATTTCAGTAAGTAGATTTATATACTCTGTTTTTGCATTCCAGACAAATTCTTACATAAAATTGTGCTCAAACATCCAATGATTTGCATTTTGGAACTGAACTGCTTAACTCTCCTAAAATACTTCCTTAGATGAGAGAATGGCAGATTATATTTCACGTAACTATGAATTGTTTCTACAGATCTGGGTTTTCTTCTGGCACATTCCTGCAAATCTTATGTAATGCTCGAATTGAACTCACGACAGGATTATGGAGAACCTCTTTCCGCTGGACTAAAGCCATCACTCCAAATCATGCTGATGGCCCAGAAGATAACACCATGCCACATGGCAAAAAACACCTTGGCGGTTCTCATTTAAGGTGCTTTCTTCATTATATTATAGTTGCTTTTTCTCAGAATGCAAGTATACCATTAAAAGAAAGTCATTTCACTAGTTCACGCTTACATATAATTAGCTGAGGTATGGTATGCGTATTTGGCGTGCTGTCCGGGGAAGGGCTCAGAGCTCAGGAATGGCCCGAACCTAGAGTACCCCCCTTCCCCGTCTATTTATAGAGTGAACTCAAAGTGAGGAGATAGGGTGGAGGAGGGATGCTTATAAACCGTCAATGGATAGAGGTAAGTCAGCGATATTTATACTATGGGATTGATTTCTTGATTATGGTCCACCTGTGTTGATTAGGCTAAGTATCTGACGCGCTCCTCCTGAATCTTGTTAATAAAAACGTCATTTCACTAGTTCACGCTTGCATATAATTAGCTGAGGTGTAGTATGCGTATTTGGCGTGCTGTCTGGGGAAGGGCTCCGAGCTCTGGAATGGCCCGAACCTAGAGTACCCCCCAAAAGCGAATTGTACAAGAGGACAGCCGCCAGTTTAAAGAACGCCCCCCCAAAAATAGCATAGAGTACTGGCGGGGGCCTGATTTGGTTTTCTGAGAAGTTGTCACGTTGGCAGGCTGCAAGGGCCTACGTATTCCGAAGGGAGCGACTTGGGCGTTGGAAGAGTAGGCCCTACCTGCTGCAGGTAGTGAACTACGTGGTTGTTGGCGCCCGGTCGGTAGGGCTCGAGCCGATGCTCAACGGGAGCTTGTGGCGTTGGAACGGTGTCGGCGTACGGGCCCTACTGGCTGATAGCCGCTGCTATTCAGTGGGCGAAGGGCCTAATGCTGACCGAGAGGGCCCATGAAGCCTCCGACAGGAGATTGAGACTCAGGATGACGGACGTCTGGGTCCTCTCGGTTTGGCAGATAAAAAGCTTTGGGCCGGCTGACATGGAGGACTCTGGCGACATCCGAAGGGAGATCCCGACTCACGGCATCGGATGGAGGAGACTCGCTTGCGGCCGGCAAGAACTCTCGCCAGACGTCTGAAGGGAGCACACGCATCAGACGGGTAAGCCTCGCCGGACGGGGAGAGTAGAAAGGAAAACCTGACTGGGAGGACTCTCGCGGCATCCGATGGGGCATTAGACTCAGAACATCGAATGGGTAAGCCTCGCCAGGCGGGGTTAAAAGATGTGAGGGTAGCTGAGAGGTAAGGTTGTCTAACCGGGAGGCTCCTGCCGGCTTCCGAAGGGAGCACACGCATCGAACGGGTAAGCCTCTCCAGATGTGGGACAGAAAAGGTAACATTAGGTGGCCAGGAGGCTCTCGCCAGCATCCAACGGAAACAACTGGGTAAGCCTCGCAGGCCGTAGGATGGAAAAGGTAAGTTTGTGTGGTCGTGAGGCTCTCGTCGACGTCTTATGGAAGTTTGCTACTCACGGCATGAGACGGGTAAGCCTTGACGACCTTAGGAAGGAGGGAGGGTTTATTTGTGTGTTTGGTACTTGCGGCATCGGATGGCTTGCCTATGGGTTTTGTAACCTAAACCACGTGGAATGGTCGTGGTTGTCGTGGTTGTCTGGCCAGGAGGCTCTTGCCAGCGTCCGATGGGAGCACTCGCATCGAACGAGTGAGCCTCGCTGGCCAAAGGATGGAAAAGGTCATGTTGTCTAGCCGGGAGGCTCTGACCGACGTCCGATAGGAGCTTAGCTCCAGGAATCGAACGGGTAAACCTCTCTGGCTGAAGGACAAAAAGGGTTGTCTAGCTGGGAGGCTCTTACCTTCGTCCGACAGGAGCTTAGCTCCCGGAATCGAACGGTTAAGCCTCGCTGGCCAAAAGACGGAAAAGGTAAGGTTGTCTAGTCGGTAGGCTCTCACGCCCAATGGGAGCCCCGACTCCATGCATTGGATGGGTAAACCTCTCCGTACGTAAGACAGAAAGGCAAGAAAGGTAGCCGGGGGCTTTCACCTACGTCCAAAGGGAGTGTGGCTCCTGGCAACGAACGGGTAAGCCTTGCTGGCCGCAGAATGGAAAAGGTGAGGTTGTCTGGCCAGGAGGCTCTCGTCAGCATCAGATTGGAGCTGGAGCTCCTGGCATCGAAGAGAGAAGCCTCGCCGACCATAGGATAGAAAAGTTAAGGTTATCTGGCCGGGAGGCTATGGCCGGCATCCAGGTTTTTTTATTTTTAATTTTTTATTTGAGACACCGGATGGCTAGTCTCTCCGGACATCAGAGGGAAAATTGAGATTGTTTTATCTGCGAAGCACCCGTTGGTGTTTGGCGAAAGCTTAATTTGCAGTATTGGATGGGTACCTCTTGCCATCGGAGGGAAAATTTGTTTTAGCTGCGATGTACTCATTGGTGTTCGATAGGTACGTGACGCAGACTGAAATTATTTATTTATTTATTTATTTATTTTTCTATTATTATTATTTTTTTTATCGGGTAAGCTTTGCTGGTGGTCGGATGGAAAGTCCAATATTGCTTAAGCGGGAAAGCTCTTGCAGCATCTGACAGGAGTTTAATACTCGCGATGTCATACGAGTAAGCTTTGCTGAAAGTTGAACGGAGAAGGCAAAGGTTGGCTCAACCGGGAGCACTCTTGCACCGCCTGACAGGAAGTTCAATACTAAGGACGATTTGGTTGTCTACGAGGGTAGACGCTGTGAGGCTTACTTGAATAATTGTTTAGCAAATCCGATGAGCTGCTTCCGATAACGAGTCAGAAAAATCTTGAAGTCATTGTATTAGAAATTAAGCGTGCAAAAAATAAATTGAATTTCCTGTACCAGTGGACCCCAAATAGGTGCCATGAATCAGCGATGTGGTCATTGTTAAATCGTCATATTGTCGGCATGTGGGATCGATGGTACATATCGACGATGTAATCGTGCATGGGTGGAGTAAGAGAAAGATTCTTTATTCTTGTCAGAGCTTACTATTTGCCATTTTAACCATGCAGGTGCACGAAAAAGAGCCTATGGAATCACCA
Organism: Carassius carassius; assembly: GCF_963082965.1. Classification (NCBI taxonomy): domain Eukaryota; kingdom Metazoa; phylum Chordata; class Actinopteri; order Cypriniformes; family Cyprinidae; genus Carassius; species Carassius carassius. The sequence continues at coordinate 6,623,313 of NC_081779.1, read as the reverse complement.
ATAATCGAAAAATATACTTTCATACGTACTGATAAACTGGCATTAAATATAAAATACTATATTTAGAACAGCTAGTTCATGTAGTTGGCACTACGGTCATCTCACTTGTCCTGTGACAAATTTTTTTGCATCTGCGCACTTACACTTTATCAGTCTAAATGTTCTGCAAAATCAGTCAACGGTGCAAAAACAATTGTAGATTTCATTTAAAGTCCAACGATTTAACACTAATATGGATGTAAACGAACGCTTTAAATATAAGGTATTCAAAAACAGGTAAGTTCATATATTTGGAGTGAGTTCGTTTGAACTGATGCCTTGGTCATGCGCGCTCCGGACCACGTGCCTCCTGATGGGACCGACGCGCCGCCCCGGAAACAAGAATGAGATGCATTCTAACGTAACTGTGTCATTTAAATACGTTAGCGAGAGCTCGTTTAAAATATGGCACGTATCGGATTGCCTGTTACAGTACGATGGAATACCTTATATCTGCAACGATGTATGTCTATTTGTGGATGGAGACTTCTTCGCCGCCTATGGGCTCGAATCATCCTTTGAGAGCACGGGCGAGCGTGAAATGCAGTGCTGAGATGGGATAACGGAGCAGTTTGATAGCTGATTTATGGTAGGCCGCCTAATAATGATAATAAAAAAAACGTTGATTGGAGAATGAGCCAAATATCGTCTTGGCTATCGTCGATACATGATACTATTCACCGCAACCTAGGATGCATGGCATACCTTTTAAGCGGAGGTGATGTGAGGCAGTGAGGAGATACGGAAAAGTCTCATGCGGGAGCAGACACTGCTGCGGCAGTGAGGAGATACGGAAAAGGCTCCTGCGGGAGCAGACACTGCTGCGGCAGTGAGGAGATACGGAAAAGGCTCCTGCGTGGCAGTGAGGAGATACGGAAAAGGCTCCTGCGGGAGCAGACACTGCAGCGGCAGTGAGGAGATACGGAAAAGTCTCCTGCGGAAGCAGACACTGCAGCAGCAGTGGGGAGATGCGGAGAACAGAGAAGTAAACGGGAGCATGAGAAGCGGAGCGGAGGAGAGATAGCTGCTTGGGCTGCCTGCGGAGCTTGCTTCGGCTGCTATAGATGTTGGCTGCGGGAAGAGTAAAAGGGTTAGTAACATTTGATGGGGCAAGCTAAAAAATGGATGGGTAGCCTACTGTGTTGCCAGCTTAGCAATTGGTTGCCTGATTTGACAATTCCTCAAGCATTTTCCACATTATTATGTTCCTGTTGGAAAAGCATCTTTCCTCTCATTTGGCCTCCGGGCTTTTTAGACGGTCTCCAGACGGATACATTTGGAACGTTGCTTTCACATGGTAGTATGGACTGTGGAAACAGAGGCTTTTGGAAACGATGAAGGATGATTAGTCTTGTAAGACGTTGTACCGAAAGACATGATTATAGCAGTAACGTTAGCCCCTTACCAGTCACCCCCCATTTTTTGTCATGGAGACATAAATTACATACCCAAAATAAAAATGTTTCTGCTCATGATTCTTTCTGACTAGATACATGATCCACGAGCTGACACTTCAACGTTTACCCTTCAGGAATCGGAATCGTTTTCCTGACATAAAATTACTAAATAACTGTCACTGAAACGATGTTTTATCGAAACATTGGTCAAATATCGAAGCTAGAGTCTTTAGATTTCAATTTATGCACAGTTTGTCAAGATCAATTAAGAGAGTGATGTTTAACGTGCTGTGAAAGTGAAACGATGATAAACTGGGGCCGTTGTTTGCGAGCAAATGGGTTATAAGCAGTTGTGTGCTATTCGCATCCAAGTGGTTTCTAAAGATATTTACTTGCCTGTTTTTGTATTACAGTTCTAAAAAGGCAACAGAAATTTTACTCATGCTTGCTGTCCTGCGTCAAAACACGAGGGCAGTTGCGTTTTGGATGAATTTTGAGTGATCACGCCAGTGAATGGTGAAATTGGTCCCTAAATAAATTGGTCCTGCCAGAATACTTGCATGGAAATTAAAATTTAAAAATGTATGCATTTAGCGGACGCTTTTATCCAAAGCGACTTACAGTGCATTCGGGCTATTGATTTTTTTTTTTTAAAATTTTTTACCTATCAAACTTATGTCTGTATCATTTCAGTGAGGTTTAAACATGCAAGGTAAGGCGAATGTAATGTCTTGGACATATCGGTGTGGATGAAGACTCTGGAAATAATGTCTTGGCTTCGTGGTGAAAGTGGCATCGTCGTCCGACGGAACTACGTTTGTGTCTGTCTTCCAAATCTATGCGCACTCCACACTCCAGATCGGCAGGTGGTAGTAACGCACCTTTACACTGGTTTGACAACCCGCCATGAAACACTAGTAGAAGAAGAAGACGGAACTGCGTCATGACGTCGTTTAACGAACTTTACCCGCAAACCTGCTTTTAGCGTCTTCGCCTGAAAATGTATTGGTTTACGTCACGCGGTCTGCGCCGCTAGATGAAGCGGCCTCAAACTGAGCCTCGGCCGGAAAAGCTGCGGTGAAAGGCTGAGCCGTGGCGGGAAGTGAGAGAGGCTTGCTGCGGTGAGAACTGGGGTGCGGCCCAGGCTGGTTGAATGGCTGCTACTGCTGCTGCAATCCAGCGCTCGAGGAGAGCTCGGTCTTGGGCGACACGATCGTTGTGTCGAGCGAGGCGAGCTCGGGGCTTGCACAGTCTATTTGCCACGACGTGTGGCTTGGCGAGGAGAGCAGATGATGCTTAATGGTGCTCAACGGCCATGTTTGGCTGGGTAGGAATGATCGCAGGTCCGGCAAAAGCAGCAGATCTGAATAATCCCCGGTATAGCTCTCTTCGTTGGTAGGAAAATTGGAGCTGTGATAAGGTGACAGACGAAGCGAGCCAGCATGCTGATAAACCATCAATGGATAGAGGTAAGTCAGCGATATTTATACTATGGGATTGATTACTTGATTATGGTCCACCTGTGTTGATTAGGCTAAGTATATGACGCGCTCCTCCCAAATCTTGTTAATAAAAACGTCATTTAGTTTTGAAGCACATTTTGAATCTGAATTTTCTGTAATAAGACAATGCACTTGTCAAAAAAAAAGAAAAAAAGATACAAAGAAAGTAACGCCATTTATATCTACATTTTAGGTGCACTAAACACAAATAGTGTTTTGTGCATTTAAATATCAAATAATATTTATAAATATATATTATAAAAGATAACTTATCTTTGGCAATAACATATATGTTGTTGCTGGTGGAAAAGGACCCAGATAGCGGAGAGGACGCCAGAGGAGGAAGTGGTAAGTATCCAACGAGAGGAGTCAGGTAAGTTGATGCATGCATGTGAACACCAGTCAGATTTCTGCAAAGAAATTCAACAACTTCTGAAGAAAGTGTGAGGGCCACTTTTTGGTGCAAAATTACAATTACGGTGCCAGGTGTTGTGGGCAAATAGTCTGCTAAAAACCAGCTGTAAACAATCAGAGATGATTTGTTGGTTTAAGCTGATCTAATGTACATTAATACTGATGGTGAATTGTAACAAACCTTGCATGCATTTCTATGAGCTATCCTGTTTAGTAAGCAGAGGTGAAATGTTTCAAGCCCTCATGAAAATAAGAGATGAAAAAGTCCTCTTACATCCACGATGGAGCTTGGTTTCGGCAGATGATGATGGGTTGAAAAACATCCTCTTTTCACTTAATTCATGGCTTGACATTTCAAAAATCTAATTTTTGCTTCGCACAATATGCTATAATATTCCATGCTTTCATTTGTCTATAAAGCAATGCTTTACCAGATTTCTCAAGCATATGTCCAATTCTAATATTATAACCTAATATGTTACTAGAACAGTAATATTTTTGTCTCTTGTCTAGGAGGCTAAACACTTGAGACAAGAAGAGCAGTAGCCATTTTGGTTTTAAATCTCTCACCTGTGATAATATACTGAGTTGTGGTGAGGTGGAATATGTGATTGTGTTGTGTGTGTCACGACACAAACAGCACCCATCATTGATGCACAACAACCATTTGTAACTTCTTGTTGTCTTGTTCTGCCACTTCATGTTTTTAAGTTAGTTATTTTGCACTGCGAGGGAGATTGTAAGCAATGGGGTAAAATGAGTTAAAGTGTAAGTTAAAATTAATGTCCATCTTTATAGTTAATTTATCTAAATAAATTTGTACTTTACAAAACAATGTGAAGTAATGTAATTCAGTTAGTTTGCAGTCTGTAAAGATGAGGTGAAGTAATATGTATGTATAGGTACAGTTTCTTTATGTTTTACATTTAAAAATGAACAATATTCAAGCTTCTTTCCTCCTTTTCAGTTTTCTCCATCTCGTGTGAACTATGTGAGTAGATTTGTGAATGTGAGCTGCACTGCATGCGGGTATTTTTGATGAGCACATGTGCACCCTGACTGATTTATTTGCCCTGTCCGATGTCCCATGTGGTGTTCGTGACTTCACACTTTGTAAGAGCCGTCCCGCATAGAGGCGAGTGTCATTTATGCGGCGCTCTGTGCAATAACTGTGGACTTTGCAGCACACGGTCCTTGATTCATCCCGTCTCAATGGCGTGAGTCCAGGAATGAAGCGTGCAAAGAGATTGGCTTCCCTAATCCCCTATGCAACCAGACATGGGCTTAGCAAATATTTATACGTCCCTGGGGTCTAAGACACAAAATGTAACCTCTACCTCAATATCTGCCTAAAACGCGAAGTGACGTGCTTGTCTTCGGTTTCACAGTAGAATGTAGTCTGAATATGTTTCTTTAGGCCTCTGGGCTCCCTTTCAAAACCACTTTGCCACCCACTATCCTACTTCCAGTCAGTGCTGTTTGCGTCATCATGACACAGAAATGGAGTGCACATTATTCACATGGATGTGCTGTCATGGGTCATCCAGATTGACTTGGATCTGGTTGTTGGTACCTGGCTCTGTTCTGTCTACCTGTCTGTCTTCTGACTGAAACGTGTTCAGCATACCGAGCTTGTTTTTATAGATGCCATTGCCTCTACATGCCTTTTCACAGATTTGAAGTCTATGAAATACATTATGCATACCATCTAAGATGTAGATTAGTTTGTTTCTTCATTGGAACAGATTTAGAGAAATTTAGCATTACATCACTTGCTCACCAATGGATTCTCTGCAGTGAATGGGTGCCTTCAGAATGCTGATAAAAACATCCCGATAATCCACAAGTAATCCACACGACTCTTGTCCATCAATCGACATGTAGTGAAATGAAAAGTTGTGTTAGTAAGAAACAAGTCAATCATTAACACATTTTCAAACAAGCTTCTGGCCAAAAAAATCCATAATCCATAATAACACTTCCTCCAGTGAAAAAGTCCCATTTTGTCCTCTCACAACAAAATCCACCAACACATATGTTTAAAACTGTTTTGGACTGTTTTCACTTACAGTGCTTGATCTGTGCAGATTTCTGTCCTGATTCAGATGAGACTTTTTCTCCGCACAGCAATATTAAGGATAGAAGAACATAGAAGACTCAACGTCACATGGTCATTCCTGTGTCAAATGGGTTGTGCAGTTCAGGTGGCACTACCCCCTGTTGTTCTGCAAGAGGCTATTCCCCTGTGCGCCTCAGCACATAAAAGAGCATTTCCCTAAAATAAAAATTTCTCTAAACGAGCTATAAACGTGTGCATCTTTGTAAAGATGACGGATCGTCTTTTTAAAGAAGCCGTTTTCACCCATGCGTATCTGGATGCATTCGTTACCTGGTGTTGGGTGATGGTCATGGTCACTGCCTCACGTGGATGGTGGCAAAGCCTGAATCGGATCTAGAGATGTCAGCTATACTTCCCCGGGCTGCCAAGAAGATAGGGTTCGAGTGGAAAAATCGAGTGGAAAAATGGTTTTTGGGGGGGCTCATGCTGGTTCTCAGTGCCGCGCCTCGATGCCTTTCTTCCCAGAAGTGCATGAGGAGCTCACCAGGTAGTGAATGGCACATTTTACTGCCACAAATCAGCATGTTGGTTCCTCCTCCCTCACCACCTTTGATGGTGGTGCAGCAGGGGGGTATACAAGGGTCCCCCCGGTGGAGTGGTCGGTTGCAAAGCAGTTGTGTCCTAATACCACCTCCACTTGGCAGGGCGAACCGTGCCTCCCCTCCCTGGTTTGAAGGTACTCGTCTAGCCTGTCCGGCGATGCGTATATGGGCTGTGGAGAAGCTGCCTTCACCCATCTTCCGGCCGCAGTGCCCCAGCCTGGTTGTCGCAGAGGCAAGCTCCCTGCATCCATCCCCGTTCCCGTGCCGCCCGCAACCCGCACCCGCAAAAGCCTCCAGCAATTGACCCCATGGAGCTGGGTGTAGGCAGGCTGCCCCACCTGTCCTGGCCCCTTTCAAACCTGGCGGTGAGCAGAAGAGCAAGAGGCCCTGGGACGGGTGACCCAGAGAGAGAGAGGAAGCTGTTTTTTGGGGGATGGTGAAAGCACCTCTCCCTCCCACAGAGGTGGAATGGGTGGAGAATCTGGTCAATTGCCTAGAGTTGTTAGTAGTGTGCCTTACCTTGAACCGTCTCAAAGGCTGCTGCACATTTTCAGAACCGCTCAGGTAGACCTGTTTGCTTCTCCAGAAAACTCTCACTACCAGTTGTTCTATTCCCTGACTGAGGGAGGCCACGGGGCCTATGCAAATATGTGTTTCCCCCAGTGCGCCTTCTCACACAGACACTGTGCAAAGTCTGGAGAACGAGGAGCAAGTTTTGCTAGTGGTGCCATATTGGCCTGAACTAGTGCTCCTTGTAATAGCCCCTCCTTGGCCGATTCCTCTGAGGAAGGATCTACTGATTCAGAGACGGGGGCACCGTTTGGCACCCACGTCCAGACATTTGGAAACTGTATCTCTGGTCCATGGACAAGACGCAGAGGTTCTAGGTGACCTACCCCAGCAGGTAGCGAACACCATAACTTTGGTGAGATCACTGTCCACGAGACTCGCTTATGCCTTGAAGTGGAACCTGTTGAAGTGGAACCTGCTTAAAAGAGATGGTCTTCATCCCTCCTGAGGTGGCGCCACTCTTCTCTCTAGAAATTTGGCAAATAGTCTTCGTGTTTATACTTGACTAACTAGGGCCCAGGTCAGGAAGCAGACAGACTGGCTAAACCGACCGTCTGCTAGCTGCCTCCCGCCACAGAGGTCAGTTAATTCTCAGCACATAGACTTTTTCACCTAGATATCACACTATAGAGACTGTGTCTGTTCCCCGAACTAGAAAAAACAAAAAACGTCCAAACCAAGTTAAGATTAACAATTTAATTGAGGTTCAACAGATAAAAAACAGAAGCAATATGGATAAACAAATGATGAAGCTTGGCTTATTGAATATCAGATCCCTTTCTACGAAAACACTTTTTGTAAATAATATGATCACTGATCATAATATAGATGTACTCTGTTTGACAGAAACCTGGCTAAAACCTGATGATTACATTATTTTAAATGAGTCCACCCCCCAAGATTACTGTTATAAACATGATCCGCGTCTAAAAGGCAAAGGTGGAGGTGTTGCTTCAATTTATAACAACGTTTTCAGGATCTCTCAGAGAGCAGGCTTCAAGTATAACTCGTTTGAAGTAATGGTGCTTCATATAACATTATCCAGAGAAACAAATGTTAATGATAAATCCTCTGTTATGTTTGTACTGGCTACTGTATACAGGCCACCAGGGCACCATACAGACTTTATTAAAGAGTTTGGTGATTTTACATCCGAGTTAGTTCTGGCTGCAGATAAAGTTTTAATAGTTGGTGATTTTAATATCCATGTTGATAATGAAAACGATGCATTGGGATCAGCATTTATAGACATTCTGAACTCTATTGGTGTTAGACAACACGTTTCAGGACCTACTCATTGTCGAAATCATACTCTAGATTTAATACTGTCACATGGAATTGATGTTGATGGTGTTGAAATTATTCAGCCAAGTGATGATATCTCAGATCATTATTTAGTTCTGTGAAAACTTCATATAGCCTAAATTGTAAATCCTACTTCTTGTTACAAGTATGGAAGAACCATCACTTCTAACACAAAAGACTGCTTTTTAAGTTATCTTCCTGATGTATCCAAATTCCTTAGCATATCCAAAACCTCAGAACTTGATGATGTAACAGAAACTATGGACTCTCTCTTTTCTAGCACTTTAAATACAGTTGCTCCTTTATGCTTAAGGAAGGTTAAGGAAAACACCATGACACCATGGTATAATGAGCATACTCGCACCCTAAAGAGAGCAGCCCGAAAAATGGAGCGCAGTTGGAGGAAAACAAAACTAGGGGTATTTCGTATTAATTGGCGGGAAAGTAACATATCCTACAGAAAAGCATTAAAAACTGCTAGATCCGATTACTTTTCTTCTCTTTTAGAAGAAAACAAACATAACCCCAGGTATTTATTCAATACAGTGGCTAAATTAACGAAAAATAAAGCCTCAACAAGTGTTGACATTTCCCAACATCACAGCAGTAAAGACTTTATGAACTACTTTACTTCTAAAATCGATACTATTAGAGATAAAATTGCAACCATTCAGCTGTCAGATACAGTATCATATCACACAGTGCACTATAGACCCCCTGAGGAACAGTTCCACTCATTCTCTACTATAGGAGAGGAAGAATTGTATAAACTTGTTAAATCATCTAAACCAACAACATGTATGTTAGACCCTATACCATCTAAGCTCCTAATAGAGGTGCTTCCAGAAGTCATAGATCCTCTTCTGACTATTATTAATTCCTCATTGTCATTAGGATATGTCCCCAAAACCTTCAAACTGGCTGTTATTAAGCCTCTCATCAAAAAACCACAGCTTGACCCCAAAGAACTAGTTAATTATAGACCAATCTCGAATCTCCCTTTTCTGTCCAAGATACTAGAAAAGGTGGTATCCTCACAATTATATTCCTTCTTAGAGAAAAATGGTATATGTGAGGATTTCCAGTCAGGATTTAGACCGTATCATAGTACTGAGACTGCTCTCCTTAGAGTTACAAATGATCTGCTCTTATCATCTGATCGTGGGTGTATCTCTCTATTAGTTTTATTGGATCTTAGTGCTGCGTTTGACACAATTGACCACAAAATTATTTTGCATAGACTTGAACACTTTGTTGGCATCAGTGGAAGTGCATTAGCATGGTTTAAATCATACTTATATGACCGCCATCAGTTCGTAGCAGTGAATGAAGATGTATCCTATCGATCACAAGTGCAGTATGGAGTACCTCAAGGCTCAGTACTAGGGCCGCTACTCTTCACGCTCTATATGTTACCCTTGGGAGATATCATCAGGAAACATGGTGCTAGCTTTCACTGTTATGCTGATGATACTCAACTCTATATTTCTTCGCAGCCCGGTGAAACACACCAATTTGAAAAACTAATGGATAGCTTAGTCGATATAAAAAACTGGATGACAAGTAATTTCTTACTGCTAAATTCTGAAAAAACAGAGGTGTTAATTATAGGATCTAAAAACTCCGCTTGTAATAACCTAGAACACTGTCTAAGACTTGATGGTTGGTCTGTCAATTCTTCGTCATCAGTTAGGAACCTAGGTGTGCTATTTGATCGCAATCTTTCCTTAGAAAGCCACGTTTCTAGCATTTGTAAAACTGCATTTTTCCATCTCAAAAATATATCTAAATTACGGCCTATGCTCTCAATGTCAAATGCAGAAATGTTAATCCATGCTTTTATGACCTCAAGGTTAGATTATTGTAATGATTTATTGGGTGGTTGTTCTGCACGCTTAGTAAACAAACTACAGCTAGTCCAAAATGCAGCAGCAAGAGTTCTTACTAGAACCAGGAAGTATGACCATATTAGCCCGGTCCTGTCAACACTGCACTGGCTCCCTATCAAGCATCGTATAGATTTTAAAATATTGCTTATTACCTATAAAGCCCTGAATGGTTTAGCACCTCAGTATTTGAATGAGCTCCTTTTACATTATAATCCTCTACGTCCGCTACGTTCTCAAAACTCAGGCAATTTGATAATACCTAGAATATCAAAATCAACTGCGGGCGGCAGATCCTTTTCCTATTTGGCGCCTAAACTCTGGAATAACCTACCTAACATTGTTCGGGAGGCAGACACACTCTTGCAGTTTAAATCTAGATTAAAGACCCGTCTCTTTAACCTGGCATACACATAACATACTAATATGCTTTTATTATCCAAATCCGTTAAAGGATTTTTAGGCTGCATTAATTAGGTAAACCAGAACCGGAAACACTTCCCATAACACCCTATGTACTTGCTACATCATTAGAAGAATGGCATCTACGCTAATATTTGTCTGTTTCTCTTTTGTTCCGAGGTCACCGTGGCCACCAGATCCAGTCTGTGTCCAGATCAGAGGGTCACTGCAGTCACCCGGATCCAGTATGTATCCAGACCAGATGCTGGATCAGCACCTAGAAAGGACCTCTACATCCCTGAAAGACAGCGGAGACCAGGACAACTAGAGCCCCAGATACAGATCCCCTGTAAAGACCTTGTCTCAAAGGAGCACCAGGACAAGACCACAGGAAACAGATGATTCTTCTGCACAATCTGACTTTGCTGCAGCCTGGAATTGAACTACTGGTTTCGTCTGGTCAGAGGAGAACTGGCCCCCCAACTGAGCCTGGTTTTCCCAAGGTTTTTTTCTCCATTCTGTCACCGATGGAGTTTCGGTTCCTTGCCGCTGTCGTCTCTGGCTTGCTTAGTTGGGGACACTTCATCTACAGCGATATCGTTGACTTGATTGCAAATAAATGCACACTATTTAACTGAACAGAGATGACATAACTGAATTCAATAATGAACTGCCTTTAACTATCATTTTTCATTATTGACACTGTTTTCCTAATGAATGTTGTTCAGTTGCTTTGACGCAATGTATTTTGTTTAAAGCGCTATATAAATAAAGGTGACTTTGACTTTGACTTTGACCTGTTTGTCGAGTGGTGTTCTCCTTGCCGAGAAGATCCCCGGAGATGCCCGATTGCAGTCGTGCTTTCCTTTCTGCAGCAAGGGCTGGAGCGAAGGCTGTCTTCCTCCACCATTAAAATCCAGGTTGCTGCTATTGGTGCGTACCATGACCCCATGAATGGGAAGTCTTTGGGTAAGCATAACCTTGTAATCAGGTTCCTCTAGTGCTAAAATCACTACAGCAGGGCCCATTCAAGCCTTAGCATTTAGTTGAGCTACAGATTTTTTAATTGAAAACTCTGCTCCTGCTTGCACTGGCCACCTTCAAGAGCTTAGGGTTATGTTTAGGTTACGTAAAGTAACCCTCATTCCCTGAAGGAGGTAATGGAGACATCACGTCCCATCGCCATGGTTGCTGTACCACCGCTGAGTGGCCAGGTCAATGGCTCGGCTCTTCAGCAAAAACCTGGTATGCATTGCACCTGCTGCCTTAAAATACTCACGCTGTGATTAGTGGCAGCTGGATGCAATAATTGCATGCCAATGTACATTGGTTCGTGTAGTTTACACTCAAAGTACAAAGCCACTTCCAAAAAAGTTGGGACACTGTACAAATTGTGAGTAAAAAAGGAATGGAATAATTTACAAATCTGATAAACTTATATTTTATTCACAATACAATACAGATAACATATCAAATGTTGAAATTGAGACATTTTGAAATGTTATGCCAAGTATTGGCTCATTTTGGATTTCATGAGAGCTGCACATTTCAAAAAAGTTGGGACAGGTAGCAATAAAAATGCCGTAAAAGTTAAATGTACATATAAGGAACAGCTGGAGTACTATTTGGCAAATTATTAGGTCAATTGGCAACATGATTTGGTATAAAAAGAGACTCTCAGAGTGGCAGTGTCTCTCAGAGGTCAAGATGGGCAGAGGATCACCAATTCTCAAAAATAGTTTCTCAGAGAAAAATTGCAGAGTTTCAAGTTATCATCAGCTACAGTGCATAATATCATCCAAAGATTCAGAGAATCTGGAACAATCTCTGTGCATAAGGGTCAAGGCCGGAAAACCATACTGGATGCCCATGATCTTCGGGCCCTTAGATGTACTGCATCACCTACAGGAATGCTACTGTAATGGAAATCACAACATGGGCTCAGGAATCAATCCACAATCCACAACACAATCCACTGTGCCATTCGCTGTTGCCAGCTAAAATGCTGTAGGTAAAAAAAGAACCCATATCTAAACATGATCCAGAAGCGCAGGCATTTTTTTCTTGACCAAGGCTCATTTAAAATGGACTGTGGCAAAGTGTAAAACTGTTCTGTGGTCAGACGAATCAAAATTTGAAGTTCTTTTTGGAAAACTGGGACGCCATGTCAGCCGGACTAAAGAGGACAAGGACAACCCAAGTTGTTATCAGCACTCAATTCAGAAGACTGCATCTCTGATGGTATGGGGTTGTATGAGTGCATGTGGCATGGACAGCTTACACATCTGGAAAGGCACCATGAATGCTGAAAGGTATATCCAAGTTCTACAACAACATATGCTCCCATCCAGACGTTGTCTCTTTCAGGGAAGATCTTGCATTTTTCAACATGACAATGCCAGACGATATACTGCATCAATTACAACATCATGGCTGCGTAGAAGAAGGATCCGGGTACTGAAATGGCCAGCCTGCAGATCTTTCACCCATAGAAAACATTTGGCGCATCATAAAGAGGTAGATGCGACAAAGAAGACCTAAGACAGTTGAGCAACTAGAAGCCTGTATTAGACAAGATTGGGACAACATTCCTATTCCTTAATTTGAGCAACTTGTCTCCTCAGACCCCAGACGATTGCAGACTGTTATAAAAAGAAGAGGGGATGCCACACAGTGGTAAACATGGCCTTGTCCCAACTTTTTTGAGGTGTTGATGCCATGAAATTTAAAATCAACTTATTTTTCCCTTAAAATGATACATTTTCTCAGTTTAAACATTTGATATGTCATCTATGTTGTATTCTGAATAAAATATTGAAATTTGAAACTTCCACATCATTGCATTCTGTTTTTATTCACAATTGAAAAAAATGTAACTTTTTTGGAATTGTGTTTGTAGGTTGGTCTATCAAAGTGATATATCCCAATTCATCGGTCACAGACGTGACGTCTCCGTTTCCTCCTTCAGGGAACGATGGTTAGCATATGTAACCGAGATGTTTTTTACCCAGAAGTAATGGTTTGAATTTAAAAACCTCTCAATGTTGGATTTGGTTGCTACAAAAACTTTTCACTTCACAAGACATTAATTGATAGAGTTGACTCATGTTGTGGATTATTGTGATGTAATCAGCTGTTTAAACTCTGAGGGCACTTGTTCACTGCAGAGGATCCATTGGTGAGCAAGTGATGCTAAATTCAATGCAAAATATTTTTCCAAATCTGTTCCCATGAAGAAATAAACTCTAGATTTCGGATGGTCTGAGGGTGAGTAAATTTCCAGCAAATGTTAATTTTTAAAATGCTTTTATGCGTACCATTTTAAAGCACCACTGAAATAAATTACTCAGAGTAATGTTTTATGAATTTCGTATTTTTTTACTTGACCTCTTTGTTTTGATGGGTCAAATACATGCATTATAATAATGATGGTCTCAATTTTTGAAGCAATTAAAACAGAAATGGCAAAGATCACAAGAATGCACTTTAGGTCACAGTATGCATACAGATGTCAGACATGCAGCAATCTCTAACTGTCATGAATAAACTGTAAATGAGCTGTGGTTTGTATGGGATCAGTGGAGTAGACAGCTGATCTTGTATCAACCTGTTTGGAAATACATTTAACATGCACAGAACATCACAATCAAAAAAAAAAAAAAAAAAAAAAAAAAAAAAAGGCGCCGCTGTGTGTGGCTCGCCGTTTACCTTTGCTGGGATTATTATTAATTTGTCTGTTTCTACTGCTTGTCACTCGAAATGTGTCACCGTTGCTGGTGTATGACCGCCTGACTTTGTTAAGTATATGTAACTCTGTGGAGAAAGTGCCGATCTATGGCTCTGTTGGTCAGTCAGCCACGCTGCCGCCTTTCATCGCGTCCATACCTGCCTATCTATGGCGTGAACCCTGCCTGCCACTCCGCAGAAATCGCCGCAGGAAACGCGGGAAGAGAGGCGGAATACGTGTCAGGCTCAGAGCGTACCTGACATCATCCTCCACCTGCGATCGGGGTCATCCGTGTTTTGGGTCGTCAGCTGGGTTCATCGGCTGCAATGTGCGTTCTTTGGCATGCAATTACCGGTGGCTCCGGTCGATTGTACCGGGCTCCGAGTGCCCATCTCCCCGCTACTGGAACAGGAAGCGCTCCTCCAAGCGAGGCTGCGTGCTTGGGAATCACCGCCCGCTCAGTCGTGCTTCCCAACGGACTAAAAGGCGCTCAATTCACATGGCGCTGATCAACACTAGGTCACTTACAAATAAGACTTTTATATTGAATGACTATTTTATGACAAACGCTGTGGACTTTTTGTTGTTGACGGAAACATGGTTGAAACCAGGTGATAACAGCGCCCTCTCGGAGCTCCTCCCCCCTGGCTGCTCTTTCTACAACTCCCCACGAGTGTCAGGTCGAGGCGGTGGGCCACGCTCTTCAAAAATGAGTACAGATGCCGGTTACTACCTGCACTTGTCTATAATAGTTTTGAACTTCAGCTGTTTGTGGCTGATCTAGATTATCCTGTATTGTTTGCAGTTATTTATCGCCCACCAAAGCCAAACAAAGATTTTATGCACGAGTTTTCTGAGTTTTTAGCTGATGTTGTTCCTAAATATGATAAGCTTTTGGTTTGTGGGGATTTCAATATCCATGTGTGTTGTCCCTCAAACCCACTTGCTCATGATTTTAAAACTCTTTTAAGTTCTTTTGGCTTAAATCAATGTGTGGAAGGTCCGACACATCAACTTGGCCACACGTTGGATCTCATTATTTCACACGGGCTCTCAGTTTCACTTGAAGAAATAACAGAATCTGGTATCTCAGATCACTTCCCCATTAGATTTGAGATCAGTATTCCACCACCCACTAGTAAACCTGTCTCCTCAGCCTCTAGGCGCCGCTGCATCACACCCTCCGTAGGTGTAGAGTTTGCTTCTGCGTTTATGGGCTCACAGTTTTATGCTATGAATGGTCTAGTCTCTCCTTCATCCCCAGATAATATTCTTTCTGTGTTTCTCTCCACAAGCACTGAAATTCTAGACTCTATTGCCCCTTTTCGGACTAAATCTATTAAACCTAAGGTGGATCCTTGGCTAAATGACACCACAAGGGCTCTTAGGCAACACTGTAGGCAAGCCGAACGAAAGTGGAAAAAGGACAAATTATTTTCATCACTAGGTTTATTAAGAGACAGCCTAGCCACATACCAGAGGGCTGTGAAGGCGGCGAAGATGCACTATCTTTCCTCGGTCATAAATAGCAGTTGTCATGAACCTAGAGTTTTATTTAATACCATTAACTCTGTGTTGAATCCATGCACCTCTGATCCGACAGAGGTTTCAGTTAGTACATGTGAGAAATTTCTTGGTTATTTTACTGACAAAGTAGCAGCTGTCAGGCAAAACTGCAGTGCTAATTTTAACGTGTTTGTACCTGCTGCTCCGGTGCTTTCTGCTGTTTTTGAGGATTTTAAGCCAGTTTCACTTACACTGCTTTCTGAGGTAGTGCAGCACATGAAACCCACCAACTGTCCGTTAGACATTGTCCCAGCCAGGATAGTGAAATAAGTTTTTAATACCGCCATTGGGTCAAGTTTACTCACTTTAATTAATTTGTGTCTTAGTCTAGGTTGTGTCCCAGCTGCATTTAAACATGCTGTGGTCAGGCCCCTACTTAAGAAACCAAATCTTGACCCTTCAGTGTTATCTAACTTTAGACCAGTTTCTCATCTGCCTTTTCTGTCAAAGGTTTTGGAAAAAGTTGTTTTTATACAGTTACAAGCCTTTATGCAGAAAAATTCTGTCCTTGAAAAATTTCAGTCTGGTTTTAGATCACGTCACAGTACCGAGTCTGCACTGCTAAGAGTACATAATGATATTGCCTTGTCTGTGGATGCCGGGAGTCCTGCTGTGTTAGTGCTTTTGGACCTCACAGCAGCGTTCGATACGGTGGACCATGCAGTCCTCCTCTCTCGTCTTGAGCATTGTGTGGGCATTCGAGGTTTGGCACTTCAATGGTTTAGCTCCTATTAAGCAGATAGGAGCTTCTCTGTTATGATTGGTGAATGCTCCTCGTCGGCTGCTCCTCTTTCTTGTGGGGTACCCCAGGGTTCAATTCTTGGCCCAATCTTGTTTTCTTTATATATGTTGCCGTTAGGGAGTATTATAGGAAAGCACAATCTATCTTTTCACTGTTATGCTGATGACTTGCAGATTTATTTGCCTTTAAAACCGAATGATAATGTCGCACTAGACTCCCTACTTAGTTGTATCGATGATATTAGGATGTGGTTGTCACAAAATTTTCTTAGTTTAAATAATGAAAAAACGGAGTGTATCATCTTCGGCAACCCAAACGGTTCAGCGGTGAGTTTGGGGGCTTTGGCTCATGCGCGTAATTTGCACGGGGGTTACGGGGGTCATGACCCCCCCAAAAATCAGATCCAGCTAATATAACCCCCCCAATATCATCACATCATTCAGATTAAAATAGATATGAAATATTCAGAATGAATACTTTTGTTCATTTTCTTTATTAATTTCATTTGCCAGCAAGAAAGATAGTATCATATTTTAAATAATCTGTAATGTACCCCCCGCCCACCACACCGATTTGGTATTACCAAAGTCTCTGGTATTACCCAACCCGCTTTCTGTACCAAGTTTGTTCACTATTTTGCGCAGTCGATGGGATGAATGGTTGGAGAAAGCTGACGGAAAGATGAAAAGGACACTGAAAGGCAGCCAGACAACGATTTTTTATTGTTTGTCGACACCAGCCAAAAAAAAAAGAAAAAAGAAAAAAAAAAGAAAAACGAAAAATCCTGACCAAACGGAGGTACCCTTAAGTTAGCTGTTAAGTTAGCTCAGCGTTTCTCAAAGTGTGGGGAATAGAAACATGACAAACAGGTTTTGTGCCCATCTTTTAAATTCCGTTATTTATTGACCATACACTCAAAACAAAGACACATTTAAATGTAAGCCTTGACGTTACTTAACCTCTTCACACGTAAGTTTAAAAGTATTTCAAGGCTACCGTTATTGATCGTAGTATCGCTTTATGGTTCCCATGGAGACGCGCCATTCATTGCTTGTCACACCGTAGCCACAATAGTGCTGAATAACTGATGATCTGCTTTTATTTCCTTTTTTATTCAAAATTTCACAAATGTGTTAGCTATAGCAGGATATATCTGATATTCCGATTGTCAAATATGTGCAAGTGGATGTGTTTTGTTGTTCAAACACCTTTATAACGATCGCATTACTTGAGCTGTATGCGCAACGTATTTTAGGTATCTATCTTATTAAAATACCTAAAAAAATACGTACATTATTAGGAATTTACCACCTCTGGTTCAATTTGAGATTATTTTTATTTTTGTTTGTTTGTTTGTTTTTTTGTTGTTCTTTTTGCATGGATTTTGCAAAGTGTCAAAATGAATCAAAGCACAACTAGGTTAATGTTAGTCCACACTTGTATTGATGTTATCAGAAGCTAAATGCAAACACAATTATTATTATTTTTTAATCTAATTTTGAGTCTTATTTCATGCAAAGTGATAATATAATTGCACTTTCATTTTCTTTATTTGAAATTTTTTAATGCTGTTATTTGATGTTAAGTTTTTAAAATGTGATGTTAATAAAATACATTTTAACAGTTAAACTTAAAGCCTAGTTTATTAACATTTTGTTGGGGTGATTGGGGACAGGTGGGGCTCGGAACCCTTTCCTACCTCTGAAGTGGGGAATGGCAGAAAAGTTTGAGAAACACTGAGTTAGCTGATGATTTGTTTTGTTGACTGGAGTTGGCTGGCTAGATGTTCGTTTGCCAGTGTCCTATGAGGTAAAGCCAGAGGGTGCCAGGGACTGTGTAGAACCAATGTCACTGAATTGTAACTGCTGTTTGCTCCAATACAGTCACCCGTTTTGGGGGGGATTGCATAATTAAATTATGCAAATTAGCATGTTACCTTTTACACAAGAAAATAATACAATAAATTAATAAATAAATAAATATGCCGCGAGTTTAACCCCCCCAATGGTAGACCCAAAGATACGCCCTTGCTTTGGCTCCATACCTTAAGCCTGCTGTCAGAAATTTAGGGGTTACTTTTGATTGCGACATGAAATTTGACAAGCAAATCAGCAATATTGTCAAAATGAGTTTTTTTCAGCTTCGTCTTCTAGCTAAAGTTAAGCCTTTTCTTAATAGGCATGATCTAGAAAAGGTGATTCATGCTTTTATTAGTTCGAGGTTGGATTATTGTAATGCTCTCTATGTAGGTTTAAGTCAAGGCTCTATTGCACGACTTCAACTTGTGCAAAATGCTGCCGCTCGGTTTTTAACAAATACACCTAAGCGTGTACACATTACTCCTGTCCTCTATTCCTTACACTGGCTTCCAGTACAGTTTAGAATAGATTTTAAGATTTTGTTGTTCGTTTTTAAGGCCCTAAATGGCCGAGCACCGGAGTACATAAGTGAGATTTTAACCCTGCGTGAGCACAGCCGGTCGTTACGGTCTTCAAATCAACTGGTTTTAGAAGTCCCAAGGTCAAAGTACAAGCGTTGGGGTGATCAGGCGTTTGCAGTTGCTGCCCCAAGACTTTGGAACAAGTTACCCCCTGATATCCGTACAACTGCAGATGAAACTCTTTTTAGGTCTAAACTTAAAACCCACCTGTTTAGGATGGCTTTTAATACATAGTAGTGGTGACACAATTTCCCTATTGCTGTTTTCTTTTTTGTTATATGTATTTTATGATATGATGTTTATTGTATTCTATGATGTGAAGCACTTTGGATACCTGACGGTTGTTGTAAAGCGCTATACAAATAAATGTTGATTGATTGATTGATTGATTGATCACAATCACAGTCTGTTCTTTCTCTTATTACAGGAAAAACTCCACAACATGTCCCAAAAATACACCCCAGATGAAGCCAGCAGAGCTGACACAAGCATCAAAGATGGAGTGAGTTGCTTTCCTGGGCAAATGTAGATCACGCAAACAGCCAAGAACAGAAAGGCAAACATGGGTGTCAGGCAGGGGCATTGATATCCTGTCGGGGGAGAACACAGTGTTAGTTTGGTTTTCCCGCATTTAGGCATTAATTCTTCAAGACCACTAATTTGAAAGGTGATTTCCTGTTATTTGCCATGCTGTGCTCCAGCAAATTAGGAACAGTTTCATGGCCTTGGAGCTACAGGCATGACACTTCACATGTACCACAGATTTCGTGATAGATAGATAGATAGATAGATAGATAGATAGATAGATAGATAGATAGATAGATAGATAGATAGATAGATAGATAGATAGATAGATAGATAGATAGATAGATAGATAGATAGATAGATGGATGGATGGATGGATGGATGGATGGATGTCTGTACTCGTACCCGCCCAATGCCATGAATTCTGTTGTTAGGCACATTTATTTAAAAAATAAAACTGATTAAAAGAATAGTTTGAAATTGAAACTATTTAGAAATTTATCAAAATTGAAAATTTGCTGAAAAGTTACTCATCCAAGATATAGAAGAGTTTGTTTGTTCATACAGATTTTGAGAAATTTGGCATTACATCACTGCTGCAAAAAATAAAATATATAAATAAAAAATAAATAAAATATAATCTAGTGAAATGAAAAGCTGCATCTAAGAAACATCCATGATTAAAATGTTTTAACTTTATTTGTAACTTCTATTTTCACTTTTTGGAAAAAAAGTGATGTTTTTATCAGCTGTTTGGACTATCATTCTGACGGCACCCATTCACTGCAAAGAATCCATTGGAGCTAACAAAAAATCTGTCTATAAATATCTGTTATACAAGTTATCATTAAAAATCAATTTTCCTATTGAGAAAATTAATGTAGTTATTACTTCTGGAGCATGACTGTTGCATTCTATATAACTGATGTGGTTTGTGTTGCATGATGACATAATCAAGTAGCGACTTCACACTGTTTTAAAATCCATTAAAATTCCATAACACAATTAGTTTAATGAGGCAGACTATTAATCAACATGCCAGATTATATTGATGATGGTCATGCTATCTGACACATCTTGTGTTGTTTTTTTTTTTTTTTTTTTTTTTTTTTTTAGAAATGATGAGTTTTCACATGGTTGAACAGACATAACATATTCTGATTAAACTATGAAGTGTTTCTCAAATGAGTTTTCCATTACACTGGAAACTACCAGCACTCGCCCGGACTTTTGTGTGGTTTCTCGGCTTGTCAAAAGAAACACTTTTCATCTGACACATCCTTATAGTTAATGGCATTCCAGAGTCAAAGGTGTGCTGGGATGGAGTTATGGGCTTGTTTGGATTGTT
Organism: Carassius carassius; assembly: GCF_963082965.1. Classification (NCBI taxonomy): domain Eukaryota; kingdom Metazoa; phylum Chordata; class Actinopteri; order Cypriniformes; family Cyprinidae; genus Carassius; species Carassius carassius. Next base: position 6,602,789 of record NC_081779.1, on the reverse strand, counting down.
TGATTGAAGTCAGACTGTGTTTGTTTTATTACCTGCATCTTTGGCATTCCAGTCACTATTCTGTTGTTATCATTACAGTAACGGTGCGTTCTGGGCTTCATTCAGCATGGCTCTTATCTGCACCGCTGCAGAGGCCGGTTAGTGGTTCCTGTTATTGCGGTTTCATGTCACGGAAGCCGATCCGTGCACCCAGTTTGGCTGTGCAATGATCCACCGGCTTTTTCACCATCAAACAATTCAGATTGTGTGCAGCGCCGCAGTGAAGAATTTTGATTGTTTGTTATTACAATGCCAGGCCAAGCTAGGTCCAGCACACGTTGTTTTGACGTTCAAGAACAATCGGCATTTGCAATAGGAGACCCTGTCCTCCCCGAGCACACTGCGCTGGTCTTCCTGAATTGCTGGAAAGCTTGAACCAGGTCAAATGTGTTTTTCCTGTAAATGGAGGGTTTGTATTGTGTTGCGAGGCAAGACAATATGGCCCATATGTTGTTGATATTAATAGTGGAGGGTTTGATTAAAAACTAATCAGTGTGGTTTAGAAGAATATGTGACATAAACAAGTTAATTGTTTTTAAATGGGTGGTTTCCGATGTGGTTTTATTTGAGGAATTTAGTTTTTAACATAAAAATTCACAACAATGCACAAAACATGAATTGCGTGAATTGAACAAAACATGTCCTGGTTATGTTTCATCCCAAAATTAATATAATCTTGTGTATTAAAAAATAGACCATTTGGGGGCCATTAAGATGATAAGTAAGCAGTTATTTCCAAAATCCACCTTCTACTGTAATATAATGAATTAGCTAAATTATTTTAAAATCTCATCACAATAATGTAAAAAAAAAAAATTGATATTATGTTAATGCCAGTTGATGATATAAAATAAAAATACAGATTTTTCAAATGAAAAATAAGACATTAAGACAACAATTAAGCAGGAATTTAACACAATTTGAATACTACTGTAATACAATTATTTAATTAGTAAATTAATGAGAAGAAAAATAAATAAATAAATACAGCTCATTACAGTACAAATTATGTACATTTATGCAATGAATTTATACATCATGATTTTATTTGTTGTGATATCTTTAATTAATGCTAATTTAAATGGGATTTGTTTTTAGTGTAACAAGAATAAAATTTTAGCTAATCACAATAAAAAAAATTAAAAAGCTAACTTAAATAGACACATGGTTAAACAGACACATTAGAATTTAGAGAGAAAATGTGCTTAGTTGTTATGAAAATGTAAATAATTGTAATGTCACAAACCAAATACTAATGCTAGTAACATTTAAAGGTCATTTAAAAAGTCAAAAGAACAAAACAGGAAGTTGCCCTCTTGTTTTAGTCGGAGGGTCACATGAGAATTTTTCTTTTATGAATCCTGTGACTGCTCACAGGTCAGGCCGCGCTCACAGATCACAGTATTTGGCATTCCTTCATCAGTCCAGACATGATGAACACTATCCTGCTGATGTTGTTTCTGTCAGAGGGCTGAACAGACTAAATAAGGGTCCCTCGGTCGAACCTGCAGCCTTTGCTAATGTCACCCACATTACTGGGTCAGGTTTCAGGTCAGCGCAGTAAAGCAGATTTCTTTCCCTTATTTCAAATGAAGTTAATCTGAACAAATGGTTATCAGCGTGGTTCTGGATCAGGACGTTTGCTTGTTGACTTAAATATGGTGTGCATTCTTGAGACAAGGATGCATCTTATCTTCTGCAACACGCACAAACTAGTGATATGCTCACATTTGTTTAAACTTGTGAAATATTTTGCTTTACTTGGTATGGAAAACTTTATAGTTTACTTTACTGAGTTTGGTCTTCCTGGTCCCCTTCTTGAAGATTTTTTCTTCTTAATATCTATCTATCTATCTATCTATCTATCTATCTATCTATCTATCTATCTATCTATCTATCTATCTATCTATCTATCTATCTATCTATCTATCTATCTATCTATCTACAGACACACACACACACACACACACACATATAGTATTTATACTTAATAATTAATATTTCCCTTATTTAAAATATTTTTCTTTTTAATTAATTGTATTATTTTATTTAAAATACATTTCAGTGATTGATTATAGCAACATCTTTAATTTCCTGTTTAGAAATGTGATCTATTGATATAGTGAACTATTGACTTTTATTAACTATTATATTATATAAATATTTTTAGTTCACTTTTGTACAATAAACAGAGGAAACAGAACTAGTTTACAGGCACTGATTTAAATAACACTTCTCGTCTGGCTTTTTCATGTGAACACAGCCCCTATAATTAAACCTCGGCCACTGACATTTAACCAGCCCTTTCTTATTTCTGGCTCCTTATCAAGTCTCATTGTTGCAGGAGATGCACTGCGCGATATTAATGCATTTTAATGTTTCCTATCATTGTGTGAGGGACTCCATTTGTTGAAGCAACTGCAGTAGTTTCAAGGACACTAGAAGGAAATATGGACATTTGAGTTTGTCATTAATGAGTGATTGTGAATTCATTGTGCACTCACTCACACTGTGCAGTGTTTATTTTTTTAATTTATTTTTGTGATAATAAAGAATCAGTGGCAGAGGTTGTAGAGAGCAATGCTCATAGGTGAAGCCTATGCTGTCGAATCTGCCTTTTACTGAACTCACTCTTCTTTTTTTCCATCACATATCACATCTAAACAGTGTAAATCAATTGCCTAATTGATGCTAACGCATGCTAAATAATGATGTATTAATTGTGTAGCTTTTGGGATAGGTAGGCTATATGGAGGGCTTGTTGTGTACCAATAAGGTATTTTCTGTTTAATAATTTTTATGAATAAAATCATTTAAAATCTATGTTATTATTGCATCCTGTTAATGTATAACAATACTGAGGTGGAAATAGTATATATTACTATTTATAAGAATAAATAGCATGTAATTATTATTTACACTTATTTAAAAGATCTGCTACTTTTACATACCGTAATTAGAATCGCTATTTTCACTTAGTGTGAATAGCATCCCATGTGATATGTTATTAAAAAAGGAAGTAGAGTGAGTTCGGCTAAAGGTAGTTTCGAACTCTGGTCAACAGCATAGGCTTCATATACAAACACTGCTCTCTACAACCTATGCCACTGCAAAGCTTGCTAACACTTTCCAATGAGATAAAATGAACATGACACAAATGTGTTTATTCTCAGTATTTTATTTGGACTTTTGTGTCTCACAACACAACAATTTTTTCATGAAAGTTTAATATCGCATTATGATGACTTGAGTCTCGAGATGGTTTTATTTTTTGTTTTGTTTTTTATTATTGCTTGGCCCTAATCCTCTTCTGTATGTACTGCCTTTTTACTTTTTTAATAAAATTTAAATTTGATGTGATAACTTGCATATTTGAGTTGACTTAACCTAAAAAAGAGATACTAAAGAGAAACTTAAGTTTAAAAAAAGCAGCAGCTTGTTGAAACATTTTTATTTATTTATTTATTTATTTTACAATTTGGCCAAAATTTGTGATTATTTATCAGTATATGACCATGAATGAATGTATGTAAGTTTTTGACTCTACTAAAGCATAAAAATACCATAATATAGTTGCATATACTAAAGAAATATGCTAAGTTAACATACTTTTTAATCTGAATAACAATGCTACAGTCAGTTTTGTTTTGGTTTGTGAAACCCGTCCACTGTCCGTTTACCCAATTGTATTTGGCACCCTGGGTTGTCAGTTGGCGGAAAAAACACAGTGATTTTATTTTAATTATTTGTCAAGTGTGCTCATTGTTGTTTGTGTCATCAATCTGGCAACCAGCGTGTGCGTCAAGTCTGAGGAGGAGGGGCTGGGTGAAAAAAGCTTGTTTATAAGTGCTTCTCTTTACAAATTTGGTAAGATGATTGGTGCATGTTTCCAAACTATTTCTGCATGTACTGTAAACCAAGCTGCTGAAAACACCTGATCATGAGCTGCTGCTGTATTAAAGAAAACAGAGCTAAGCTTCACTCTAAACATGCAACACAAATATTTATTCAATTAAATCTCATTCTTTACAATATGATAATCACACATATTGCAATTTTAGCTTTATTTTCGTTAATCATGCAGCCATATAATTTACTCACATTAACACAGAAAGCTTTTCATATGACAATATAACGCACTAGTATACGGAGTATTAATGATACTGTTAAATTGCTTTTTGTCATATTTGAGCTTCACTGCATACTTTTTCATTTGCTTTTGTTACATGGAAATGGCAGTATGTTACACAGAAGAAATAAAGTCATACAGGTCTGGAACGACAAGAGTAAATGATGACAGAACTTTCTTTTTTGCATGAACGATACCTTTAATGAACAACTCTGAGTTCGTTTTGGCAGGTTATCTAAACAAAAGGCTTGAGCCTAAATCTCAGTGTCTCTCTCTAAACCACAGACTGATGTCAGTATGTTTATGTGTAGATGTTGTCACTCATGTTAAATAGATTTGACCTCTGACCTCTTAGAAGTACTTCCAGGTGGTGGCTCTCCAGCGTGGCTCTTCCTGTCAGGGCACTGAGACCCCCTGCGGTCAGCCAACACATCTCAATCTGTAAATATCACATTACGCTCCTTGCCCAAATATCCTCTGTGATCCTTCATACGTCCTTGATTCCTCAAAGAAGTATACACAAACACCAGACATGAGCACTTTGAGTGATGCATGCTATCAGTTACTCCAGAACAGAACAAGATGTGTAATGAGAAGATCTACCCATGCTGTCGTTAGACTAGCAGCTTGAGTGTTGCATAGTCTGTAATGCAGTATTTTTCTAAAATACATTATAAAATTGTATATTTTACAGTAAAAAAATAATAATATATTGCATAATTTATTAAAATCGAGCATCAATTTAAATGAGCACAGAAAATAGCATTACAAAAAAAATTATTTTCATGGAATTAATTTGAGATCAGAGAATTTATATATATATATATATATATATATATATATATTTATTTATTTTTTGTTTGTTTTTGTTTTTTTGTATCACAGTAATGTAGTGATGTTTGACCTAATTGTTCATTCTCAAATGTTAAAAACATCAAGCTGTAATTTTGTTTATCCTTAAAGAAATGCTAAGGTGTTGGTTAAACAACAATACTGCTATGCACTATTTTTATATTATTAAATATAAAATAAAATAAAATATATGTAATATTATTATACTTCTGTAAAAACAATAAAATGCACCATTTATTTTATTTAAATCAGCATCATTTTAAATGAGTACAACAAATACAAGCACAAAATAATACTTTTCCACAAATTTTCATGAAACTTATTATTATTAATATCTTAATATCTTTATTTTCAAATATTAAGACATCAAGCTTTTATTTTATAAATCAGACAACCACTAAGACTTGGGTTTTTATATTTTCTGAAAAAAAAATGCATGATTTATGTTAATTAAATCAGCATCAGTTTAAGTACAACACATATTAGAATCACAAACATTTATTTATTTATTTTTAAGTAATATAGTGATATTTGATCATACATCAGTGTTCTGGAAGAATTCTTGCATTTTTGCGATTCTTGCATTTCATGCCAGAATTGATTCACTCTCTCTGTAGTTTGTTGCAAACCTTATGCTACTAATTTCACAACTCCAAACCATTTACTGTTTCACATTAGATATTTGCACATTGCACTCATTTAAGATTGCATTGTAGCAGTATGATATCAGAAGCTTCACATGTGGTTCTGGAATGTGCTCTGATTCTCAGCGCCCTTGGAATGTTCCTGTGTGAACTGTGAGGTCACTGTGCATGAATGGAATGTTTCTCGCCTCATAATTCTTCACAGGTGCCACTCGGCATCCAGATTGTACTTGTAACGCTCCCCACAGGTTTTGCGCTGTTTCATTTTCCACACAATTTTGAATTAGCATGTGTTTGAAGCTTTCTTCACTTTGTACACACACAGGCCATTCCTTTCTTTTACTTTCTTTCTTCCACTTCTTACAGCACAGTTACTAATTGCAGTCTGGTGTCACTGGAGAACATGACATTCCAAAAAGCATTATTCTCTAGGTACTAAGTCTATAATGAAACATGAACAGCTTTATTAATCTCCAAAGAACTTCATAAACCGTAAATCTCGCTTTAACATGTCCAGGCCACATTTGCATCAAAACTCGAAGCAAAGAGAAAATATATTTTGCTTAAATGAAGTTTCCTTCCTAAATTGAGTTTTGTTTATAATCAAAATTATTTTATGCATATAATTTTCTTCATTTCATCAGCACTTGCATACACCAGGCCTTTCACCTTAATTTCATAATGCAATATAATGTATAAATGCATTTTCTTTTATGCAAAATCTCATTCTTTCTTTGGAATTTGAAGTAATATAACTTATCCTGTGTTATATGAGTTTTGTGTCAACGGCTTCTTAATGAGAAGAGCGTTTTTTTCAGTGTTGCAAAGAACCACTGAGAAACCACTGAGAAAATTTGAGTGTTGTGTTTTCTCATCACTTCTCATTACTCAAGTTGAGTTTATCTCTATTACTCCATCTCACCTCTCAGTGGTTTCCACACGTGTACTTTACAGCTTGTTTTTGATGGCTTCCATTCCATCACTGTACATAGATTCTAAACAGAGAAATTTACGTTCCGACTCTGAACTTTACATTCCTAATTTAAGGAGAGTCATTCATCATCCTGTCTTGATGTCATACCACACACTTACCAGACTAAAATTGTGTTTAAAATGTATTGGTATTGATGTCAATCACCAAAAGCTTTTCATGCACTTAAACTAGACGTGTGAAATATCCGTGAGGTCTTGATTATTAATTACTGACAGCATGGTCATGTGCAGTGCACGTCCTTATTCAAAACCTTTATAATGACAGTAACTTTAGAAATCGCAGCTGCACTCCTGATACAGAGGCTGTTCCAAACAGTAAAATGATTGAAGTGAGTGTGATTTTAAAAAGTAGGATGAATGCTGGTTCAGGAACAATATTCCAATAGGCCAGATTTAAATGTTTAGGTCTAGTGTTAAGGCTGGAGTTGGGAAACTGAACGTCTCATCAATCTGATATGAGTTTAGAGGTGGTTAATAAGATAAAAAATGTTGATCCAAGAACACATGCCAAAATTTAAAGCAAGACTGCACTACTGTGCAAGAGTACTTAGAAAGGAAACATTAAACCAATTGAAAATGACACTAAAGACATTTGTAAAGTTACGAAAGATTATAATAATAATAAATGTTTCTTGAGCAGCAAATTATCATATTAGAGTGATTTCTGAAGTGATTTCTCTTTTTAAAATATATTCAATGGTAAAAACAGTTATTTTAAATAGTAATAATACTTCACAATATTACTGTTTACTGTATTTTTATTCAAATAAATGCAGCCTTGATGAGCATTAAAAAAAGACTTTGGTATGCATTAACCAGGCAATATTTTAAGCGACATTGTTATATTAGTCAATTCTTTCATGATTTGACAAACATAACTTTCACAATTACTAAATTTTCATAGTCCCAACCGCTAATTATTATTAAATATGTGCTGTATTCAGGAGAGGTGTGCTGTTCATTTTATTTATTTTTTTTTAGTGATTTTAATCAAATATTACTTTGCACAAGAAAGAACCACTCCTACTTTCTCTAGAACATGTAAAAGTTAACTTTAGTTTGTACTTCTTTCTCACACATCAATTATGTTCACAGAAAACTCATTTAAAAAGAGTTGGTACAGTGAGAAGTTTTCCTAGCTGGGACTCTGGTGCTGTAAAGGCCCAGTGTGTCCCATCCTTGTGGTGCTGATGGATGATTTTATTAGAGGTTAGTGGTGGTCAGTCAAACAGAGTGACATCAGCACACACCCTCTGAGTCCGGAGGTCCCAGACGCCTGCCGTGTCGCTCTCTCATCATCTCATCAGTCTGTGGATTAGCCGGCTAAAAAAGAGCCTGTCAGCATGTGTGTGTGAGCAGTTAAGTGTGTTTGGGGTTTCTCCCTGATATGTGTTAGCGTGCTCTCCTTGTGTCAAGGGAGGCTACTTAGCGTTAGATGAAGCTTGAGGCCCTCGCTCAGAGCCAACGCTTTTCCATACCAGCAAAAAGAGCCGTTTATTGGCATTTACAGCACATGACTCCTCTGGGGTTTGGAGTGTGACATAAAATGTTGTGCACTGGAGCCCAATACTCACAACATCTGATACACACTAAATCCTTGGCTCATTTTTAAATACCCAAATGAAAATGCATGAATGCTAACAGTGGCGTCAACGCTAAAGTGTCCTTTCAGTCAGTCCGAATTTGGGTCTTGTACCACCACTTCTCCCCTGCCCCTCCAGAGGTCTGTGCACACCTCTGGATAAATAGAGTACCATTCAAAATTTTTATAAGAGTCTCTTTCTTATAAGGTTGCATATATATTTAACTTCTTGAGATGTTAATTGATGAACTGGAGTTGTGTGGATTAATTGTGGATTATTGTGATGTTTTAATCAGATGTTTGGACTCTCATTCTAAAGGCACCCATTCACTGCAGAGGATCCATTTGTGGAAAATGGATGCAATGATAAAATTCTTCAAATCTTTTCTGATGCAGAAACCAACTCATCTAAATCTTTGATGACCTGAGTACCGTGGCCGGGAAGTGCAAAACAACATTACAAAGTGTGAAACACTTTTACAAAGCTCGAGACAAATTTACATTTTAGAAAAAAATTAACAAGACGCAAAACACTTTTACCAGTCCCGAAACAATTTTACAATGACAGATTCTTCACGGAAAGGGAATGTACCACACACCGGAAGTGACGCGGTGAAAGGTGTCGTTGTTGTTAGTGAGCGCGGTAAATTCGTGTTGTGGAGTAAATGGCTTAAAGTTTATGGTGATCGAGCATGGACTGCGACCGAGGGATGTTTTGTCCGTTTTGTGGCAAACACATGAGCAGCTTAACGCGGTTTTGCTTTGCGTGTGGTCGGTGTTTGGAGTTCCTAAAGGACGCGGACCAGACGGAAACACCGGGGACGTCTCGACAGCCGGACAGTACTAAGCAAAGTAAGTTGTTAATTGTTTTTTTTTTTAGTGTATCAAAATGCTAGCTATCTGAGGCAATGTGAATAAAAATCAGTTATGCTAATAATGATTTTTTTGAGCAGCTTATAATTTTCTGTTTTGAAACGGAACTCTATACATTTCAGCAGAACAACCATGCCCATCATATAGACAGTTCATGGAGTACAGAAGCTCGAAGTCAAAAGAACGGCAGTCTTTTAACTATGGGCCAAAAGGAAGATTTAAGCCTAAAGAAAGAAAACACGTCCAGGTAACTTGTACTGACTGCCCTATACAATTTTGCAATGCGCTATATGTATTTGTGTGTATGTGTATTTTTATTTTACCTATGTATACATTAATTATATATCTTTGTTATTTTACTAGATAAATGTAGGATTGATGGTGCCACATGAAACTGATGGGACCGATTTAAAACCTCTAAGAGGAAAAACACTCCCGTTATTTACAGACCCAGAGGTAGCAGCTCCTGAACTACTGAAACAAGCTGTACAGAAAATGAGAACATTTAACAAGGACATGCACGAAGGACCTTACGTCCTTTTGTATCCAGACTGCTCACAGGTGGTCCATGTGCCTGGGTCAGAAAGGCCATTCAAATTGGCAGAATATAAAAAGGAAATAGGAAAGGCATATTCCAGGATCACTTTTTTCATTTGCCTAGAAAAACACTATAAAAGAGGTTCGTGAATCTCATGATTCAATATTTTTACATATTTTGATACTCTGCTGGACGATCGATAATGTTTGTTTGGTTTATTTTTTTTCAGTGGATGATACCTCAGACTCTGATTCTGAAATTGTCATCACAACAAGGAGCACAGCTGAATTCAATCGAGCTGACACTTTGGTACATCAGTTATTTCAAAAATAATTTATAGTTACGTATGTTTGTATTTATTTATTAGATGTGCATTGGATTTTACGCATACAATCTTTGTCCTGGTCAATAATTTTGTGGAAAATGGTTTGTTTTGATTATTTTGCAGTAACTATTATACAGTAAAACAGGAAACCATTCAGCATTGATGTACGTGGTAATGGAACAATAATGGAAGCTGTTGAAAGCTGTTGATAATTTTATCTGTTTCCTCTCAGGTTTTTGAACCACAAAATCAAAGTACTCCCAAACTCAAGCTGGAAGATGAAAGGTAGGTGTTGCACACTTGTACACAAAGGAAATTTCAGGCGTGCATGGGTTGAAATTATTTATTTACTTCTTGACTGGAAATAATAGTAATAACTCATATCTTATTGGGCTACAGTGCTTTTACTACCAGATTGAAAAAAAAATTCATTTAACTCTCAAAATTGTGATAAAACTACAAGCAGATATTTCACTCCTTATACACATACACATTTATATTGCTGTTTTGGAAATGTTTTATCACTTTTGTTCACCTGGAAATAAAGCAAGATCGCACATAAGCTCAACGTTGCTACAGGTCGTTTCTGTAACGGACTGAGGGTGCCTCCTCACTCCCTAACTAAAGGACCCACAGCTGCTTGTGTGAGCTTTACTTAATTCACCTGCAAGAGCTTATTGGTGTTTCCTAAAAACATAACAATAAGCTCTTGCAGATGAATAAACACAAATGACAAATTAACCAGACCTTAAAAAACAACAACATGAGAATGAAGTGGGGGAGATGTAATGAGAGACTATATATATATATTTTTTTTTTTTTTTTTTCTAGTGGTAATCAACCAATATGAATCTTGGTGTATACATTATGTGTACATGATTTGACTGTAGGCCCCAAGTACACCTGCTGGTTTTAAGATGTCTAAAACACCCACTCTAGCCCAGAACACATTGGCCACTAGAAAAGACCCATTGTCTCTCATTTCATCCATTTGACTCGCTGACGAAGGCTTGATACCAAATTTCATGAAAGTTTTAAATAATCGATCTTTAAGTTGTTGATGTGATCAGAGAATTCGCTCTGATGAACTTCAAACAGGAAATACTGTATGTGTAATGTGATTTTATAAAATAATATTTTTTTTTTTTATAAATCTTTCTGTTCCCTATAATACTACATTTTACTCAAAACTATATTATAGCCTTTATCATGGAGCTAATCATTTGTATGTTTTATCATGTTTCAGAGATGCACCAGGACATCCATCAACAATTCAGCCAGGACAGGTAATAAGGCAGACTGGCACCATGACATTTCTTGCTTTCAGTGTTGCTGTTACAGATATTTTAATCTTTTTTTTTTAGATAGTTATATCTGATGCTGAGGATCTGGATCCACCTGAAAAAAATCCAGAAAAAACGTCTTGCTACAGGTAAATAATAAAAAAAAATCATAATGACTGACATAATTTAACTTTATTTAACTGATTTAACGGGGAGGACATTTTTGTTTGTAAGATGTTTTAACATGGAAATGATAATTTCTCAACAGTAAATACACAGACCTGTATGCACCAAATGTTGAACAAGGGGACGAAGAGCTGGTTGCTGTCAATGTGCAGAATTTCCAACACACAACAATGTAATATGACAGCTTTTGACTATAGCACTCCTGTTTTTTCACTGTACTATAGTTCTGGTATATCTGGAATATCCACAAATTAAGTCACTTTTTGTCATTACAGGGAGGAGACAGACATTACATTATCTGACATCATAGCAAACCTGTCACTTCCTATTGATCATAAAAGAGTCAGCCGGTTCAACATCTCAAGGGCAAATGTTTGGGATGGGGCAGTCAGAGGTTTCAAGCGTGCAACATATTCAGAAACCTGTGACATGCTTGTCAAATTTACTGATGATACTGGTGTTCTGGAAGAGGGAATTGACACTGGTGGTCCAAGACGAGAGTTTTTAACTCTACTAATGAAACATCTAAAAGACCGGCCCATTTTTGATGGACCAGAAGGACATCGATTCTTGGTCTACAATGCAAAGGGTATGCATATTTGTTAGATGTGTATTATAGGCTACTAATGGTTTGTTAATGATCATTGACCATATATATCACATGACAAATGCTTGTATATTACAGTATATAATGCATTGTTTGTTTTAATTTTGCAATATGAATTAATTCACAGCTGTTAGGGAGGATGCATACTACCTGGCAGGAAAGATGATTGCGGTGTCAGTTGTGCATGGAGGTCCAGGACCCCATTTCCTGTCGAAAGATCTTGTACATTATCTTGCAGGCCAGCCTTCATTTAAAGCACCAGTTAATTTAATAACTGATGAAGAAATAGGGAAAGCTTTGCAAGAGGTGAGAATAGCATAAGGCTACGGGATGGTAGGGCAGAGTTTTACATAGTTCCTGCAGTGTTTTGAGACAGTGTTTACTTCCTATATCCAGTACAGAATTTGTTTAATTAATTCATTAATTTTTGATGGTGTAAGATTACACTATGCTGTGTATGTATCTCATTAAAAAAAATAGGCAAAGAGATAGTGCTAACAGTTACTGACTGGGGTGTTTATTCCCCTTTTCATCTTTTTCAGATTGAGAATGCTGCTTCATTGGATGCTCTGCACGAATGTATGATGAGACACAGTACAATGTTACAGACAGCAGGGTGTCTGAGACATGTGGCTACTGTAGAAGAAAAGAGAGAAATTGTTTCAGACTACCTCCAGTGGTATATTATTGACCGCAACTCATCTGTAATTGACAGGTAAGAGGATATTTGTAGTGATGAGATTTTCTTCTTTTTTATGTATTTATATAAGAAGTTTTAGTTTGAAATACCTCAGGTTTATCTTTGGTTTATGCAAGCATGTATATCCGTTACCAATTTGTCACTGTGACAGAATTTGTAACTTAGTGTATTTCAACTGATATGTAATGTCGCTTCATTCTGTGCCTTGTCAAACTACAGTGCCTTCAATTAAGTCTTCATACCTTATAGATTCAATTTAAAATAGATATTAATCTTTTTTCCTCGTCAATCTACACACAATACATCATAATAACAAGGCAAAAACAGAAATTAGATCTCAGGTTTTTCCCTCCTGACTAAGTCCTCCATAGAGTTCATGAGGAAAATCAGTCCAGTTACCCCTTAAAGTGATCGATCCACCTCTACTGCACATCTGGCACCAGAGTGATGGTTTAAGGCTCACTTGATCCATCAAACTCTTGATGACTTGTTGCTGTTTTGAAAAAGTGCGTGGGGCATGTAGACTTTGTAAGTGCACAAGCCACTCAGCCATCTGTGTCATTCCAGTCTTCTGCTTCTGTGTGTAATACTTAGTTTGTAACAATTAATTTTAACGTGCAATGTGAAAATAGGGTTCTTTTAAATCAGTTTTCAACATACACCCCCCCCCCCCCCCCCACACACACACAAATTTACGTTTGTTAAGGTGGATAGTAATTGTAGAGAAAATTATATTTAATACTTTAATTTAAATTCAGTTGCCACTACACAGCACTGAAACAATGTGTGTGTTCACTCTGTAGATTCAGGGAGGGTCTTTCAACCCTGGGGTTTTTGACTGCACTACAGCAACACCCTACTTTGCTGGCCCCTGCCCTGTGCCACTCTGAAAAGCAACTCACTGCTTTTGACCTTGAGAGACTCTTCAAACCTGACCTCAGTCCTTCGGGGAGTAATCGAAGACTTAAAGAAAGTCAAACCATGGGCTACTGGGCAGACTATCTCCTTGATTGTGAAGGTTAGTTAGATTTAGTTTTTTATAACTAGTTAAGAAAACACATGGCAATCAAAGCTGCAAGCAGCATTTATCGGGGTTCAAGCATTGCCAGCCCTTAAGCACATAAGCATCAAAAGACATTAAGTTTTATTTAGCAATAATGTAACCACCTAAATCACAGAAGGAAAAGGCCATTACAGGCAATTTACCATAGCCTTTTTGAAAGTTGACGATGATTGATGAATTTTGCATGCTTCTTTGGAATTTTATGTCTCATATGCTCACCAATTTTGGTGAAGTTCTGAGTTTTCGTTTAGGATTTATAGGCTTTTGAGTGTTTTGCAATGCCAATTTTCTAAATGACCCTGTTATGGCTACCCAAATGGTAAAGGTTTTTTTTTTTTTTTAATTATTGATCTAGAGAGTCCAGAGAATTGTACTGCACTTGTTTGGTTGCGATTGAGCTAAAAATCAACGACTAGTTCGTGCAAGTAGGTTTCTAAGATGATAGCAAATTTTTTATGGACAATTTGATTGACAGCAGTAGTTCTTGAGGCAAAGTTGTTCAGTATGAAGATATCTATCAAATGATATGCATCATGTGATAACAGAACTGTAAAATTTATAATAATAAAAATCAGTACAATTACAATAGGGTTTCAGCTCTTTGAACTTGAACCCCTAATTATGTATCTGATTTGTTTTTCTTTGCAGAAGGCCAGGCTGCTGTGTCTGTGGAAGATGTTTTGATGTTTGCAACTGGGCTGTCTTCACTTCCCCCATCTGGCTTGGAACCGCTGCCACAAATAGAGTTCCTGGATGACTCTGCTTTCCCAATAGCAAATACATGTTCAAACGCCTTGAAATTACCACTCCTAGACTCATACACTTTGTTTAAGTCACAAATGGACTTTGGAATTCAAAATAGTCCAGGATTTGGCTGTTTTTAAGCTAAATAGATGACCCCTAGAGTTAAGACTCTGTAAACGTTGTTGTTAAAGGTTCACTTTAAAGTGCAGTTGCCACAATTGTTTTTATAATGTAACAGTATGTGAGCATGTTTTTTTTTCTAACCATTAACATTTTGAAAATGTTTTAGGTTTGTGACTCTCAAACTGGGATCCCTTTGTGAATCACTGTTTTAGATAAAGAAACAAGTAGTTCAAGAAGTTTTGTTTTCTATACTACAAAAATTTTATAAATACGTATTATTTTTGATTAATTTACATCACACTTAAAACAATTAAGCTGTGGGTGACAGATTCATAAACATTGTGTTCAGACAGACAGCAGTATTCCACCACTACAAAAAAACTCCCTTTTTGATAATTTCATAGCTGAGCCATTTCTTTTAGTTTCATGTATAGTTCTGATGCAGACTCCCAGTTCTCTGGCTTCTGTAACTGATTGTGTTCCATGGCAAAGTCCAAGTACTCCTGCATGTTAGGGTCTCCACAAGGAGTCATTGACAGGCTAGCCTCAGGAAGGGCATCCAGTTCAGCCTGTTCGATTTGAAATCCGCAGTCTCTGGAGCCAAACCTATGTTAAATAGAAAACATAAGCATTTCTTTTCATGTAAACTAAAACGTTAGAATAATACTTTTATCTGTTTATAATCAATGTATCACCTGTGTGGTAAGTAGTAGAGTTCATTGGGCACTCCTCCTGGACATGCTGCTGTTCTGGAAGGGCGAATCCTGTGACTGTTCCACAGTCTCACACACTCATCCAAGTCCTTCTGAATAACATCACCAAAGCAATATCTCAATAGGCACTGATGCTCATGACTCCCGTTGAAGTATCCGGCTTCTCTAAGGTCTGCAAATAACTCCATCCAGAACTGAGACCTATTGAAATTGATACAAATTGTAGTTATACTTGTAACCATATACACATATGTTTGAATAATAAAATCAAAGATTAGTCGTAATAAAATTTATGGTCTGCATCTTTTGGTCATTCGATTTTCTTTTTTTTTTCATTACTCGTTAGAATGACCAAAAGATGCAATGACCCTTTATGAAGACCACTCACCTTCCCTTTCTAAATATAGACCACCAGGACTCAATACGCTGGTTATTTATAGATGAGCCGTACATGTGGCTGGATGCGCCAGAGTAGTAGTCACTGTGATGGTGGCGTAGGGTACATTGAATTGCAGCCATCGTGCCGTTCTCAGTGCCACAATCAGTCCTCAGTCTCATGGGGATGACACCGAGGTTTCGCACACATGACATGAAAAAGTGAGCAATCACTGTTGGGTTATTGTTTGTTGGTCCACATTCAAGCCACAGTACTTTACGTGAAAATCCATCTATGCATCCCGATATGGCCAAACCGAATGGCTTAAGTTTATCATAACCATCTGCGTGCCACATATAGTTAGGTCCCATTGAGTGGTAAGTTCTTCTTGTAAACCTTCTGCGTGTTCTGCTCTCACACCCTCGAGGATTAAGCTCCCGGAGCATATTCATCACATCATCCCTCTTCACTCGAAAATTGTACTTTTGTTTAAGTACCTGCCACATCGTGCGGTAGCCAAATAGTTGTCCAGGTCCACGAAGTTCCAATCTGATGGCGTTACTCACGGAGTTTAGAGAGGAATAAGACTTTCTGCGGTACAACCCGGCTTCGTTCAGTTTACTTTTAAGAGTCCTCAAGCTGATGTTTACACCGTGTAGACTTGACATCATGTCCACGATTACAGCGTACGAGTGGCCCTCGTTAAAATATTGAACACATTGATGCAGTATGTCTGATGTTTCCGTCTGGTCCGCGTCCTTTAGGAACTCCAAACACCGACCACACGCAAAGCAAAACCGCGTTAAGCTGCTCATGTGTTTGCCACAAAACGGACAAAACATCCCTCGGTCGCAGTCCATGCTCGATCACCATAAACTTTAAGCCATTTACTCCACAACACGAATTTACCGCGCTCACTAACAACAACGACACCTTTCACCGCGTCACTTCCGGTGTGTGGTACATTCCCTTTCCGTGAAGAATCTGTCATTGTAAAATTGTTTCGGGACTGGTAAAAGTGTTTTGCGTCTTGTTAATTTTTTTCTAAAATGTAAATTTGTTTCGTCCTTGGTAAAAGTGTTTTCCCCATGTAATTGTGTTTTATGATTGGTAAAAATGTTTTCCAAAATGTAAATTTGTCTCGAGCTTTGTAAAAGTGTTTCACACTTTGTAATGTTGTTTTGCACTTCCCGGCCACGGTACCTGAGGGTTGAGTACATGTTTAGCAAATTTTCAATTTTGGCTGAACTATTCCTTTAAACTGAAAAATAACTAATATAGAAACTAATCGAAATATTACTCCACCCCAGAAATGAGGAAAATTATTTCATAGTTTCTCTAGCATGCATTTGTTCCTTGGAAATGAGCACTGGGTGTCCGGTTGGTTGTGCGTAGGTGGGTTAAGAATAAAACACAATGCATTTAGTCTAGTATCGTATTAGAAAGAGATAAACCAGCATATGATTCGGTTGGAAAATGCAGATAAGGCTGTTTTTGACCATGAAGACATTCACCCTTATTATCCTGCCAGGCACAAGATTACAATGTTATGTGCAGATTTCCTGCATGATTCCACAGGATAAACAATCACTATACTTGGTGCTAAAGAATGTATGAAGGTTTCGTAGTAAACACTTCTGAATAAGATTATAATCTGGGTCGTTTACAGTAAGCACTCCTTTGGTAAAACGCATGATTTATCAGCTATGCGATTATTGCAGCCGGCAGCGAAAGTTTTCTATGGTATCTACAAACAAAGAGTGTCAACACAGTGGTTGGCAACGCATGCCCACAGATGCTGTTCTGTGAAATGGCAGGTGAATTCAATAAAGCCACACCTTTGTGAAAAGAAAGAAACTGAATATGTGAGACTGATATATTCATTATACAGTACATGCATGCCTGAAAATATTTGCTTTTTGGAGGCAGCAGAATACTGTAGTGCTTATACAAGCTGAATTAATGTCTGTGAGGGAACTTTGTTCAGAAATTTAAATTGCAAAAGCCTTCAGTGGCAGAACAAGTGAGTCAGTGTTTTGGAAATGTGCAATGTGAGCCGCTATGGTTTCATTTTATATATTATGACTGTCTATCTCAATAGATTTATAAAATAGTTTTTTTTTTGTTTTTATCTTGTACCACACAGAGTTCACAGTGTTTCAGAGTTCAAATTTGAGAAAATAGAATGTAATAAAATATAGAAGTAATTCATCTAAAAACTAGGGGTTTTACCATGGGTTTTAATATCAAGCAAATCAGCATATTAGAATGAATAATGGAGGATCGTGTGGCTCTGAAGACTGAAGTACTACTGCTGAAAATTCAGCTTTGACATCACAGAATAATTACATTTTAAAATATTTTCAATTAACAACAACTTCTTAAAATTGAAACGAAATTTCACAATATTAACATTTTTATTTTTGATTGAATAAATGCATCCTTGATAAAATAATCTTACTGACACCAAACTTTGGAAAAATTAAAAACAACAATTTGCTGTCAACTCTCCTTTCTAAATTAAATTAAACTTCACACTCATTATTTGAAAGCGAGCCAAAAAAGTTGCACAAAATCTTTGCACATGCAATAATTTCTAACGGAAACATGCTGCTACTGCTTAATGAAAGAGAAAGAAAGAGACGAGAGAGGTAGGAAGTGAAGAACACGGGGCAGGTGAAGTGGAACGGCAGGTATGGAGCTGAACGCCTTTGAAGCACAGCCGTAACTCAATCCTGAGGTTTTGACTGGAGCATAACGGCTGTCTATAGTCCATTCAGCACATGGAGTGAGTCCAGGCCCACCAGCGGATCCTCTTTAAACCACGTTGCCTCCTGAGAGTAACTTATCACCTTTGGCCTCCCACTGAAAGGATCTTCTCTTTGTTGTCTAGTCTTTCTTTTCCTCTCAGAGTAACATACATTTTACTGGTTCATTGCTTTTCAGGGAAGCCGGGGTGAAAACGGCGCTTGGGCTCAAATAGGGTCGAGGGACGATGGAAGGCTTTGCTCAGTTAGGTTATTTTTTTCTTCAGGCTCATGCTCAGTTAGGTTATTTTTTCTTCAGGCTCATCACCCTCTGACCTTTGGCTTCATCATAAACTCAATCAAAACTGGTGAAGGATTTTTAACCGGCTTCTGTTGAACTAATCCTGGCTGATGACAGTAATTATGTTGAAATATATTACTGAAGGTGGTGAATGTGGCTTTGACGGCTGTAGCAGTGATTAGCAGTGTAGTAGTGTGCTGACAGACTGACTAAAGCCCTCTCAGAAATTGTGTCATTGAATTCAACCCCTTTAAAGCAAAGCTGCTAAAAATATTGAAACTAACAACAAATTAAGAAAATTCTAGATACTGTACATTTATTAATTAGAGTGGAGGATAACTAGTCAATGAATTTAAAGGTGCAACTTTTTTTTTTGGACACGTATTTTTCTTACTAAACATTCAATAAAGATAATTAAAAGGTTTTAATATTTTTAGCATTTTTATTAACTTTTTGCTCCAAGTTGAGTTTTCTGCCTCTTATTTCTCTTTCTAAACCTTAAGTTAAGAGGGTTAAATATTTTTAGCATTTTATTTTTGCATTTTTATTCAATATTTTATTAAAAGTATTTTATTTAAAAAATATATATTATTTATAATTATATTATAAATAAATATATATATATATATATATATATATATATATATATATATATATATATATATAATCCACTTTACGTGTCAACATAAATTTTCCAAAATTTGATGAAATTTTTCCATAATTATGCATTTAGCAGACGCTTTTATCCAAAGTGTAATATTTAATTTTATCATTACTATTTCTTCTTTTTTGACCCTGTGTAGAGTAGATGATTCTTACATAAGCAGGTGTTTGTAAAAGTTGTAAAATGAGAGGGCTTCATGTCATAAAATAAAGTCAGTTGTAGGGCAAGTTATAGTTATTTCAATTAAAGATTATAAAGATTTGTTCTTCAGAATGGCATCCACTAATACATTGTGCATAATAAGACAACCAATGATTTTTCATGTTGACTTGTCGAATATAATGTCTCTCTGTGGTGATACTTTTATGGAGATTGTGATATTATATACACTATGTAAATTTTTTTGTGTGTTTTAATGGATCTTCATGAGTGAGGGCGCTGGACATGTTTTTGTATGCAGAAGCTTGTGTGAACAGGTGAGCTGACCCTGAACTAACACCAGCAGCCACCCGCTTCCCTATAGTCACCTAATGAGAGCGCCCTTCGCTCAGCCCAGCATCCATCGCTCATGTGCACCCATCCCTGCTCCTCAAAAGAGCCTCTGAAAGCTGTTTGTTTTGATACTTGTAGAATCTCTGCTCCTGAAAAAAGGACACAAGAATTCTGACATGAAACACTGAGGCTAAAATAACAAACAAAGCACCAAGATAAACAGAAAGAATGAGGGCAGCAAGTTTCATGCATTTATCTTTTCATCCCTCATTCATTGAAATCCATCGTTATCTCAACAATGTGCAAGATAATGAGGGAAAAATAAATAGTTTACGTGAAAATTCTAATTCTGTCACCTCACCTTCATGTTGTTCCAAAACAAAATGACTTTTTTTTCTTTGAATGCAAAAGCTAAATTTTAAGATTAAACTTTTTCTGATAAAAACTGGTGAGGGTGAGTAAATACTTAATTTTTTGGTGAACTATCCTTTTGTGTGCATAAACAGTCTGCTCAAGAATGCAAAAGTTATCTCCGATATACCGTGCCGTATCCAATGCACTCTTCGTAAGGGAAATTCTGCACTGTCCTGTAGCGTGCAGATGGCTGAATTTCAGCCAGGTTTAGTGTGTTTGAGGTGGATGATAAGCATGTGATACGGGCCACACTTCAGTCTGCTTCGGATGCAGAGGTCTGGAAATGAGAGCGACACTTTTCAGACAGGATGCAGTTGTCACTTGAGCAAACAGCAGTGGACGGCATGATAAAACATGTTCATGCTGCCATGTCCCCTGTGTCCAGACTGGACCTTTTGCCTCTGTTAGTTTAGCACTGCATTCCAGTTGAATCTGTAAAGTGCTTCTGGAAGGAAAATATATGGAACAGAGGTGATGTGTCGATAAAACAGCCTGAATGTGGTTTTGTTTTATTTAATTGCATTGCTGTTGGCATTTACCCATGCAAGGAAAGCAAATTAATTTTGTGTGGATGTTTGCACCATTGGCCTACTAGAAAAGAGTCCTTTGGGTGTCACTACAGTTCTGCTTCTCTACAGAAGTTGGAAGTATCTAGTCCTCTACATATGCATAGTATGAATGCTTATAAGATAGGAGAACAGAGAATGTAATTTAATTTTAAAGAATCATATCATAATTTGAATTGCAGTCTATTCATTCGTTATACTGTTATTGTTTAAAAATATGTACTTGCGCAGTTTTTTTATTTTTTTATGTTTTTATGTGCTAATGTGTTGTTGTTGGTTTTTAGGTAGAGTCTACAGTATATCAGTGTCTGTGGCTTTAAATGCCCTCATAGATTCCTGGAACTTGACCAAATGCGAATACGTCAAGGTTGTTAATTTGTGGCCTGGAATTCGAGTAGTGTAAGATGCCATGTATACAGTCACCCCTCCTATAAACTACTGTACTTCATTGTACAAATTCCTTTGACGAACATGATGATGGTGATCGAATTGAAAAAGGCCCTCAAACAATTGTGGCAAAGACGCAAACAACGGTGGATGGAAGACGACAGGATGTTAGTGCACAGCCAACATGCTTCCTCAAACAACACATGCAGACACTCGGACACTGACTGACAAAAATGAGATGAAGAACTGGGCAGTCAGAAAATTATTATTTTATTATTTAAATTGGATTTTTTTAAAAACCACCTGTCTAATAAAAGGTTAAAATAAAAATATGTATTTTTTTTTCTTAATATTCTATTCTATTTTATTTTTAAACTGTTGGTATTTTACTCTTAAATTAGATAATTTAATTTAAATATTTATCAAATTAAATTATTTAACTAAACAACCATTTTAAACAATATTTTTATTTTATTTATTTTGGTCCTGTTGGCATTTTACTCTTAAATAAGATTTAATTATTTAAATGAAACATAACTTTGATTTAATGAATTAACTAATTTAGAATTTGAACCTATCTAGCTAAAAAATTTTTTTAATAAAATTGTATTTTTATTGTACTTTGTTTTATATTATTTTATTTATTTATTAATATTAGCATTTTACCATTTAATTAAATTATTTCATTTTATGTGAATTAAGTTTAATATTTAACTAAATATTAATATAAAACCAACTGGATGATAAAAGATAAAAAAAAAAAAAAAAAATTAAACGCTTTGTGCACTTACATTAATTCTTGTAGATGAATAGATAGTTTATTAATTTAATTTAAAATTTCTTTTGGCATTTTACCCTTACATTAGATGAAATTATTCTATATTATTATTTATTATCAAATTAAAAATAATATAACTTATTAAATAAATTATTTAATTTTATTATTAAATATTTAACAAAATTATTGTCTTAAACCACCTGATAAACATCTGAATGGCTGTAGGTGTGTTATACATACCACAAAGAAAATCCCTCACACTGCCATAGCTTGCTAGAAATCTGTGGCACATTATTGGCACAGCCATAAATATTTGATCGTGCAGCCTTCTTGAGGTATTTTGCATTGTTAGCCGCGTGACAAAACTTTTGGATTTTTTGCAAGTTGCAACAGGGTGCTCACATTTTCTATAACTATATTTTGTTTAAACCTTGTTTTTCTTATTCAGAACTTGAATGCACAGTGTGGTCAAGGTCTGTGGAGCGAATCATTGCTGTGTGGTGACCTCCGTGGCTCCAGCCACCCAGATTTCCATGGCAGAGCAAGGGCACAGGCCACAGAGGTGTGCTTTGTATCCGGACGCAGGGAATTCCCACTGCTGACTGTTTGTAAGGAGAGACAACAGCAACCACAAAAACACTCTGGGCGTCCCCTTCTTAGACCTGAGAGACAGAGACTGTATGGACAGATGGAATGTGTATGCTTGAAAACAACCACATCAAATCTGTGCATGTAATGTAAAGATAATGTTTCTTTTCAACATTATTAAGAGCAGATGTGCCTTTCTTGCAGTACTTACAATAGTAAGTATTTGAATAGCAAATGAATCACTATGTTTGTATTTGCTGCAAGCTTTACTGCAACAATTACCGTTGGCATTCATTATATTATATGGCACTGCTGACCTTGAATAATAACTACTTAACAAAATGTTGATTATGAAGTAAAGATCCTACCAAAAATGTTTGGGTTTTTTATTCAACAAGGACGCATTACAAAAAGATTTCTATTTCAAATAAATGCTGTTCTTTTGTGCTTTCTATTTATCAAATAATCCTAAGAAATAATAAATTATATGTATATTTATATATAATATATATTATACTTTGCATCACATTAATAAATTACATTTTAAATTATATTTAGTTAGAAAACAGTCATTTTAAATTGTACAAATATTTTAAAGTTTTCCTGTTTTTGGTCAAATAAATGCAGCCTTGGTGAGCATAAGAGACTTTTTAAAAAAAACATACCAACCCCAAAATTTTGAACAGTAGTGTGATTTATAGACAGCTAAATTCCTTCATTTTCCAAATCAGTTGGGTAGCTGATCATTTGAACTCATTGTGCTAAAATGCCTTCGATGCAATAACAGTTGGGAACGTGAGTTATTTCTCCCTGAAAATGAATGTGACATAACTGACAGACAGGTATTTTGTATGCTTTCCATCCTCTTGGCCCCTGCTGTGACCTGTTTTCTGCCGCGAGGTGCACGTCTGACGGAGAGACGGATTCAGGGCAGTGACATCAGTATCAGTATGAAAACATCCCGGTGTGAGTCCAGACAGCCTGCTTTCCTTCAATGCACACTATCAGACACACTTCACAGACCTATTGTTGTTAACTATTGCTACACTCTAACTAAAGTTAAAACAACCTCTTTCTAAAGAAAAATAGTCAAATAGAATTTAAATGTCAAATTTGCATCGTCTTAATTTCTGTATTTCACAGGTTATTCTAATGATTTAGGCAAATTCAAACAAACAAATGAACTTATGATTCATTTTGCCTCTTCTTTTTGCTATTTTTACGACCCATATCTTTTAAAGTCTTGCAAAAAGTCTCAGTTTGAGTTTTTGTGTCAAGTTGTCAGACAAAACAGCATTTCTTTGGTCCGCTTCAAGTCATGTGGCAGTCACACTGACATTTTAAACTACATTTAAGTACATCTTTTTTTTCTAGGGTTGATGTTATATCACTCTCCCCGTCAGCGTTTGGGAAAAAGTCATTGTTGCATTTTAAATATTATGGAACAAGCTGCTGTGTTTGTCTTACAATCACATATTACTTTATTTTAGAGCCTGAGGTCGTTCAAGGAGCTGATGGTTGCCACAGTAATGAGTGATGTCATGTGTTCTAAACATTTCATTACATCTCTTTTCAAGTCAAGTGTTTAGGCTCCCAAACTAATTACCATGGTAAGTGGTAACACTTTTTCTTGTAAGAAAAATTGATTCATGTTAGCCTATGTTGTGTCTAACAGTTTGACATCACCAAGGAAATTATAAAATATGCATTTTCCCAATGGATGCATGTCATTCAAAACAAATCAAATAAATGTCCTAATTATGATTTCCGAAGTCCTCAGTGCACTGGAACTACTTAGCCGAAATAAGATATTAATAAATAAACTTTAAACATTTACGAAATGTTCTGTTTAATAATTAAATATCCACTATTGATGTCAGGGATCTAGTGTAAACATAATTGATGTTTATAGAGAATTCTAGTGATCCCTGGATGGAGGTCTATTTTATTTATTTTATTTTATTTTTATACTGTTTGCATTTTGCCCTTAAATACGATTCAATTATTTATTTTAAATATTAATTAAATTAAATTTAACAAAAAAAAAAAAAATTTTTAAACCACCGCTTTATTTATTTATTTATTTGGTGCTTTTGACATTTTACTAGATTATATTATTTTATTTAAATATTAATTTAATTGTTTGACTAAAGTATAATTTAACCACCTGACTGATTCTAATAACATGATTAGTAAATAAACAGTCTTTGCACCCCAGAATCATTGCAGGTGTGTTGGACATACTACAAAGAAAATCCATCACCCTGCTGTAGCTTGCTAGAAATTTAATCTTTATTGGCACAGCAATATTTATTTTGCTCATGCAGCCATCTTGAGGCATTTTCATATTGTGTCAGTGTCTGAAGAAGGCACGTTTCTTTTTCAGTACAGTACTGTTCAGCTTTCTTGCAAACTGCGACAGTGTGCTGAAATATTCTAAACTATATTTTCATTTGGCCTTGTTTGTTTTAATGTAACCTGCATAAGGTATTTTTTTTTTTTTTAAAGAGAAACCTGGTGATTTCATTGGATGGAGTTCTGAGTAACATTCAGGTGGTTAACACATCAACTACTTATTGTATTTCTCAATAGCACTTCATCTATATGGGTTTCATATAGAAGCAGCTTCAAATGTTTCGTATTTTCACAAGGGTGCTCAGAATAGCTTGAAAACCCTCTAAATTGCCCCAATAAACGCTGCTGTTTAGTGTTTTTACATAAATCGGGTTGAGTGCATGAGAAGCTAAAGGGGTAGAGCTTTTCAAATCATTAGGCCTTAATGTCACAAAAAGATCAGATGACTATAACAGCGTTTTCCAGTAAACCTCTTCTGAAATACAGTGGAAAGATTAAATGATTGATGACCCATATGTTTCTGACTAAATCATTTCTGGTAACATTATGCATTTATTTGTGTTTTTATTCTGTCATTTCTGCCAGAACATTCTGTGGTGTGATGCTGATGTTTTGGTGTCATAAGATAATAGCGGTAAGATAATAGCTCTGTTCTTTCTGGCTGTCCTCTTATGTAGGAAAGTTGAGCACAACGGAAGTGAAGCCAGAGCAACAGCTGTCTATATTGTGTCTGAAATGACATGTTGATGGGTTACTGTGATCTGAGATTGGCTCAGTGGTATGAATTTAAACCCACAGGCTCAAAAGTTTGGAGTCATGTTTTTGAAAGTCTCTTATAAGCTCACCAAGGCTGCTTTTTTAAAACTAAAAATACAGTAAAAATAGAAATATTGTGAAAATATTATTGCAATTCAAAATAACTGTTTTCTGATTTAATATATTTTCAAATGTAGTTCATTCCTGTGATGCAAAGCGGAATTTTCAGCATCTTTACTCCAGTCTTTAGTGTCTTGACCGTTTCTTGTCTTTTGGTATTAATTATGATATTTCAGGTGGGGAAATCTTTGGATCTTTTTTCAACAGTGGTTTGTCTGTCTGGATTGTTTCAAATTATAAATGAGATTACTTCTATTAAACCTACAGCTGACTTTTATACATCGAGCTTATAACATATAAACACATGTTATACCTAGATGTCGGGTCAAAGGTCATATTCTCTAATATTCAAAAGTTGATAAGATTTTTAAAAGGCTTTTGAAAGAAGTATAAAAACAGTAAAAACTGTAATATTTAAAAATGTAATTTATTCTTCTGATGCAAAGCTGATTTTAATCAGCATCATTACTCCAGTCTTCAGTGTCACATGATCCATGAGATATCATTCTAATATGCTGATTTGCTAAAACATTTCTTATTATCAATCTTGAACAGTTAATATGTTTGTGGAAAAAGGTGACTTTTTAAGGTTTTTTGATGAATACAAAGTTTTAAGGAACAGCATTTATTTAAAATTAAAATACAGCTCGACGTTTCTCTCCAAAACAGCCGAGCACCTGGAGGCGTGCTGTGGGCGGAGCTGAAGAGTCATGAGCATGCAAAGCTTTTGCAAGCTGTGACACTGATATACATAAAACAGGAACAAAAATTTGACTTAAATTAACTGGCTAACGAATGAGGCATGTTCTGGGAGAAATGTTCATACAAGGAATTCCGCCCTTTATGATGTCATACTCAAAAAAAAAAAAAAATTCCCAAAACTTATACTGACCTTGAAGGAGTGTATTTGTCACAGAAATACTGTGTCATACTTCTAACTCGTTTTTTGAGACTTTGGTCATGTTTAGCATGGGAATCCAACTCCTTAGCAGTGTAAATAAGTCAGAATGCATGAAATAGCATTAGACCTCCCATTTAAATAATGCAAAACAACAACAACAAAGGTACTGGTATTGGTAATGTTTTTTTTTTTTTTTTTACATTGTTGGTGTCTTAAAATTACTTTTCCTGTCTGCATTTCAACAGGAATTCAACAGAACTGTATCCTTCTGATGGAAGATAAGGTTTGGTGTTGGCATTCCTTTTCATGACCAGACATTAACTCCCTAAACAGAGATGGTTCAGCCAAAGGAGACATTTCCAATCACCTGGGAAAAAAGGTAAAAGGTGTTGTCTGTTATGTGTCAGGCAGCAGGGGACCCTAGAGTACCCAGAGGCCTTTGTGTTTCATGCCAAGATGCTTTGATAATACTTTGATGATGCAGCATGCTGGAATGCACTCGGAGCACTTTTCTATTTCCAGTATGCAGTTAGCATGTGGGTTTTGCCTACAGCTCCTATATATGTTTTTTTTTTATCTTTTGGGTGTTTAAATGTCAAGTGCGAGGGAATACAGTATTGTCTGAAAGACTAGATGAGTTCATGAGCGCAGTCCATTCGCACGCACCCTTTTTTTAAATTTATTTATTTATTGCAGAATATTACTCAAAACACTTGTGTGATGTATTCTGTTATAATATGTTTTTAGTAATGAACTTGAGATATATATTTAAATTCTTTACCGTCTTTACTTATCAGTTTTATGCCAGTTTTTGTGAACTGAAAGCTGTAGGTTTATGCTTGTTTTTCCACCATATGCAGGTGAAATATGATACGTACACCATTTTATTCTGGTAAAATAGGCAGTGTAGCTTTCATTTTCTGCTTTTGGGTAAAAATGCATGATGTTATCCTTATCTGGCACTGTCAACAGGCTCTGTAAGATGGGATCTGATTTGAAAATCAGTGCTGTTATGCAGGTTATATCAAGTCTACTTGGCATTATATGATTTTTATTTCTGTTTGGGATATAATGCCACTAACTAGATAAGTGACTTAGTCATGTTGAATTAGTATGCAAGAAGCTTGTAATGGAAATATATTAGTCAAAATGGCAACTTTACTATTTAGTAATTTGCTTAAAACAGTTTGTACAATATAATGATTATTCTCGGATATCTCTGATGTGACAATGTGCAGAAATAGCTAGTCTCTTCATCTCTCAGTATCTTTCAGAGTTTTGAGTCAAAAAGTTTGCAGACTGCTCAGGCAAATAATATTGTCAGTGCTTTTCTAAAATCTTGATAGAGAAAAATACATTATGTACTGTATATAGTCAAAAAAATTGTCTAGCTTCTGAGACTACATCTAATTTATAGAAGTCCTCATGGCTTGAAATGTTCAAAATGTCTATTGTGCTAAATGTTGATATTAGAGAAGCACAGTAAGCAAAGTGCATATATCGGAGCTAAGTAGACATTTGCAAATTGCTGTGTGTCAAAAAAGAATTCTGAGAATGTTTTGGGGATCTTCCGTAATAGTTTCAGAGGTTATTTTGTTGCTGATGGAGATGACCGGAGGCATAGAGGGTGTGTGTGTGTGTGTGTCTGAGTTGTGTTACCACAGAGAAAGTTGGATTAGAGTGAAACGACTGTGCACTGACCGAAGTCTGGACTGACCGTCGTAAATGGACCTGTGACATAAAAGCCCTGTTTCAAAATCAATGCCAAATTCTGGGGTCCATCCATCCATCCATCCATCATCTTCCGCTTATCCGGGGCCGGGTCGCGGGGGCAGCAGTGTAAGCACAGACACCCAGGCTTCCCTCTCCCTAGCCACTTCTTCCAGCTCTACCGGGAGGACCCGAGGCGTTCCCAGGCCAGCCGGGAGACATAGTCCCTCCAGCGTGTCCTAAGTCTTCCCCGGGGCCTCCCCCCGGTGAGACGTGCCTGGAACACCTCCATGGGAAGGCGTCCAGGAGGCATCCGAAATAGATGCCCGAGCCACCTCAGCTGGCTCCTCTCAATGTGGAGGAGCAACGGCTCTACTCTGAGCTCCTCCCGAGTGACCGAGCTTCTCACCCTATCTCTAAGGGAGCGCCCAGCCGCCCGACGGAGAAAGCTCATTTTGGACGCCTGTATCCGGGATCTTGTCCGTTCGGTCATGACCCACAGCTCATGACCATAGGTGAGAGTAGGAGTAGGAGTAGGAGAGTAATTCTGGGGTCATTCAAAATAAATAAATATTAATGCTGTTATTTTGTACTCTGTATTTATCAATGAATCCTAAAATAAAATATGAAATATTTAGCTGCACAAATTTTTCAACATTGATAATTTGTTTTTAAAACAATAAAAAAAAAATACTTAAGCTGCAAATCAGCATAATAGAATCAGTTATGATGCTGAAAATTCAACTTTGCATTGAAGAAATAAATTACATTTTTAAATAAATTCGAATAGAAAACAATGAAATTGTAATAATATTTTACACTATCACTGTTTTGATTAAACAAATGCATGCAGCCTTGGTGAGCATAAAATCCTAACAGTTTTACTTGCAATAGTTTGACGTAAACATTGTTAAGCTAATGATCTGGCTTTTAATAGCATAAAAGTACATGTCAAACATAAATAAAATATATATTTTTTTAAATATATTTATTACTTTTCATTGCTGAATGAAACTGTCATGTCTCTCACCTTCTCTACCATCTCGAAAGAATTTGCTCACTGAGTTTGTTTGCACTGCATTCTGGAAAAGTCATATTCATAAAGAATACATGGAGAGCTGCTGGAAAATTTGACCCAGACAGTGCATCAAGGCACAGTTTTCTTTTATTCCAAGTTAGCGTTGCTATGCTGCCTACAAAGGTTTTGCAACAGAGCCAATGTGTCATCACTCTCCACCAGGTGGATAGTCGACCGCAGACTGAATAAGTGGAATTTGCAATCCTATGACACATTTATTTATCAGGGAGGATCTCTGGCCCATCTAAAGAATAATTATACTTTTTATGAGTGTAAAAGATCGCTTAAACCATTTAAAACACTGATCGGCACCCATTCAATGAGCCCTGATCCCATCAATCAACTCTCATAACGACCGCCTCATTCGCAGATGGTGAGTGAAGGGTTTAAGCTGAAACAGTCATCAGCCTGAACTCAAAATCACAGTCCCGGGATGCCCTTGGAATTAAGTCCACATTTGCGTCAATGTTTTGTGTTATTATATGGCATAGCGTATGCGTGTAAGGTGAATCCATTGTTTGCGTGTGTGTGAAGGTAACTGAGGGCGGTGACCCCGGCAGCACGCGGAGACGTCAGAAGCCCGAGGCGTGTCCGCCCCTCCCTGAGACTCTTCCATTGTTTGCTCAATGCCTGTCAGTTCAAGGAGATTCCTTGTGCCATAATGGGCTATTATGTGTGCTCATGCTCTATTCAAGCCCTAATGACTTATGCCAGTTTTCCCGGCCCCTGGAGACCCTCATGCGAAAAGTGCACAGCTCAGGAGGAGAGGCAGCCTTTGTGCTCGACTTTTACAGGTCGATCCAAGAATATTTCTGTCTCTCTCTTTCTTCTCTCTTCTACACATATGGACAAAGACAGGCTAAAATTCACCAATCAAAAGGATCTATTGGAAATTCCCTATAGGGTGTATTTTCTTATTTGTCTTTTCTAAAGCTCCTGTAATGCAGGAATGCAGTGTGGGTGGAGTCTTATCGATTCTTTAATAAAAAGTAAGGATCTAATAAATAGATGGGTTTGTACGTGTAAATTAAAAGCAAGTTTAATTAATTGCAAATTAGTGGATTTAACAATCCATAGATGTAGTATATTATTTATATATACATTTTAGAATATTTTTTAATTATATAATAGTTTTTAATATGAATAAATATATAATAAATTATTTTTCTTTTTATTTATTTAATCGATTTTTATTTTTTATTTAATCGATTTTTATTTTTTATTTAATAAATTTTTATTTTTTATTTAAATTGAATTTTATGCATTTATTTGACAGGCTAGTAGTCAAAGCTGGAGTTCAGACCAAAACATCCAAGACCCAAATCTGCCAAGACCTCACAGCTAGATCCAGACAAAGACCTTTTGGTCCAAAGACAAAGCTGTCAGTCAGTTATGATTAACCTTATTTTTAATGCTTCCAGTTTTACATTTACATTACATTACATTTACATTACATTTTACATTTAATCATTTAGCAGACGCTTTTATCCAAAGCGACTTACAAATGAGAACAACAGAAGCAGTCAGGTCAACAAGAGAACAACAACAGTATTTTTATTTTTTTTTTTAATTAAAAGACAAGAAAAGGAAAAGTGCTAGTGTTAGTTGGTTAAGTGCAGGCGAAAAAGATGAGTCTTTAGCTGTTTCTTGAAAATGAGTAACGACTCAGCTGTACGAATTGAGATTGGGAGGTCATTCCACCAGCTGGGGACAGTCCAGGAAAAGGTCCTTGAGAGTGATTTTGAACTTCTTTGGGATGGTACCACAAGGCGTCGATCACTTGCAGAGCGCAAACTTCTGGAGGGCACATAAGATTTAACCAATGAGTTTAGGTAAGTTGGTGCCGTGCCAGTGGTCGTCTTGTAGGCTAGCATCAGTACCTTGAATTTGATGCGAGCAGCTACTGGTAGCCAGTGTAACCTGATGAGGAGCGGAGTAACGTGAGCTTTCTTTGGCTCATTGAAGACAACCCTCGCTGCTGCATTCTGGATCAATTGCAGAGGCTTGACAGTACATGCAGGAAGGCCCGCCAGGAGAGCATTACAATAGTCCAGTCTGGAGAGAACAAGAGCTTGGACAAGAAGTTGGGTTGCTTGCTCTGACAGGAAGGGTCTAATCTTCCTAATGTTGTATAAGGCAAACCTGCAGGACCGGGTAGTTGTAGCAATGTGGTCTGTGAAGCTTAACTGATGATACATCACAACTCCTAGGTTTCTAGCTGTCCTCGAAGGAGTAATGGTTGATGAGCCCAGCTGTATAGAGAAGTTGTGATGAAGCAATGGGTTAGCTGGAATCACCAGGAGTTCTGTCTTCGTAAGGTTAAGCTGAAGGTGATGGTCATTCATCCAGCTAGAGATGTCACTCAGACAGGCTGAAATGCGAGCAGCTACCGTCGGGTCATCTGGTTGGAATGAGAGGTAGAGTTGGGTGTCATCAGCGTAGCAGTGATAAGAAAAGCCATGCTTCTGAATGACAGATCCTAATGATGTCATGTAGATTGAGAAGAGAAGTGGTCCAAGTATTGAGCCTTGAGGAACCCCAGTAGCAAGGTGGTGTGACTTTGAAACATCACCCCTCCAAGACACACTGAAGGATCTGTCAGAGAGGTAGGACTTAACCCACAGGAGTGCTGTTCCAGAGATGCCCATCTTTCTGAGGGTGGACAGGAGAATCTGGTGATTAACAGTGTCAAAAGCAGCAGAAAGGTCCAGTAAGATGAGTACCGAGGATTTTGAAGCTGCTCTTGCTAGTCGCAGGGCTTCAGTAACCGAGAGCAGAGCAGTCTCAGTTGAGTGGCCACTTTTGAAGCCAGATTGGTTGCTGTCCAGGAGGTTGTTCTGTACAAGGAACATAGAAAGCTGGTTGAACACAGCTCGCTCAAGTGTCTTTGCAAATGAATGGAAGAAGGGATACCGCCGGTCTTTAGTTTTCAAGAAGCGCTGGATTTAGAGATGGTTTCTTGAGCAGTGGGCTTACCCGAGCCTGCTTGAATGCTGAGGGAAATGTTCCAGAGTGAAGAGAGGAGTTGATAACGTGAGTAAGCGAAGGTATGACTGAAGAAGAGATCGCTTGAAGGAGGTGAGTGGGGATCGGATCAAGTGGACAAGTAGTAGGATGATTGGACAGGAGAAGTTCGGAGACGTCCATCTCTGAGAGTGGGGAGAAGGAGGAGAAAGAGTGTGCATCGGTCATTGTGAAGTTGTCCTCAGTCTGCGGTGTGGAGAATTGGCCGCTGATGGATCTCGTCTTATTTGTGAAGAAAACTGCAAAGTCGTCCGCTGTAAGAGTCGATGGAGGAGGTGGTGGCGGCGGATTAAGAAGAGAAGAGAAAGTCTTGAAGAGTGTCCGAGCGTCACAACAGCTGTTAATTTTGTTGTGGTAGTAGGATGTTTTAGCCGTGAAGACATTTGCAGAGAAGGAAGAGAGGAGAGACTGATACACACTGAGGTCTGTAGAGTTTCTTGATTTCTGCCATTTCCTCTCTGCAGCCCTGAGTTTAGAGCGATGTTCACGGAGAACCTCAGACAGCCAGGGGGCAGATGGGGCAGTGCGTGCTGGTCTAGACAACAGTTGGCAAAAGTTGTCCAAGCAAGATGTTAAAGTGGAGCAAAGAGTTTTTTTTTCATAAGTGCTGTTTCAAAGTTTAAATATTTTTTTTTACATTTTACATTTTTTAAATTTGTAAACAAAGTTTTTCTGTTTAAATGAAATTAAAAATTGTTTTAAAGTAAATTTTAATTTTAACAGTTTAGATCTTTTGGGTTACATACTTAGGGGTCATTTTCTGTTTTTGAGTTTTGGCATGGTTTAATGTCCCTTTAAGATTATGCTAATTGGTTTGGTTCATAACTGTCTACTGGATGATGTCTAGTTTGCTACATCCAGTTTGCTTCACCTTTCATCTCTCACATCACATCACAATAATCTGACCTGTGTTCATTGAAAGCCTGCTTTCTGCACCTGGTTAAACTCTATTGTTGGTTGTAAGGCTTTCAGTGGAGTACGTCTTTCCAGGTCTTAAAGACCACATTAAAACTAATGCGCACAGATTTTCAATTGTTTTATCCCTGTAATGTTACCTGTTTTTTTGTTCCACTCATGCATGATTGTTTATGTTTTTGAAAATGCTTGTTTATTCTTTGTGAAGCGTCCTTAGGCTCTTATAAAAATAAAACAAAACTGTTATTGAAATTGTTTACTGTTTGTCTTTTATCTGTACCATTTGCATCATTTTAAAATCACCACAGAGACTGGTTACTGAAATATGGTGACATGGTGAGACATGGTACTTTTATAGTATATCTATCTATCTATCTATCTATCTATCTATCTATCTATCTATCTATCTATCTATATATTCACACACACATTGCAGTTGGGGCACATGATTATGTTCTATTAAATGTAAATACAGTTGGAGCAAACATAATTATGCATTTCAGTGGGACATAAAATAATAAGCAGAAAAAGTCAGAAGCAGCTGAAGTTGTTTAAATAATGTAAAATATTTATTATTGCCTAAAAAAGTTAACCACATTAATGGCAATTAAATGCTATCATTTCATAGAAATAACATTGAGAAAAATCTTATTAGCCAATATGGCTAAAGATAAATATTTAACATAAATGTGAAAAATAGCAATTCCATTGAAGCATTGACGCAGTTACAGAGCTTCATTGTTTTACAGTGAATAAAGTGAATAAGTCCAGTAACAAGATCCAAGAAAGAGTCTTTGGCTTGTAGTGGCTTGATGTTCAGTGTCCTCTGATGAGTTTCTGGAGTCCCTGATTCCACAGTTTCATTTAGTTACAGCATATTCCTCATGTGCAACAAATATCTTCAATGCTAGTCATTATTTGCAATCAGTTTAATTTAAACATCCCACTTGGCTTCTTCATCTAGTTATCCCATGCACCAGAAGGTCTAGTTCAGAAACATTTAGCGTTGATAGAGGTTAGTCTTTATAATTTGAGGTTTGGTTTGTTTCAGTCAACATCTTCCTTTGTTTTTCATCCCCCTGAGCTCCACAATGCCACATTGATACTGACTCACTTCTAAGGTGTCACAATCCAAGACGCTTGCATCTGTAGGTATTCCAACACACCTGATGACACCCCATGGCATGAAAACACAAGACGTGTGCGATAAATGAGCAGAGAGGAGCTTCTTATCCAGGTAAGTCCTGTGGTGGATCAGCAAAGATGAGCCTGATCTCTATGAGGAAGTGTTTTCAGACGTCCACGCTTGTGTCCTGTGGTGCCGCCTCACTCCCCATTTCTCTAGGAGAAGATGGATCCTCTTGATGGCCCTCACCCTGGAGAGGATGTCACCAATCTGTTTTGTGTTTTTCACCCTATAGAAAAACAAAGCAATGAGGTCGATATCAAGACCAGATTTACCGGTCAACTACTAGTACAACTTAAATCAGATGCTCAGAGATATTGAGAATTAAGAGTTCAATATAGATGCATCAGCCAGAAATGTACGATTTTACGGTACATCTATAGTGGAGATATATATATGTATATTTGTATAAATATATATCTTGTATATTTTTTGCATTCATGGTTTTAAATAAATAAATAAAAAATAGTTTAAGACTCAGATTTTCATTGTATCCATAAGATAAACATTGAAAGCAAAATCCACTTTAAATAAAATGTAGTCTTCAAAAAAAATATTTTCTTTCAAAGCTCGTGTAGCCTACTTATATCTGTCATGAACATTAATGACAGGTTATTTTCCAGGCTACAAGAGATATCAATCTTACAGAGGCTTGTAATTAAAGCATTATGTGAGCAGTATGTGAGAATGCGTTTGTGCTGCTTTAAATTTTTAATCTGTGTGGTTTGTCTTACCGTCTAATCGTTGTCTGTTTGTCTGCCAGCTTGTGTTTGCATTGCTTCTCGGCACAATCTTGGCCCTGGGCGGCATGGATTGCCTTGTCTGATGCTGCTTTATGCCTAAAAAAGAAAGTTCACATGAGACATGAGGAGTCAATTCCTGAACAAGTTTGATAAAAGTCCACAAATAGAACTGAAACCTATTTCTGCAAGTTCGTCAAGTCATGCAATGAAAGCAATTATGCCTTTAGATTTTTACTATGGTTCCCACACACAGCTCGTGCTCGGGAAAACAAGACACTGTGCCAGATATTTTTTAACCAGTAAGACCTGTGACCCTGAAATTGGTTAAAACTATCAGGGTTTAACTCTGACATTGTTGACATTTTTAGCATTCATTGTGTACTTACTGTAAGGAATTGTCCAGCTGACAAAACGATGAGCATGTTTTGTCTTGACTATCTGCACATTTGCAGCGTGACTTGGGCACAACAGGTTCTGTTACTGAGCGCTTCTTACGTGGAGCGTTTCCAAGTCCATATGACACTATTCGCCTGGGGGAAAGAAAAAAATAATTAGAAGACAATGTTGGTCATTCCATTATTTAATAATTATTTACAGATATATATTTTTTGTACATTTAAAGACATTAAATATAATGTTTGTCATGACTTACTCTGGTGTGTTGACCCATATTATGTCCAGGTGGCAAAAGTAGACACACTCTTTATCCATAAAACTTGCGCAGGAACATCTCTTAGTCCTGGAGTGTCGCACAGAGATTGCTGTGGCTTGTGCTGTGTCAAGACCCAAAGATGCTGGAGCAGCTAAAATCATAAAATGATTTATGATTTTAAATCATAACACACTGTGATTTTTACACTCTTAAGTTGCAAAACTGTGTTTGATGGACTGGAAAAACTGGAATTTGTCACGCTCAATTGAAAATGACAGTAATGCTCATCTTATAGATATATAAGAAAAGGCACTCAAATAATCTTTAACACATTATATTGGATATCAATATACTTAAAATAAGTACATACCCAAATCAAAAATTCCAGATGACAGCATGGACAACACTGGAAAAATAATCCTCAAATCCATTTTATTTAATCTTATGCAAGTCCCTGATGTGGCACAAATGGTGATAATCCAATAAATTCGCAAACAGCTAAACGGGTTGAGTTTTGCTCTATAAAGCTGCAGTCTTAATGCACTTATAAATCTTTCAGTAGTCTCGAGTACACCCCTGTACAGAAGCGCTTATATACGCGCGCTCTCCGCCTCCCGCCCGCTCGCTCACGCGAACACAATGCTCTTTGACAATAGTCACCGACAAGCAACGTGTGGAGCGAGATAAGAACTTTGTATTCCTGAGATTCCAGCGGGATGAAGATTTCAGTAAAGCGTCTGAAATGAGAAGAGTATTCACACAGGGCAGTAGAGGGAGCGCGAGTACAGACCGCGCAGACTTGAAACTCCAAACGAGAATATTCCACAATTTCTTTTTTTTACTGTATAGAACCGAAGACCTTTAAAGTTTGTACGAAAACTATTGAATATTCGCCCATATTCCCAAGAAAAGCTAATTGAAACAAAATCCTGCATCTGGAGCACTCAGTGTGGGGTAAGTTGTCACAGGTGAACCTGCTATTAAACGGTTTTATGAAACCGCACTTCAATTAAGAATAATTAATGAAACAGCACATTTGGCCAGCAGTGGCCCTGGGTGCCCTCCTGGGAGTTGGTGCCCTACGCCAACTGCATACTCTACGTATACAGTCGTGGCCAAAAGTTTTGAGAATTACATAAATATTAGTTTTCAAAAAGTTTGCTGCTAAACTGCTTTTAGATCTTTGTTTCAGTTGTTTCTGTGACTTCATACGTTTCAAAGGCTTTTATCGACAATTACATGACATTTATGCAAAGAGTCAGTATTTGCAGTGTTGGCCCTTCTTTTTCAGGACCTCTGCAATTCAACTGGGCATGCTCTCAATCAACTTCTGGGCCAAATCCTGACTGATAGCAACACATTCTTTCATAATCACTTCTTGGAGTTTGTCAGAATTAGTGGGTTTTTGTTTGTCCACCCGCCTCTTGAGGATTGACCACAAGTTCTCAATGGGATTAAGATCTGGGGAGTTTCCAGGCCATGGACCCAAAATTTCAACATTCTGGTCCCCGAGCCACTTAGTTATCACTTTTGCCTTTTGGCACGGTGCTCCATCGTGCTGGAAAATGCATTGTTCTTCACCAAACTGTTGTTGGATTGTTGGAAGAAGTTGCTGTTGGAGGGTGTTTTGGTACCATTCTTTATTCATGGCTGTGTTTTTGGGCAGAATTGTGAGTGAGCCCACTCCCTTGGATGAGAAGCAACCCCACACATGAATGGTGTCAGGATGCTTTACTGTTGGCATGACACAGGACTGATGGTAGCGCTCACCTTTTCTTCTCCGGACAAGCCTTTTTCCAGATGCCCCAAACAATCGGAAAGGGGCTTCATCGGAGAATATGACTTTGCCCCAGTCCTCAGCAGTCCATTCACTATACTTTCTGCAGAAGATCAATCTGTCCCTGATGTTTTTTTTGGAGAGAAGTGGCTTCTTTGCTGCCCTTCTTGACACCAGGCCATCTTCCAAAAGTCGTGGCCTCACTGTGCGTGCAGATGCGCTCACACCTGCCTGCTGCCATTCCTGAGCAAGCTCTGCACTGGTGGCACTCCAATCCCGCAGCTGAATCCTCTTTAGGAGACGATCCTGGCGCTTGCTGGACTTTCTTGGACGCCCTGAAGCCTTCTTTACAAGAATTGAATCTCTTTCCTCGAAGTTCTTGATGATCCTATAAATTGTTGATTTAGGTGCAATCTTAGTAGCCACAATATCCTTGCCTGTGAAGCCATTTTTATGCAACGCAATGATGGCTGCATGCGTTTCTTTGCA